>NC_133834.1:4825000-5125000 GCF_047830755.1 Zonotrichia albicollis | reverse complement strand
ACATAAGTCATGCATGTCAGTATCTCAATTATAAGAGAAAATCAATGACTGTGCAGCCCCATACTTTGACAAGTAAAACTACTCCTAATATTGCGGCTTAATACCTTTATTATTATTTATTCAAGCAGTTTTGTAGTGCTTTTCTTTTTAAACTTCTGAAGTGCCTCTGTGTAGACTGGAAGGAGGCTGCTTTTATATTAGTCTTTGCATTTGTCTGAACTGATTTTATAAGAACATATGTGTAAGATCCACAGAGAATCAGAAATATTTCCCACTGCTCTCAAACATAGACACACAGGGTTTCAGGACACCCATTAATAATCCCTGCTCTGGGGAGTGCCTCACTATCAAAGTGCTGGGTTGGTTTATTAGTTTACAGGTTATTGCTTCTCCAGTTTAGATTTCTCTCTTGTATCTTTTATGATGCAGAATATAGACTGTGAGCTGGAACCTTGGGTGCAGCTGGACTCTGAGCTGTGCAGCCGAGGAGAGAGGAAAGGAATTAGTTTGCTCCCTGATGCAGGAGCTGCTTGGGAATTATTCTGACCCTTGTTATAAATCAGGTACATGAAGTGGAGCTGCCTGTGAGTACATTCCTCAGGCCAGACAATATCAGAACTCTTCTTTTCCTCTTATTACTGGCACAGCAAGGTCGGGGGTGTGGGTGCTGCAGGGTTGTGTGAGGGCTCTCTCCATGGGGCCATTGTAAAAGGTGTAGAAGAATGGCAGAAATTCACCTCCTGGATTTCTCTTTTCAAGCCATCCCCACTGCATTTAATTAGTCTGGAAGAGAGCATGTTCAGAAAATACTAGTGAATCGACGCCCTAGGGGAAGCAGGGAGCAGAGCACCCCTGGGGCTGTTTAGCCCAGCACTCAGGTCTCCCTGGCTGGCTGCAGTCAGTAGAGAGAGGCTTTGGCCTTTGGTGCAGAGTGGGAACAGCTTTGAACCCCACTGTCCACAGTCAGGAGTCACCCCTGCTGTGCCTGACATTGGTTGTTTCATCTCTGGGTTTCTGCAGCTCCTCCTGATAGAGGTATGAGCCTGCCAACCATGAGCTCAGCTCAGCTGTTTCTGCACATGGGGCATCAGGTGTGCAGGGGAGCCTGAGGTTGGAGTGTGGGCTGCTGAGGAGTTCAGATGTGTCCAGGATTAGGTGATACCTGAGTTAAAGCTCTGAAGCTCTCAGTTTATGTGCTCATATTTTGAAGGAAGATGAGGGGGTTCTGGCTCTTTTGTGCGTTGGTCCCTTTGCTGTGCTCCCAGGATAACAAGATTATCAGTCCTTATTCCGAAAGACAATTCTAAGAGGTTTGCTTTGTTCTGAAGTTGTCCCCATGACTCTTATTGTATGGAACATCTCTTATTTAATTGATTGTGTGAGAGGAAGGCTCAGCCAATCCATCAGGCATTGCAGAACCACTCCACTCTACTTTGTTGTTGATGAAACTTTTTTTTTCCAGTGTAGAATTCAGCCAGCAAAAAAACAGTGTTAGAAGAAAAAACAAACATAACACTTAAACACAAATTGTTCCCTTTCCTAGCGAGCTGCACTCAGCTGCACATCTGAAATAGAAGTGCTGGATGTGCTTACATGCTTGAGACTGTCAGGTCATGTTATTGTTTTGGTTTCTTGCACTTGCAGCTTAGTAAGGAAGCAATAGGGGAATGTTCATTAATGTTTGTGTCAATAGTAACAGCCCACATATGAGCACTAGCAGATTTTCCTGAGAAAGCTCAATGCACAGGGTAGGATTTAAAAACATGGCAGCAAGCCAGCATGCCCTGGCTGGGCCTGGAAACATCTAGGTAGCAATTTGACTGGTGCTCTGTGGAAGTTTTTTTTAGTCAGATTTAGCGACCTATAAATAGAGGAGTACTCCAGCCCTTGTAGGACTTTTTTATGCTGTGTCATTGGTGTTTTCTGAGCTGCTCTGCAGGCTGGCAGAGGAGGATTACAGATCCATGGGGCTGAGAAGAGAAAGGAGCAACCTTGGTGCTGGGGGAGAAATTTGGAAAGGGGCTCCTGCTGAGATTACAGAGCCTGGCAAGAGTGAAGCAAGTCACATCTGCTGAAGGATTTTGCTGAAAACAGTTTTTGGGGTGCTTGATCTCAAACAACAATATTTTTCATATATTCAGTACCCTTGAAACGAACAATCTTTGATTTCTTTGCAAAAATTTCTGCAGAAATTATTTCAACAACCACTGAAATGAAAATGACTCTCTGGAAATGTGTGAGATACACCTCCAGAAACACTCCAGACTACCTAAGAGAGCTAAAAAAGCTCCAGCTACCTAAAAGAGTCAGGATTACATCATACAGACAACCTGGTGCTGTCTGATGATAATTTTATCCTCGATATTTATCATGAGATAACAGCTGGCTGTTCTGGGCACTGTAGGCAGGGGGTATGGAACAGACAGAGTCATCATGAGGCAAGATTGAGTTTGAGTACTGTTTACATAATTTTCATTTGTCAAATAACAGCCCCTCATAGATCACAACCATGACAGCGCCTGTGGATGGTATCATCCATCAGCAATCTACTCTGAGAGCAGCAGAAGCTTTGTGTTGCTGCAGTGGCCAGAGGAATCATTTCCATGGATCAGTAAAGACAGCAGTAATTGCCTTAAAGCTCACTATAGTTTATGTAGGAGATTTTCAGGTGCTTGTGGTGATCTGTCAGATGGGAGACAACATGCAAATGGAGTGGATTGTAAAAATTACTGTGGCATAGCTTCTAACAGTAAAACTCATACCCCTCTGTTCCTGAGAAGTGTGAAAGTACTGAAAATAACTCCATGGTCCTTGCAGAAGTAACAAGAATGTCAGAGTATTAGTATGATGCTAATAGTATAGTCAGTCCTATAAATCACTTAATTGTGACAGCAAATTAAATAGTGTTGTTGTCTAGAATTCACCCACAGTTAAAATGATATATCTTGATGAGACAAATGCCTTCTGTGCTGCCAGTAATAAATTAGCTCCTCTTTCAAGTGAGAAAACAATTAAAAACTTGGTTGAAAAGGGCATACTTTCTCTGTGGCCACTGATCCCTCAAACTCTGGAAATAATAAAGTGGTTCTAATAGTTGTTCATTGTTACACAGTTGGAGGAGGAAAAATCCATTGCCTCATTATGTTCAAGACAGTTATGAAATTACATTGGGAATATTTGAGAATGTAAGAGGGATCTAACCAAATGGTTTCAACATTGACAATGTGTCATCATTTGCAGTTCATAATGCTGCTGTTAACTTTTGGAGATATCAGTCAGTGCACACAGTAGAAAATGAGAATAAATATTTACCTTGCATTTATATACTGCATAAATAACAGCAAAGTACACAGTAGACAAGTCATGATTCCATTTTGAGGGTTGTGTAACAGAAGTTTCAGAATTACAGGAGTATTCATTTTCAACACTGAAATATGTGGAAGCATTCAGGCAGTTCTCAACAAAATGGGCAACAATGCCTTGCCAGTGAAACAGTAACAAAATGATTTATGAATTACTTCTGAATATTAGGTGAAAATTTGCCTACTCTGATTTTTAAGTTCTTTATATGTTGAAGATATTGAAGATGATGGAATTGCCTGGTGTCTGAATGTCTCTTTCATGATACATTAAATTTGTTTGCCATCTAATCAAAATTATCATGCTGTCTGGTGCTTGAGTTGAGCACATAAAACTGAAGCCACAGTAAAGAATCCAAGTCAGCCTTGCATAAAGACCTTCCGTGGCAAGGCAGAAGAGTGCAGGCAGGTGTCCTTTAGTGGGCCACAGAGACTCTCACATTTCTGTCTTCATCTCCCTGTACTAAGCAGACTCACTGGAAATAGAGAGATTTTAGGAGCTCCATTGAAAGACCTACCTTTAACAGAAGATTGGAAATACATTTATAAAAATTATTGTGATTTGAAAGATTTTATGAGGCATCATGTTCATATACTGCAGGAGTTTGTTTTTAGAAGAGTTTCTAATCCTGGTTATCTCCATTTCAGAAAACTTGTGGAGTTTACTACATCTCCTCCTGTGTCTAGAGAGTAATCAAATAAATATTTCCTCTTGGAAGCAGGTTTAATATTCCAAAGCTCTGCAAAATATTGAGCCAGTTAAAGTTGAAGTTCAAAATTAATTTTAGCTGACCATATAAATTCTTTTATGAATCAACATAAAAAGAAACAAGTACTGAAGTTGTTTGTTAGTGCCATTCTAAGTAATGAACTGAAGTTTGTGATAATTTAATTGTGCTTTTGATGGACTGTACAAATGTACTCTTAGAAGAAAATACAATTATATACTGGAGAAAATGGCATTAAAATGGAGTATTGTCCCTTATTTCATAGGTGCTTATCTCCTGTTTCTGCACAAAAAAAATGATAATTAAAAAAGCAGATATGCTATCAACTTTTTAAGTTTCATCCTGGAAATGAGGTTGGATTATTCCATGAGGAAATCAATGTTATTTTCCTACTCTCTTCTGTTTCAGTAAGAAATGCTCTGCCTAAATCCTTCTTTGCTCTGCATTTGAAATTCTTCTTCTGTATCTTTAGGTGACTCTAGGCTGAGCTCTTGTTTTTGTTCTCAACTTCATGTGAGCCTCCTTTTCTAACCCTTCCAGGAGCATTTTGGAACTAGTTTGCCCTGAAACCCTGGCATCTGAGAACACTGGAGGATTAGTTTTAAACTTGTTAAACTGAATTAACACTCCTGCCACACGATTCTGGCCTGTGCCAGTCCTTCTAATCTTGTTCAGAGTTTAGGATAATTTGTTTAGTAGGGCTGATCAGCTGGAGGTTAATTCAATTGGACTTTGGCTATTTATTCATGCCCAGATTTGCTAAGTGTCACAGCAGATACATGAGGTCTCTGTTACAGTTATGAGATGGCTTCATTAGTGTGACGGAGAGTCCATCTGGGTGACTTCCTCTCCTCAGTGCAATAACTGCCTGTCAGGGCTCTCTCCAGTGGAAAAATCCTCCTTATGTAACATCTCCCTTTCATTTGTGTTACCAGTGTATTGATTAGAAGTTAAAAGGCACCTCTCTCTTCTGATTGCTGGGATTGCTGATAAACTTTCTCAGAGGTGTCAGTAGTATTCCAGCTCTACATTTTCAACTGATACCAGAATTTAAAATAAAAGCACTGAAGTGTTTTAAAAGCCATTTATTATTAATTATGTGTTTTCATGAAGGATTTTGGTCCTTCTCACTTGAAGGTCCACTTTCCTCCTGATAGAGGTGCTGCCAATGTTGGGTTGGAAGATGGTCCGTGTTTGCACTGTCCAGAATTGACTACCCAGAAATGTAAGACAAAAAGGAAGGAGAAAATTCCATCCTGCTGAAACCTCTGGAGGAATTTAGGTTGGCAGAATGTTGTTACTCAAACTGGAATGTGGCCAGGACACCAGGATTAATGTTAGCACAAAATGCCATTTGATTGCAAGTGTTCAGATAACCTTGGATGAAAGTCTTAACAGAAAAGAGGCTCTTCTAACAGAAAAGGGCTCCCTGATGTTGGCTGGGACTTTGGTTCAGGGTTGACTCTGGTAATTTTTGCTTTTTGCTTCAGCAGTTTTTGAATGGGACAGCTCTTGAATGGTAACAGATCTCCTCTCCACAGCCTGCAGCACAGCAGATTATTTCCCAGAGAGAATTCCATGCCACAGACTGATGTCTCTTTTTAGAGATGTTTCCTGATATATCATGCAAACAAGACAAATAAGAGCTTGACAGGAGACTTGCTAGGGGCAGGTCCTAAAGATAAGAAAGCAGGACAAATGTTCAGTGTTGAGAAGGCACTGGGACAAACTGAGCCTCTGCAGCCACATAAATGCAGAGTAGCTATTTGTGTCATGGGCTTGCTCCTGAGCAAGTGAGACCATCATTTACCCCATTCTTATTTTGTTCTCCTCTCTGTTTCTTTCTACTGTCAGTCCTCTCATACATGTTATGGTTTGGGCTGGCAAGACCAGGAAGTTTCCAGCTAAAGCTTTGGTGATTAAGAGCAGTGTTAATAAAAATCTCTTCTCTTTCTCTCCCTTTTTTTTTTTTTCCAATTAAATTGTAAATCTGTGCTGAGGAACAACCATTGGCTTCCAGGGACTGAGAAGTGTTCCCACATGCTTGGCCATCTTCAGAAAACCCTGTCACAGTTACAGACCATGAAATATGGTTTCCAACAGAACAATGTTCCCCAAACCAGCTGGGACCAGCATTGCAACTCAGCATTCTTTGCAGAAGTTTATTTAGTGTTGACTTGGAAGCTACATTAGAGGTTTGGAGAGGAGTTTCTGCTTTTCTACACAACAATGCAACATGGATCCCACAGAGAAGCAGATGATGTGTCTGTAGCCACCCTGGTCCCCAAACCTGCTGCTGGAGGGGTGGCCCTTGCCCTGGGCCTGATCCCAAATGCCTGCCCAGGGAAAGGAAAGCATCCAGGGAGATGTTGAGGTGACTTGCCATAAATTAGGAAGCGGGATGTGTCTGCAAAAGGCAGGGTGTGTTCCCACGGGACTGTGTCCCTGTCTGGAGGACAAAGAGAAATGTGCAGCTCCATCTCTGGGTGCTTTTCTGACACTACAGCTCCATCTTTTCTGTAAGGCAGGAGCTCCATGGAACGGGAACAATCCTTACGGGGTTGTGTGCGAGCTACATGCATGCTTTAAGTTGTATGTGAGCATGAGACTTGCTTTGCTGTTTGTTTTTGAGGGCAAAACACATTACTGCTGTTATGTGGTATGAATGTGACCTGAACTTTTTAAAGTAGAGCTATTTTCCATTTTACCCAAGCTCCACTGATGTTTTCCCTTGTTTTTCATGAGAAGACACTGATTTTCCCTTTTCTTCCAGCTCAGTCTTCCCATTCCTTTCCTGCAGCGCTGAGGACTTGTATATGAGCCAAGATATGATTCCTCTAAGAATATACTTAATTTAATATTCCTTTTTCCAGCCTTCATTATTTTTCATTTATAGGTTAACCAGCACCTGAGATGCTCAGTGCTTTCCCTAACTTTGTTTTGACTAGTTAAACTTTTAAATTAAACATTTTTATTCCCCTCTCCTTCAGTTTGAGGGTTATTGTATAATTCTGCATTTTAAAAACCCAGCAAATGGAGAAGTGATCACAGATACATTTCACTGAGAAAAGATAGATGACATAAAGGATTGAACATGCTATCCCACAGATACCCCTGCACCTGACAAAATAGGCCAGACTCATTCTTTATGTGGCTCCACCAGGGATGAACAAGCCTCAGGGGCTGTAAGGAAGACCACGTGCTGACTTTTTGTGTCATGGAGTCCCTGGAACATTGAATATGTTCTTGATATGCAAGAGTAGGCTGAAATCTGCAATCAGCTCCATGAGTGTACTTGAATCTGAGTCAGGAGAAGTGACACCTGCATGATGAAGAAGGGCATTCATTCTGCTCTGCTCAGGTCTGTACCAGCCTACTGGTGTGGACAGAGTTCAGCCTGTGCTGTCTTGGGCTGAGGGATCACACAATCATGCTCCAACAATCATCTCCTATATATTTCTACTACGTGCTGGACATCTCAGTGCTCTGCTGACAAGTGCATGAGCACATCCCCTCTTATCTGAGTATCTGTACATGCACAGCAGCAAACAGCAGCACATTGGACTTACCAGTATGAATGGGGCAAAATCTGTGTGACCTTCATGTGGAGCTGCTTTCCTTCTGAAAGATCACTGCTGTCTTGGGGATATCAGTGTCAATCCAATGAGTCCCCCACTATTGCAGGGAAATGTGGTACAGCTGTGCAGGCTCTGTGGTGCTGTGCATCTCACACCCCATGCCCAACATTAATAACAGGACTTGGTACAAAAGACTAAAAGTCTCAAAGACAGCGCATGAAGAGAAAAGGAGAGACCAATGCATGTCACCACTGCCTTAAAAGGAAGCATAAGAGGAGAAAATTCCTAGGTGATCTCTTCATGTTATCACCAGGAATGGTCCTTTTGGGAATGGTGCAATGAGGAGCCTTTGAGAAAATGTTGTTAAAGGAATTTTTGTTGGAAATGTTATTTCGATACATCAGGCCGTATTGTTTTGATCACTCCCTTTTCAAAAGTAACTTTTAGGTTACAGTGTTCTGCTTTGATGATTTTTCAAAAAAAGTTGCAGTCATTTCACTTCATGTCGATTTTTTTAATCCACATTTTATCTTATATAGGAAAAGTGAGCAAAGGAAAACATTTGGTTGACCCAAACTACCTGCAGGACATGCTGTTTTTGTGAAAAGCTTTAAAATATTTCTTCCTTTTTTTCCTATTTGGGTGAAAATCTTAGCATGTCTCACATTTTGTAAAGGACAACACATGAGGGCATGTGGTACCTAGACCAAGGTGCTAAAGCAGGACTGGTACTGAATCTCTCTCTGGTGCATCTGAATGCAGATGGGTTTTGTATTTATAAACACAGTGAACCCATGTTTCAGTCATGCCACCAGTGTTTCTCCATACTTTGAGGAATTCTTACCCAAATCCCCTGTGTGTACATACATGTATAAAATCAGTTACTGAAAGCAAGAGAACAAAACTACTATGAAAGTAGCAAGACCTCCAGAGAGTGATGCAAAATATGAATCCAATAAAACTTTTCTGATGATATCCATAAATACAGACCTGAAGTGCTGGCCCTGCTGTCCTCTCCAGTACCATTCCACCAGAAATATGTAACTCACATCTGAGTCATCCCCAAGGAGAGCAATAGATGTTATACACTGGAAATAGTTTAATTTCTAACTGGTCCAAGCACAGTTCATCCTCTTTCATCAGGCAAGAGGAAGATGAAGAATTTTAATATGTCCTGGTGAGATCATGGGACCTCTGAGTCTCTAGGCTTATTCAATGCAGTCGGTGCATTTTGCCAGTTCCATGCAGGAAACTGCAGGTGTGGGAGAATTTGGGCTCCCAGACTCCCCTGCAAGGTCAGGAGAGTGATGATGTTTGTGTAGAAAGTTGGGCTTTTCTGTTTGCTCTGTGCAGGACCATGAAATCTCCATTTTCAGATGAGGGAGATTCTTTTTTAGTCTCATGAGTTTATAGCAAGGTATTCTAATGTCTTTATTTCCAGAGGCAGGGATGATGGATTCCCACTTGAATAAAAAAGTCTCTTGGCAGATTTGTTTGGTGGGATCTAACACTTCATTTACCCTGGGAGACTGTAGCTTGCAACATCCATTTCTTGATAACTCCCAGCCTGTAAGCTGAGAGCTCATAGCCTCTGCTGTCCCTCCAAAATAGTTGTCCCAGCATACACAGAGGGCTGGCTCCCAGGAATCTGCCCACACCTCACTTTAATGCCCTGTAAATAAGTTTCCCTGGGAATAAGTGACTGATGGCTGCAATTACAGGATGAGATCTTTGGAACGGATCCAGCCCCCTCTATAGTAGAGTCAAAGGGCAAGAAAGATCTTTCAGGCATCCTGCAGCTGTGAGGTGGCTTTGCTTTGGGCATAAACAAGAAATACATTTTCTGGGCTCTTGGAATCCACAAGTGAAAAGGGAAAAAAAAAATGAGGAAATCAAATGGCTGAATTACTAACTCATCAGAAGCCAGTAGGGATTGTGGTAGTACAAGCTACATTATATTGTCAATTTGTATTGTACATTGGGAGCAACAACAATCACGTTATTTTGAAATTAAGAGTAACCTGGAGGGGGAAAATAAACTAACAGTGTACCACATAGTTGAGAGGGAGAGAGAATTTGTACTTGGCAATAATCAATACTCATGTATGTCTTCTAATTGAGTCAGCCCAGTCTTCCTCCAGGATGTGACAGTGACAACTGAACTCCTCTTCTCGTTTGATGGATTTGGTTGTGCTGCAGCTGTAAATAGAGAGTGCACCAGAAATGGCTTTGGTTTGTCCTCAGCATCTGAGCACCAGCTCTGCTGGGTCCTAAATATCAATCAGGGGATCAGGCAGGACAGGGGCACTGATGCTGTGTTGCCTGGGACAGTTGGGGGTCACAACCAAGGACTTTCTCCAGCATTCAGCTGCAATCATGTAAAACAAGCATCTTCTGAAGAATCAAATCATGAATTCTGCTGGCTTCCTCAACAATTTGATCCTTGTCCTGTCTCCTAAAATATTTTAAAAATACTCTACTGCCAGAGGCACTGAGTGGGTTGGCTGATCAGCATGACCCAGTGCTTGGGAATCCACAGCTGAAGTGTGTGTTGTTCCTTTGGAGTCTGAGGTCCTTGCTTATGTGTGCAAACCAGCAGTGGTTGTTGGATTCGTGATGGAAATAATTGCAAGGACTCAGGGCTCTCATCTGGCACGGGGCCAGGGCAGACCCCAGGCACCCTTTTCTCACATCTCCACGTCCTGGCACTTCCTAACTTGTATTAGTTCCTCTGTCCCTCTGCTGTGGCTGGAGGCACAGTTCAAATGAAAGGCTTCCCTTTTCCCTCCTGAAATTGCTGCTTGCCTTGCCGACTCAAGCTCTTCCCTTGCTTTGCACCGGGGGGTGAGTCAAAGCCCTGGTCTATTCATATTTCACATCATGTGCACATTAATTGGTGCTTTACAACCCAGGAACTTCCTAAGGAAGCACAGATTTGGTCTCTTAACAATTTTACTACAAACACATTTCGCCCCCTTCCTTTTCCCTCTTTGTCATAGATAAGATTCATTTTTTTCTGGACATGAATCCATTGCCTGAGGTTTCTCAAATCTCTGCTCTGGGACAGTGAATTCTTATCTCTGAGGCAGAGTGGGAAAGGAAAAGTAGTACATGAGGGGAACTGTGACTCATGCAGAAATTGAAATGATGAAGCAGATGCTGCTATTACAAAAACCCAGAGGTGTTCAAAGACCTACTGGTGGAAAGGCAAAAGCCTGGGCTTTTCAGACTTGAAAGCTTCTGCATTTTGAAGCTTTGAGCAGCACATGAGGGCTGCAGACTCGGGAGCTCTCTGCTTGCCTGCTAAGTCCTTTCCATGTCAGCAGCAGTGCAGCGGAGCCGAGAGCTCGACTGCAGGCAGCACACAGCTGATTTAACATCTGATTTAAGCCTGATCAATAGAAGATCTGTTAAAACTTGAAATGCTGCTGCCTTCTTCTCTGCAACAGAAACTTTAATTTACTTTTTTTGTCCTCTTAAGGGGCTGAATCTGAATGAAAGGAAATAAGGAGAAAACATGCCTGATTTTTCTATTTCAATGAATGAGCTGAAGGAGGCACCTATGTGTCTGTCATCCTGAAAAGCTCCTTGTTTTGATGGAGCCTTAATGGATTTTTCAAAAGACTCTTTGAGTGCCTCACCCAGCTCTATTGGAAACAGTTCTGTTTTGAAGCTGGCACCTTGCCATGTCTATTTATATTCAATATTGCCTTCAAAAATAGCATTGCTTCTGTCTTTTCCCAATATTCAGGGCAGTGTTAGTGCATAGGATGATGAGCTGGCCTTGCCTCCCCTGTGCTAGGGAAAATGCTTCAGGGGAACCAAGACAAGCTCCTCTCCTCAAGGACGGATAAAATTCTAAAATTCCTTTGCCACACAGATATCACAGAAGGGAGAAAAGATCTGTAGATGAACAGGAAAGAAAAGTTTACAGCTCTCAACATGGAGACTGCCCAGCATCCCAAAGTTATCTGCTCCAGACCCTGTAAACAGTCCTGCATGTCTAACCTGATTTGCTCTCACTGCAATTTAAACCTGTGTCATCTTGCCCTATCTGCTGCAGCTGGGCAGGACAGACTGTTCCCCTCTCAGAAGGTTATCTTTTCAAGGCCTTAAGAACTGAATAGTTAAGCTGAGGGGGAGACAAGGTTAACATCTCTCCTCTGCTGCTTGTTAAGCTATGCAAGGAGAGGAACCATTTGGAGCTGAAGGAGAGACCATTCCCCTGTAACTGCCATAATCCCAGCTCCTTTCTGGAAGAAAAGCCATGCCTTTCTTCATTCCCACCCTGGATGTGCCTCCTGCTGAAATGCAGTGCCTGGCATTTGTCCCCCATTTGCATTTCACCTGAGTATTTGGGGCTGTTTCATCCAACTTGTCTAAACAATTCTGAATTCTAAACTTGTCCCCAAAGCGTCCTTGCCATCCCTCCCCAATCACTCTTGTCTGCATGCATAATAACCCTGCTCCTTCATCCCTCACTGTGTCTTGCTGTTGTATTTGGGTTGCCCCCAGATGGAGGAAGGAATGATGAATCTGACTCCATGTTTTCAGAAGGCTAATTTATTATTTTATGATACTATATTATATTAAAGAATGCTATACTAAACTATACTAAAGAATACAGAGAGGATACTTACAGAAGGCTAAAGAGATAATAATGAAAACTCGTGACTCTTTCCAGAGTCCTAACACAGCTTGGCACTCATTGGCTATTGAGTGAAAACAACTCACACCAGAATCCAATGGAACAATCCCCTGTGAGTAAACAATCTCCAAACACATTCCACACGTGAGCACAACACAGGAGAAGCAAATGAGATAAGAATTTGTTTTCCTTTTTCTCTGAAGCTTTTCAGCTTTCCAGGAGAACAATCCTGGGTGAAGGGATTTTTCTGAAGATGTGAATGCCACATCTTCCATTCAAACAAAGTGGAGCAAACCCAGGAGAACGTGCAGCCCAGCTGTCCGTACAGTCTGGGAGCCATTGGATTCAGCACATCTGCAGGGCTCTGCCATCCCATTTTGTGCATGCCTGGGGCCATGGTCCTTTCACTGCATGCTCAGTGGTTTCAGGGGCACTAAAACAACAGGGCAAAATCTTGTCACCCCACAATCAGGGTGTGATGTAGCACCACTACATCACATGGCTGTGGAGGTGGCAAGGCAAGCAGAGGGCATTTTCCCAGGAAGACCTCTTCTCCTCTGTAGTGGTTGGCTGCAGGATGAGTAAGGTGCCCAGTCATGTTGTGACTCCCAAGAAATCCATTATCAAAAGCCTTTTTTCCCTTTGAAGTATCCTCAGCTCGGTGAGCGTGCAGCCTTATCTTTTTCTGTGCCAAATTCTCCTTAATGAGGTTTATCCAGCTTTGCCAGCATGGCTTAACATTGTCCATCCAGTCTGGCCAGAAAGGATCCTTTATTTTGCTAACATAATTAAAAGCAATAAGCGGCCCATGGTGTGCAGCGATAATGGTATTGATTCTGTAATGCCCCACAGACAGAGCTTGGGATTTAGAGAAAGTTTCATTTTGTGTGCAACGTTAGCAATTTCCCCAGCTCCCTTCCTGAACGATTTCTCTTTCTATTTCACATCCTATGCTGGAATTTTGCCTCATGCTGTTTACATTAAAAATGCATTATACATGTGTTGAAAACATTGAGTTCTATGTTGCTGGCAAGGAAGGATGCTGTTGTGTTTAAGAAGCACTCTCTTATATTATTATCACTTTTGTTTAATTTAGTAGGATTATTTTCTCTAATTCCAAAGCTGGGAAAAGACTCCTGTAAATATTCTTCCCACTAGCCAATTTTTGTATCATCCAAACCCATGTATAAGCTGACTTGCTTATGAAATGCCACATCACCAATCCTGATTAAAATGCTGATTTCCCTCTGTTAGCTTTCTCCTGTGCTTTGGATCAAAAATATACAAAGAAAAGGTAATGTCATTTAAAAGAGCTCTAAAGGGCTTGCTGCAGCACGGGGGAGCTGGGATTTATGCTAGCAACAGAGCAGTGCTAGGCTGGGGAAATATTGAGGTTTCTAAACTTCACAGAAGAGTCACATGGAGTAGGAGGACTGAGATTGAGCAAGTCTGCACCTGTAGGGACTGGATGCTCAAATGCACTTTGCCATCCTCCATAAATGAGCCTCAGAGGGATTTTCTATGGGTCTCAGTGGTGTCATATCTAAACACCTTATTGTACAAACAGAGTGTGTCAGGGAGGGGAGTCAAACCCCTGTCTCTGAGCCCCAGAGCTTTAACTACATGGACATTTTTAGTCTTTGTAATATCACTTACTGTTAAAGTGGCTTTGTAAAGAGATAATTCCCCAAATCAACTGATCTTCTGTGTCCCTGATTGTTCATGGGTCTTTGCACATCTTCCAGGGCAGTGAGAGATGCCTGTTGACCCTCTGCAATTAGTACCCTGGCTTAATTGACTTCAGCATTCTCCCAGGTTCCTCAGAGATGAATGGCTCCATCTGCTCATCCAGGACAAAGGTGGCTCTCCCTGAGATGCAGTTACAGATGAGAAGCAGATGTGGGATAAATTTCACACTCTCAGCACACATGAGGGAGAGCTTTAAGGCTGCTGTCAAGGGGTGAGAGGCTCCTGGGACTTGCCATGGCCGTGGCCTGCACAGCACTGATCCCAATCATCCTGTCTGCCCTGGCAGGGATGGGGGGGATGCTGTGCCAGCCCTCTGACAGCAGCATGTTTGAGTTTCAGAGGGAAAAGGCACTGGAGCTCACTCTCTGCTTGCATAACTGCATCCTTCACGTCTCACTGCCTTGGTTGGGGTCTGGGCAGGCGCACGTGAGCTGAGCTGTGTTTGCTGCTGCAGCCTTGAGGGGAACAGGGAACATCCATGCATGTAAAGCCATCAGCTCCGGAGTGAAACCTCTGCCTGACCCAGTAATCATTGGCAGGGATGAGCAGAGGAACCACTCCTGACAGGCTTTGCCAACCTGGCTTTTTGTGAGGGATGCGTTCAGAGACCTTAAAAACCCAATGACTGGGCTTCAAATAAATCATTCTCCTGCCTTTGCTGTCATTAGGGGATGTGATGAAGCCACCCCCAGGGGCTGAGTCTCATTTAATTCCATGTAAATCTGCTAATATTCCATGCCTCAGATCCCCAGATTGTGCTGTCCCATTCCCTGGCTTGGGCAACAGGGACACAACTGCATCTTGCCGAGGGCCCTGAGATGCTGCTTGGTTTTTTAAGGTTGGCTCTGTGCCTGCTTGGGAGGCTGACCTTGCAGGAGGAGGTCTGCCAAGAGGATCTCCAGCCACTGCTTCTGCAAATGCCACACACACAGCCTGGTTGGGACTGAGGGAGGGACAGCAGGGCTGGGGAGAGACACTGACTCCAGACCATCTGCCTGACACCAAGGCAACGTGCTCCGGCCCACCATGCACACAAAAGTGTTTCTCCTATGCAGAGGTTGTGATGTGCCCCAGGCCTTGGTCCCTTCCCCATGGTGCCTGGGGACCCCTTTCAGGGCAATTGGTGGGAAAGCTGTGGGGCACAGCAGTAGTGTCACCCTTGGCATGGGCACAGTGGCATCCAATGGAGTTGCTCTGTGTTGGCATCCTGTGGCCTGTGTAACCTGTCATGGTGTCTCAGTGTTTCAGGGTTCCCCGGTTTCCCTGGGCACAGAAATTGCTCAGCTTGGCCTCAGATGTCTCAGCTCTTGTCAGTCAATTCCTCAGACCATGTCAGTGTTCAGCACCCCTGCTGCTGTCTGGCTGCTGCAGGTTGGTGTTCACCATACAGGCTTCTCCAGCAAGCCCAGCTCAGCAGGAACCAGCAGAGCTCTTGGCTCTCATTCTGCTCTCTCCCTGAAACCAAGAGATTTAACTCCAAAAGAAGCAGGCTTGGGGCTTGCTGGGGAGCATGCAGCAGGAACATGTCCTGGGAGCTGGTTCTTTAGCTGCTGGACCTCTCATCCTAGGTGCAATAGGAGTGTGGAGTGACTGCAGACAGCCCTGTTTGCTCCAGCCTGCCCCTCTCTAACAGCCTTGACAGCAGCAGGATGGGGGATACTCATGCACAATTCCCCTTGAGAACTAAGCTAACCAGCCACTGGATGTCATTATTGCTCCAAACCAATACATTTAAGAATCTATTCCAGACCTCCAAAAAAATGTGAGTTTTCAGTACTTAAAATGCTTAAAATGTGCTTCCCGAGGACAACAAATCTGTTCACCTCTTCTCCTGCAGCTCTTGTGTTCCTCAGTACACCTTTCCATGCCCAGGGACAGGGTGCCTGGGGTTTGGCACAGGAGGACACAATCCTGGGTGACCTCTCTGCCCTTCCCGGGAGCTCCATCTCGGGATGACATCACAGCTGTTTCTGTAGCAACAGAGAGGGGCACAGCAACTCCTGAGAGCATCCAGCAGCAGGGAGATGCTCCCCAGCACTGTCCTGTGTGTGCCCCTGAACAGCCCTGGGCTGGAGAGCAGAGCTGACAAGTCTCAGGGCTTCTGTCTGGTATCTGATCCGATAAATCAGGGGGAAAATTTTGGTTCAGTTTCCCCCTGCTTTGTCTTTCAGCTGGGGACCCCAGCTGTCTCACTAGACCTTAATTGAAATATTTTGCTTTAGGTTATTTGACCTGAAGCACATTTTTCCTGCTTTCTCCCTGCTTCACTTTAAATATGAGGTCTGGTCTTAAAGAAAACTGTCCTTTGAAACCCAAGTTAGAAATTTCATTTATAGAGGGCAACATCTTTCTGCTGCCTTTTTCCCCCAGGGATTTTCATTGCAGCTTTCCCAAATTCAGCCTGATTTCACCAACGATTTTGAATTCTTGGATTCTCCATTTCCTGGCTGGTTTGATATTTACTGAGAACATTTTACATGTGCCTGGTTCAGTGTGGGAGCTGATGGAAGTGGGGGATCAGGGGTTCAGTTGATGCCTGACCCTCTTCTCCCCAAGCTACTCACAAGTCCTCTTATAGCACTCCCAGTGTGCCATCACTGCCTCCCATGAGCTCTGGGACAGACTTTTCTTGATGTACTGGGAAGTCTTGGGCATCCCATTTGATGTGTGTGTGGTCAAGACTTTATGGGGGAGAGGAGAGGAGCTGCAGAGGAGGGCTGGTGTTTGCACTGCAGTGCAGTAGAGAGAGGAGTGGACAATCCCTGGGGAAATCCTGCTGGGGAGAGCTTCCATACAGCCTCACTGATCTGTACTCTTTCATCTTTATGTGCCTGCTTCTAAGTTGCTCTATTTCAGTTACATCCCTTTCATTGGCTTTTCTCCTTCCACCACAGCTGTAAAACAAGCCAGGGAAACATCAACTGCTGCAAGCCTGATGTGAAGAAATAATCCTGAAACAGCAGAGCAGGATGTATGTGGGCTGTGCCTCATCTCTAGCACTACCTCGGGTCCCACAAACAGCTCTGGCCAACAGCAGCATCATCTGCTCCCACTGCAAACCATTGCAAGGAGCTGTACCCAAGGGAAAAAAACCCCACTCTGCTCAGCCTTGCTCTTAAATTCTTTCAGAGAAGAGCTTGGGACAGGCCTTGGGTTGTGTGAGCAGAAAGAAAGGAGCTCTCCTAAGAGCTCCCAGCATATGCCTGCACTCCCTGCTTGTTTTGACTCGTGTGGGAATCTTTGCAATCAAAATGATCCGACAGTTCCAATCACTGCTGATCGCTTTAGGCAGCTGTAATTCAAGCTCTGGCTGTCATTTAATTAACAGGGAAAGAGCCAAAATTCTGTGTAAGACTGGGGAAGGCAAAGAGAAGAGCCTGAGGGGGACTTGTGATAATAGAGAGTGGAGGATGCCAGCAGACTTACTCAGAGCTGATCTGTTCCCACAGCCAGGTAATGCTGACATTCCTGCATCTCAGTAGCAAGGTGTGTGAGCTTGGTGGGCAGCACAGTTATGCACTTACCTCAGTCCAAGTCCTGGGCAGTGACTTGAGGACAACACCAAGGTATTGGTATTGTTACCAGCTCTAGGAACTCACAGACTCTGAATGCTTTTTTCTCTTGCTGTTTCACCACTTTGATTTCATTCCTGGCTCGAGCAGTGTTTGCTCTCAGCCCTCTGGGGCAAAGCTCAGCTGGGTACAAATTGCTGTACTTCTCTTTGGCCTCTGAACTGGTGCTGGACAGTGCAACATTTGTCCCTGTGCTGCTCCTTTTGTAGCTGCTGACCTGCCAGGGGTGGTATTTCTTTGCAGTGGCTGTGTGCCTTGTGTGCCTCTGCTTTACACACTTCCAACCCAGATTTCAATTTTCTACACCTTAAATGAAATTAATATGTCCTGTTACTGCAGCAGGGGAAGTGGTGGGCAGGGGAGGAAGTGCTTCAGTCCTGCTTATCTTGGGAGAATTGAGCACGTTTTGAAATGGTTTTCAATAATTCATGTCCTGACAGTGCAATGCAGCAGCTGGAGCAGAGGGAGCTGTGGGATGGGGTCACACACCCACACCATCCCTGCAGGGTGGGGATGCTGATCCCACGTTCAGCCAGGAGCAGTGACCTCCTTTGGGAGCCTCAAGTGAGGGACCAAGGGGAAGACCTCCTATGCTGGGCAATGTTGAGCTGGTGGAGGGATTTCCAGTTGTAGAGATGGCAGGAAATGTCACCCAATTGTCCCTTTTACCATGGGAGTGCCTGTGTGCATTGGTACAACCTTACATTTGCATGGCTCACAGAATGCATCCTGCTGGACCTGATCCAGCTCAACAAAACCACTTTTGTTGTCCCGCTTGGTGTTGTGGCTTCCCATTTAACATCCCTGAGCTATGGAGAAGGCAGGGCCTTGTAGTCTTTTAATTTACTTCTGTCTCATCAAATGGCTGCAATACTAAGAACCAAGTTTTGGAGATGAAAATCCAGAGGAAATTGCTGGCTTCCTGCAGTGCTGACTCTGAGCTGTTTGATATTCTCTCTTTTTTAAGGTTTGCTTGTTTTAAAGCAACATTAATTGGAAAGATGCTGGAGTGTCAAATAGAAACCACTCCCTGAATAACCTCGCTAATGAGCATGTTATTAAAGCAGGGTTAGGAGCTCCCTAGAGGGCTCTCTCTGGATAGGATTAAATTAAAAAAAAAAATCATCTAAACTAGAGAGAAAATCTCTGTTAGTCTGCAGTGATGAATATAGAAAAGTCCAATGAAAAATGGCTTTGAAAGGTTTAAGTGTATGTCTTCCTATCTAGGACTAGACTTCTCCATCCCTCAGGGCTCAGTCAGGCAGGGAAGAAATTTTTAATGAAGCAGAGGGTGGAGGAGCTGCAGCTTAGAGCCTGACAAACCCACTTTCCATGTGGCCACTTTGCCATGCAGATCAACAAGGGCAGTCCCTGCAGGCCACCAGGGTGGACAGTGTCTCTGCCCAGACAGTGTGGCTGGTGGGAGGCGAGGGCCAGAAAAATGGAGATGCTGAGAGTGCCTGTCCTCTTGCAAAGTGCAGCTTTTTTCTGACTCCACTGGAGCAGTTTCCTGGTAAAACCTCATGGTGCTCAGACCACTGTGGTCCTTCAAAGTTCTAGCATCTCCAACTCGCCCTTCATCTGCCTCTCCCATAGGTGTGGAGCCATCTTTGGGAGCAAGGACGCAGCGGCAGCTCTGGGGCAGATGTGGCAGTGGGATGGGGTCCCACATTCCCCCTGTGACAGCAGGGTGGGGATGCTGTCTCCTATTCAGCCAGAAGCACTGGTCACTGGAGCAGTGACCTCCCTCTGGAGAGGGATGGTGAAGGAGTGGTTGCATGGCTCCCAGTGCCTTCCCTCCTGCTGGAAAGGATGTGGGAGGATTTAGGGCAGGAAAACTGTTCTCACACCATCTGAAGACAGGCATGAAATGCTATAGCAAAGCTTCCCTGCAGGCAACAGCGACTTCCAGAGCAATCCCAGCTTTTTTGTGGCTTGTCCTTGCCGTGAATGGTGGGCAGGCCATCCGTGCCCCGGCCGCAGCAGGGGCTGCCTGGGGAGCTGATTTACTGCACCTGCACACAGGGAGCTTCCAAGCTTAACACCGTTCTTTGCCTGCATTACCACGGAACACATTTTCAGGGGAGTTGGCTGCCTGGGCTGCTCCTGCCCAGATATTTGCAGGCAGGAGCATCCCTTTGGAGGGGATTTTGTCCATGTGCAGAAGGAAATGTATTGCCTTTGCAAAGCACTGTCTGACAGGCTAATGCAAAACATGCCAGCACCAAGCTGTGACTCGAAACAAAGAGAGGGAAAACAGGGTATTTTTATTTTCTCTGCTGCTGCACTCAGTTGGAGTTTTTTCTTTCTTCTTGTTTTTGTTTCTTTTTTTTTTTTCTTTGCCTGAGACAGGTATTTGGATTCTCTGTGCTCCCCAAACTCTTCCCTGGGCTGTCTCCAGCAATCAGACAGAGTGACAGCTCTGAAACTCTCCAAGTTAACAAGTTCAAGTGCTGATGATTAACTAGATTCACAAAGTTGATTGGAAAAAAATAGGGATATAAATAAATATTCCTGGAGATATTCCACCCCCTGTAGTCATGAACTTTGAATAATTGGAGGGAATTATGCTGAGTACTAATCAAAAGGGTTGTTTTTTTTTTTTAATTTGCTAATTACTGCTGGGTTTCATCAGTGTCAGACTCTAATCATCTCAAGACATGTTAATTGACCCTTGGGAGTTGTTTATCTGATGCAGAAAGTTTTAGATGGGGTCATACAAAGAAATGCAATCACTGAGGTTACTTATTGCCTGCCACTCAGCTGGAGAGAAGAGTTAAAAAAGTCTTTGGGCCATGAGAAGGTGTGCACTGACCTTCCCACCAGCCAGGCTCTGGAATGGCTCCTTGTGGACACTGTGGCATCCTCCATCCTTTGGGGACCTTCTCTTTCTTGTCCCTTGCATTTCAGTGTCCTCTCTGCAGGTTCCTCCTGGTTCTTTACACACACACAGAGTAACTTTGGTGATCCACAAGCAGTGAGTGCTAACAGAGACCCCTCTGGGATGTGGTGATGCTTTAAGGCTGTTCTTTTCCATGGCAAGATCTCTTGGACAGGTTTGTGGTGCTCCAGGAGCGGGCTGAGGTTCCTGCTAAGGATGCAGGCATCACTGTGGAAGGATGTATGCAAAGAGGAAGGTTTTGGAGTGTTTTCTAATTAAATTCAGATACAGACCTTTAAATTTCCACATTGCTTCCCCCTCCTGAGAAGGCAGTGACCAGGCTGTCACTGTGACCACATTTATTCCATCATTACCCCAAAACTGACTTCCTGGGCAGTTTCCCAGCCTGGCTGCCTCACCTGTCTCACATCCTATTAATTAAACAAGAGGAGGTGGGAATTAGTGGGATAAAAGGTGGTGAGGAGCAGGGAAGCACTAAGCAAAGGGCTGACCAGGTTTCTCAAGGGCAGGTTTCAGGAATGCCAATGTTTTCATCATTTAATGTTTTAATTAATGACCTTGGTATAAAAATTAGTCTTATGCTAATGAGACGCTCTAGAGACGCAATGCTGTGAAATATCCTCAATAGAGAGGCACATAATGTCATAGCAGAAGACCTGGGTGATCTCAACATGAGTAGAAGTGATTAAATCTGAGTGCCAGCAGTGCAAGGTCGCTCACATAAGGGCAGATGAGGAGAACTTGTGCTACCAGCTGGGAACTGAGCAGCAGCTCGGGAAAAATGCCTGAGTCACGTAGTTAATGGTGGGTGACCACACTGCAGAGATGGAGCCCAGCCCCAGGAGTGGCCTGGTGTGTCCATCTCAGCATCTCAGCACAATGTGGATGTAAGCCAAATAAAGGAAGGACATTCCCAGGTGGTATGAGACCCCCATGGCACACAGGGGCACCAGCAGGGGCTGTGCCAGGCTCTGTGCATCTGCTGGCATCACAATTCATGGTGACAGTGATGGAAGGATCTATGTTACCAATACTGACTGATAATTTTTCACCACCTCTTTTGTACCCATTTTCATTTTGATTCCAGGATAATTTGTATCAGTTTATGAAATGTGGCCTTTCTTTCATTGCAGAGGAACACAAACACAACTATGTTGTTAGATATTATTGACTTAAGGTGTATATAGGCGTGTGTTTTTATTTGATCACCTTCACTTTTCTAATTTTCCCCTTCCCATATTCTTTTTCCTTTTTATTACATTGCTGGCTGTTGGAGGCCCTTAAATAGAAATAAACTTTCTAGGTAATATTCCTTAATAAAAACCATCATTTATTATTGTTATTCCCTACCAGTAAATGCTCAGCTCCCTCTCTCATTTGTTATACGTCTAGATTAAAATATTTTGTGGCAAGGCTGGAATAGATACCTGAACATGACTGCAGCTGTAGGTGTGCTAACAGAGGTCAGGTCTGAGCCACTGGCAGTGTGTCACATGTGGCAATTCCTTGCTGCCACAGCTGGACACTGAGTATGGAAGAGATTTTGTTTCAGGCTCCTGCATTTACCCTGTAGTGCAGAGAGGTGAGAGGCTCCTGACACCAGTGCCTGATCCTGCACCACTTGTTGTCCTCCAGTCAAGGTGTTGTTCGTTGAATCTCAGCTCAGATCCTTCCCCTCCTGTTTGCTTCAGCAGGAAGTAGGGGTAGAGATGTCTCTGGAATTCACCTGAGCTGTTGTTTACGCTATTGCCATTTCAAGGAAAAGCCTTTTGAGTAAAAGACACAAAAATAACTAATGGCATTAATATAAACATATACTTTAACTACTGTTTAAGGCTGTCACTGGGTTAAAATAATCCCTGGTGCTGCATCCCAAGTGCACAGTAATTATGTGGCAAATCTCTTTATTACAGGGTGTCAGTCAAGCAACAACTTAGCTGTGAGTGAAATCTCTTTGTGTCTGCACTGGTATTCCCAGCACGGAGCTGCATGCTCCATGATGCTCCTGAAGCTCTGCGTGCCTGTGCCCAGGATATCTCATTAAAACATGGCTGCAGGAAGGAGAACTGGGCACAGCAACTCTGCTTGGCTTTTGGGAGGGAAATGCTTCAGCTCCCTGTGTCAAAGGAAAGCTCACAGAAATATTTGTTCTGGTTGTGTGCATCACCAGGTGATGCTCACAGGGTGATGCACTGCAGTCCCCAGCATGGATGGCCAGGTGGTTGGGCAGAAGCTGGTCCTGATTTTGCTGGTCCTGGCAAGCACTGAGCTGTACATGCAGCCACCCTCACCACAGCCCTGGCCAGAGCCTCGGTGCTGCTCCAGGACACTGCCTGCACCATGGGCTGGGGTTGCAGCCTGTTCTGGGATCATTCTGGGACCATCTCTTGCCATCCCTCCTGCTGGGACAAATGCATGGTGCCCAGGGACAGTGGCATGGAGCTGAAAGGCTGCCAGACCTCGAGTGCAGCTGGCCAGTGGCTCCTGGCATCCCCACACAGGGCAGAGGGCAGGGCAGGCAGGTTCATCCTGCAGCCAATGTCTCTGGAGCCCAGCAGGTGGGGTGGATATTATTATTATTATTATTATTATTATTATTATTATTATTATTATTATTATTATTATTATTATTATTATTATTATTAAGATTATTATGATTATTAGGTTTTGCTTGTAGGATGTTCTCAGCTGCTGAGATCTCATCTGCAGCTTCTGCAGACACAGAAGTCCTGGGGACACACACAGCATGCATCCTGTGGGACTGCACAGCACCAGGGACTGCATGGCTGCAATGAGTCCTTCCCTCTCCCACCCTGCCAGGCCATTGCTCATTGAGGATAAATATTCCTTTTGCTTTTCCACTTTCAATTGCACTCCTTATCTCCTCCCACTCCCCTGCCCCTCCACCTTTCATTTCTCCACCTTTCCTTCTAACACTGCCTTCCCCTTGTCCATGCTCTAATATTGGTGGGTCAGATGGTTTTTGAGCAGAGGTTGCAGAAATAATCCCAGGTTTTGCTCTGTGAGGATCTATCCAAAAGGAGGGCAGAGAAATGCATTTCCATGTGTTCTTGACTGAGGAGCAGGGATGGTGGCTCAGGCCTGGCAGCTGATGTGAATAGAGACTGGACTGTTTAGTACACAGATCTTTTGGGTAGGACCATAAATCCCACACCCCTGCTGGTTTGTGAGGGTCTGAGGAGCCAATGACGTGGTTTTCTTCGTCCAAATTCCCCCTTCCTCTCCCCTAAAAGCAGGGTGGTGGCTGCTTTGCTGCTGTTGCATCCCACCAGGGCCTGTGCTTCAGCAGCTTTCAGAGGACATGATGGCAAATCACTCTGGGGACTGTTTATGATAAAAAGTGCAATACCAACAGATAATATCATCATACTCCACTATTAACAGGCTTAAATCCCAAGGATGGGGAGAAGTTCCTGTGGAGAGCAGACTTATTTCTCAAACACTTCTGCTGCAATTTAAAAGCACTCCCTAGTGTGGCAAGGCTAATTTCACATTTTTTTTCCTCCAGAGTATATTTGAAGCTCTCCCTGCTTGAGGCAGGAGCCCTCCATGCTGATTGGATTCAGACAGTGGTTTTGGTGATTGCTCTTCTTGAGTTCTGATGGAACATGATGGAGAAGAACATGCTACATGGTTGTCACCCCCAGTGAGGCCAAATCAGCTGTGAGCTGGGCAGAACGTGCTTACTGAGTTGTGTCCCAGTGAATGTGCCACCTGGGGTGGGCAATGGGGACAGCTGGCCAAATTTCTCCTTTTTTTATTGTTGCCACTGTGGTCCTTGGCTGGTCTGTATGGAAGAGTCTCAGATGTGAGGCAGGAGAGTCAGTAAAGATAAAATAGAAAAGGAGAAGAGCATGCAAGGCAAAAATCCTTTTCATAATTAGGGCAGATGTTCTACCCTTCCAGTTTGTACAGAGGGATGGAAATTGATTTTTCAGATAATTTCTTTGTCTGGAAATATATTTGTATCCAAATATTGATGGTGTGGTTGGTGTCTTGACTGGGCCTTTTCATTCCAGTGGCCCTTCTGGAAGAGCCACGTTTTCATGCATTAAATTTGGTTTCTGCTTTGAACAGTGACTCACTGAGCCTTAACCTGGGTCATCCCTGGTGATGCACACGAAGGCAGTGGGAATGCCAGGGATGAAGAGTGGGTGAAGGGATGTGTGACCATGTTCACAGGGGTTTTCAGGTGAGGAAAGAGATGAGAATGTTGACTCCATGTTCGGAAGGCTTGATTTATTATTTTATGATATATATTACATTAAAACTATACTAAAAAGGATAGAAGAAAAATTCTCATCAGAAGGCAAGGCTAAGAATAGAAAAGAATGATAACAAGGCAGCTGCCTCAGACTCTCTGTCCGAGCTAGCTCTGCTGTGATTGGCCATTAATTACAAACAAGCACGAGACCAATCACAGATGCACCTGTTGCATTCCACAGCAGCAGATGTAAACATAATCAATGTTTACATTTTGTTCCTGAGGCCTCTCAGCTTCTCAGGAAGAAAAAATCCCAAGGAAAGGATTTTCATAAGAAGATGTCTGTGGCAGGGATGTCGTCAACAGGAGGAAAAGGGATTGTAAAGATTGAGTGGTGCTGCAGCTACAGCCCCATGGTGCCTTCAGAGAGCATCTTCAGTTCCTGCAGTCACCTGCTGCTCAATGCACCACTGGGCCTCAGCTCAGACACCTCTTAGTTCTGACTGGTTTTAAATCACTGCGTTTCCCTTCTCGATTTCTTTTGCAGTGGGGGCTTTACCCCACTCAGCATCATTTCCCTGCTCATCTCCGGCTCAGACAAGGCAGGAAACATATTTTCAATGTATTAATTAAAATGTCTTTGCAGCAGAACATCTGCATGGAGAGCGATAGATCACCGAAGTGTGCGTGTGCCTGCACGTTGCAGCCCTCCAGATAACGCATTGCTTTGCATAATTTATTCCAGCCAGCACAGCAATAATT
The DNA here is from genome assembly GCF_047830755.1 of Zonotrichia albicollis. Taxonomy (NCBI): domain Eukaryota; kingdom Metazoa; phylum Chordata; class Aves; order Passeriformes; family Passerellidae; genus Zonotrichia; species Zonotrichia albicollis. Next base: position 5,099,477 of record NC_133834.1, on the reverse strand, counting down.
TTCATAGCCTGTGATCTTCGAGGATGCGATTATCAACCTGCAACCTGGCTCCATGTGACCCAGATTATTCCCAGATAAAGGAGAGGCAGGACGTTTGGTGCTCCATCATCTCTGGCCAAATGGTTGTATGGGATAAGATCGAGCATTGCTTTGTTAGATCCCACCTTGCTGAAGCAATGGATCTTCTCAGGTATTCATCACTGTCAGCTATTTTGGGAGAGGATGGTCTTTGCCAATGATGCTATTCAATTTCCTGATTGTTCAGCTCATATCAGTTTAGCTTGAAAGATAATAAGATAGAAACCAGAGACTTCCCAGTCAATAAAAGGAAACCTCAGAGGCTTTTTCAGTCTTGCATCTGTCATACTTTGTTGATATTTTAGCTGCCGAGCATTTGACAGCTGGTTGTAAAACTCTTATTTCCTCCTTCAAGAGAATTAAATGAAGAACATTTAATTTATTCCATGGAGGTTTCCCCAAGTGACCCATGGAACAGGTCTCTTTCTGGAAGCTGGACCAAATCTGGAGGGATTTGGAGCTTTCTTCGTGCAAGGGAGAAAAAAAATGATTTCATCACCTTTGCCCTGCCTTTTTATATCATCAAACCAATTCTGTGTTATCCAGCATTGATCCTACTTCCCATGAGTACCACAAACCATTACTGGCATCTGTGGTGCCAGCCTGGATGTCCAGTGGCACCCAGCATCTCCTGAATGGAGATCCTGATGTAGAATTGCACTGGTGGAACTGGGAATGGGAACTGGGATAATTTCTCCTGCATCAGACACACAGGTGGGCACCCAGCACCATCCCTGGGGACATCCCAGCCCCTTCAGCAGGTCAGGACTTTAATGGGCTCATGGTTAATGTCACTAATCAGTATCAGGGGAAGGCTCCCTTTGCTGTGCCAAGGGCAGGCAGCTGCTCAAAGCAGCACAATAATTATGTATAGCCTGAGTAATTATTTTTGTCACATCTTCCTGGCAGGAGAAGACCATTTGTGGGCTGGGTTTAGCTACCTTCCACAACACGCCTGTGTCTTATTTATCCAGAACAATACGCTCAGTGTGATTTTTCTGTCGTCTCTTTCCTTTTAACGTCGTTTCCAGCCCACACTGCTTTTAATTTGGTGAGGTAAATTGAGACTGGGAGGGGAAGCTGCAGAAAACCTCCAAACTCCCATTCTCTGAGCAAAACATTCCCTTGGGAGCTGACGGCACTGCTGAATAGCTGGTCCCTTCCCTTCCCAAGGGGTTTGTGAGTCTCAGTGGAGACAAATGCTATTTTGGATGGCTGTAGTCACTGCACGGCCAGGGCTTGTCGTGGGATCTGCTCACAACTTTGGATCCTTCCCAGCAGCTCCTTCCTTACCTGGGGACCTCTGAGTCAGCAGCCCCAGCTGCCCTATTTTGGTTGTCGTGTCAATAAAAGGGACATTAGCAGAGCTCTGCCTTCAGAGCCCTGTGCTGGGTTGGTGTGGAGGGAGGAGAATTGCTCCCCACACTCTTATTTCAAAGATGCACTCAGCCTGCCTGGGCCCAGCTGAAGAAGGTGATGGATGTCAAGGTCTCTGCTCCTGAATCCTGGGGAAAGGAGATGCACCACAAGACTCATTCTGAGCCCAGTTCCATTCCCTTCCTGAAAGCACTCATGTTCTCCTGGGTCTCCAGTCAGCCTTAAAATAGGAGAAGAGGCTGAGATGGTGTCATTAATCCCAGATTTGGTGGATTGAGTAGCTGGATTCCCATCTGAATTTCTAATTCGTTCACTGCTTTCAGCCATCTTAATTTTTTTCCTGCTTTTCAAAGCAAAAGAGTTTAAATGTCCATAACTAAGCCAAAACCAGTCCTGTCTTGTACCTTCACCTACACATCTCAACTATTCTCTCCTTTCTCCCCAAATTACAAATGACCCTTAAATAGTGCAGGTGGCCACAAACAGGAACAAGCAGCCAGCCTCCAATGTAGCTGTCAGACAGGGTACTGCCATTTCCCCTTGTCATGGACATCTTGAAAATGCAGCCTGAAGGTCCTAACGAGGTTTCCCTGTCTGGATTTTGCACCCCTCACCTGTTGTATCTGCTGTGGAGTCACACAGCTTTGAAAGGCACATTCTGTTTTGCATGGGGACAACCTCCAAGTCAGCTTAATACATGAGTGCTCACTCAGAGGTGTCCTTTCATTTACTGCTTTCACCATCAGCAATCTATAGAAGTTTAGGGAGCCTTAGGGAATTCCTGGCTTTAGCATCTTTTGCTTAGTAACAGCACAGCTGCTCCTGGTGCAAATGGGTTTCTCCTGGCCCCCTCCCCACCACGTTGCAGCATCCCCCATCCTCTCTTTCTTGGCTTTCTCCCTCCTCCTTCCTCTTCCTCTGGGTGTACTTGCAAAGTGTCTGCTATAACTATTGAAATGGATATTATATAGTGGCAATTTGGGGAGAAGATGCTGTTTAAAGCTCTTTAATTTAAAGGATGCTAATTCACTCCCCTCCATCCTCAGGTGAGTTATCCAGCTTCGTGCAAACCTCCTTTTCTGCGGGTGTCAAATCAGAGGATGATTTTCTTCAGTCTGTATTTAGAGATTTTGCTGAGCCCAGGGCCCACAGGGCATCCTGCAAGGACAGCTGAGGGAGCAGGGAGAGATGCTTTGGGAGAGAGATGCTTTGGGACACCATCCCCATGGAGCTGGGATGCTGCTGGGATGCTGTTGGGATGCTGTAGCCTGTGCTGGGGTTCCCTGTGCTCTGCTTTGTCTCTCCTGTTTGGGACCACAGGAAGGGGGGAACCTGAGGCAGGCTGTGGTTGGCAGCCAGGGATCAGGCTGAAGGCAGTTACTGGGAATAATAATCAGAAACTTGGCTACAGATCTCTGTCCCAGGTCAAGCGCTCCTAGGGCTGTAGTTAACCCATGTGAAAAATTGGCTGGAGACCTCCCTGCAAACCAGGTTCTGCCTGCAAGGCAAGCTGGATAAATAGCTCTTCAAGCCATGGGGGCAGCTCCAAAGAGAAGGCACAGGGTGATTCCCTGTGTTTAAAAGATCCCTGCAGTTACCATCCCAATTGATTCCTGTCCTGGAATCCATTATCTCCCAGGCTGATCTGTGTCCCCACACAACTGCTCTGCAATCTCCCCCCGTGTGATATTGCAGGATATTCCACTGCATTAGCAAGTTGAACATGTTTTTACTGCCCACTGTCTCTCCATGCAATATTTCACTGTCTCCCTGGCTATTATCCTGGCGGCACAAAGTCCCATTGAAATTCATGGTGCAAGTCGCCCATTTGTTTCCTTTGAGCTTTGCAGGGTTGTTCTATGCAGCTTTATGCATATCATTTTTTGCTATGCAAAGTGAGGGTAATGACTTTACCTGCTCTCTTTCAAAGCACTGAACAAAGCCTGTCCCCATGCTGTAGACTGATTTTGGAATATTTGTTCTAGGGTTTGAGAGGGATGAATCAGAGCTCTTAGGGAATGTGCAATCTGATGCTCTGTAAATAAAAAGAAAGTCTTGCTGCATCTACATGTCTCCAAGGCAGGCGTGTGCTCCCTGTCAACCTTTCTTGCTGGAATCAGCTTCAGGGATGGCTTTGGCAAAAGTGAATAGCTTCATTTTAATGACAGCCCTGAAGAGCATCACTTGGTTTGGCCAATGCCACTGACAGGCCTTGAACGGGCTCTGCCTTTTGAGGAACAGATGATGCCCCTCATGCATGACAAGGTGAGACTCTTCAAGCCAAGGGTCACTGGAGGTATCCTCATGGACATCAGGAGAGTGGGAGAGCCAAATGAACAGCAACCAAGGAAGGGTTTTACTGTGAAGGCCTTCAGGGTCAGGCTGACTTTCCTTGACCACCACCCCAAAGGAGACTGAGCCTTGGCTACCCACAGTGTGGCTTGGATGTCTTGAATGAAGCCCCCAAACCAGTGACCATGGATGGCTCACAGTGTCTGTGCTTGGATCTGTGCAGGGCCAGCAGGGCAGAGACAAGGCTTCCCTCTCCACACCCTGGTGTTTGGACATGCTAAGTGTGCAGGGTGGATTTTGGACATTGCCCTGGGATGCATGGTTTGAAATGTGTGTTTTGCTGCGCCATAATCAAATTGCCACTTGAAGGTTTGGTGACAGATTCCTTGCTTTGAAAGCATGCACAAGCTGAGAGTTATTCTCCAAAAAGCCTTGTGAATAGCACCTAACAAGTGCACTGGAGAATTCCTCATTTTCTTCATGGACAATGTATGTGAGATAGAGAAAAAAAAAACAAACAAAGAAAAAGACAAATATCTTGAAAGAATTTGCTCATTTTGAATTATTTACTCTGTCTACTTTCTTGGAGTCCCCAGGAGGAAGGTGCTGTGCAATCTGCATTACAATAGCATGTCAAGGTATCCAGAAGGTCCAAAAGAAACCATCAACAGTGGGATGAGTCCCCTGGGGCCTTGGTGAAGGACATCCAGCCATGCTGCACTGAACCCAGATCTGCAGATGTAGGCTCCACAGGGATGCAAGCACAGCAGGGAGGCAGTGATCAGCATCAACGAGGACCAAATGAAACCCATTTTCAGAGCCAGTGGTCAATACAAGCAGCACACAGGATAGGGAAGTGTCTCTGCTTTGGGAGGTGGGTGAGCAGGAATGTCTACACAGGAACTGCACCATCCTCATGGACATCTCAGCTGCCAGGACCAGCAAGTAAAGGTAAAACCAGAGACCAAGCCAGTCCTGGATGTCCCCACCAGCTGCAGGTGCTGAGCAGAGCAGCTCAGGATGCACAATCACTCTGCACCTGGGCTGTGGGCTGTGGGCTGGCAGGAGTCCCCTGCTCCCACTGCTGTCACCTCTCGCTGACTTTCATGGGCTTCTTGGGAGTTTCAAAGTCAAAACTGAAAGAGAAGCTCAGAACAAATGGGGACCTATAAAAACACATCCAAGCTGCCAAGTCTACAGCAGATGTGATTTGCAATGGATGAGGTATTAATGCCCTGAAAAATTGGAGTAATGATGTGCAGTAATATTTGTCATCACCAAGGCTGAGTATGTTAAACAAAAATGTTTTGAAATGCAGCTTCTGCCTGGGCCTGGTAACTTTCCCAGATGTAAATATTGCAGTTGTTTTCCAAACATTCTCTAAATACCATAAGGCCTTAGTCCACTAACAGCACTAACAGCCCATAAAATGTCATTTTTTGTTTTCTAATTAATCTGATGATTTTTAGATAGGATTTGACAACAGCAGTGAAAAAGCATTTCAGGCTGAAAAAAAAAATTATCCCTTGGATGTCAAGTAACCCACAGCCAAGCTGGTGCATCCTTGGGTACTGCAGAGCAGCATCCCCTCATCCTACTGGATGGTGACTCATGGTTGGGCACATCTACTCACCCTCCAAGCCAGGGGACAGCAGCCAGTCTTGTGGGGATGCAAAGGGGGAGATCACACCCTTCCTGCAAGGATCATCCTCCCTTTTTTTGATAAGAGCTCCCCATTGTGGGGAATATGTGTGTGCATATTTCAGATGCCCTCAGAAGAGAGGGGAGCTGGAAGCAGAGCCCTCGTGGGGGTCCCAGGTAGAGCAGGGCTGGTTGGATTTTCACCCTCTGTGTCAGGTGGGTCATTGTTGTTAAAGGTCTCACTGTGGAGCTTCAGGTGCTTGGGGTTTTTAAGCCAGTTGAAACCACAGCTTTTGGGGGGAGATGAACAGTATAACCAAGCAAGGTACACCAGACCTCCATCCCTTGGGGTCCTGTGGAGGTGTGGTGGGGATTTGTGACTGTCCCCCAGGCTCTGCAGAGGCAGTCCCACAGCTGTCACATCTCCACCTTTCCCTCCAAACCCCCCTGTTTTGGTGAGCCCTTCCCTCTCTGCAAGGACACCAGGCTGTCACACTATTGTGACACGAGGATAATCCAGAGTCAAGCCCTGCTGCTGTGGGCACTGCAGGGGAACAACTCAGTCCCTGCCCTGAGCAAGGACAGAGGAGACATCACCTACCCAAAGTCACACTTTGTTTTCTTATCTTACTCAACACCTCCCCGTTCTGCATGGGCAAATGGAGCAGTGCCCAGCCAACACTCTGTCCCTTGGCCAGCATTTCTTTCCAGGTGATTCTCAAAAAGGCAGCAGAGGAGCTTTCATTCCCATTCCCCCTCCACACCATCATGGGAAGCAGCCAGTGTTTCATTAACCACCTCTCTCTCCTTGTTAAAATGGGTTGGGGCTGCCTGAGCCTGCTGTGTCAGACACCTTCTGCTGGTGGAGGGGAAGGGCTCACAGGAGCTCTCCTGACCCCAGACACCTTTCTCACAGCCCTCCTCCTGCCATCCCTCATAAATAGATCAGTCATCCCAGCATGGCTACGTCTTCTTTTACTCCTTCCTGTCTTTAATAATATTATCAATGTCTGGTTTAGATTTTTACTAAATATAGGGGCCAGAGTCTGGACTGGCGTCACTTCCTCCCAGAAGAACTGGAACAGCTTGCTCAGAAGTACTTACTCCTTTTATTAATTTATCTTGGTTTGTGAAGTTGTTTGATTGCACCAAGTCTTTCCACCCCCCATTGACCTGGCAGCTGGAAGAAATGATGCTGCTTAAAAAGCCTGTCCTTGATCCATGGGTGAGGCTTGAGGTTTTGGGGCTGCCTCTCCCAAAGCAACCCTGAGGAGCAGGGACAAAGGCAGGAAATTTGCAAAGAGCCTTTGGCAAATCTTCCCTCAGTGCTGATCTCCATGGGTGAAGATCTTTAATGGGGTGCCAGTGGTATCCGTGTCCCCTCTGGGCCATTCTTCTTCCAGCTGCAGCTCCAGGGCTGGCATAAGCCCTCAGTGTTTGTGGCTGGCCCAGGGTTTGTGTGGCACAGATGTGGGGGCTGAACCCCAGAGCACCCTGCTCCTGGCAGAATCTGTTCCCTGGCCAGGAAATCTAGTTTGTTCCTTCTCCAGCAAAGGCAGAGGAGGGATGGCACCTCTTCTCTGTCATCTCCCCAGGAGGACATTTGACCCCAGAGCCACCCTTATGGTGGCCCCTATTTCATGTCATTGCCTGGGCATTTATGAGTCCAAAGCAATTTCAGTGGGAATTCCTTGCCTTTAGGGCATTCCATGGGGTGTGGGGGAACGGGATATGCCTGATCCAGGGAGGAAGGGGTTTTCCATGCTTCAAGGGCATGAGCACAGGTGGTGATGGCAAAATGGAATTGGAGAACCTCAAATCAACCTACTCACCCAGAGAGCAAGCCCGTGGGGACTGGGTCACAGCTGTGCCAGAGAGGATGCTGGATGCATTCTCCATGCCTGTCCTCTCCATTGTGCAGGGTATCTCCTGCACTCCCATGGGCACTTCCCTGGGCTGTGTGTCTAATGCAGCTGAGTGCTGTGCCAGGTTGCCAGCTGCCATTTGGAGAGGGGCCATTGCTTGCCTGTTCCCAGGCTCTCTCCCAGATCTATTACTCCACGCTTCAGGTTTTTTGGCTGTGGTGGTGTTGGTGTTGTTGCTATTATATTGAAAGGAGTAAAATTTCTCTCCTGCACCCATCCTTTTCTCTCTCCTCTTCCACCTCCTTTCAGGGCTGCAAAAGGAAATCACTGGCTAGGAGGTGGTTTTGGAGATGGTTTGAGACATCTCAAACAATCACAAAAAATGCACGAGCCAGTCCTTACCTCAAATGACAGCGCCTGGGGAGAGAGAAGAGCGCTTCTGTTCCAAGGGCCAGCTCAGTGCCAGCCACACTTTAATCATCCTGATTAAAGGTGTGTTGTGTTGCTAAAAGAGCATAAAAATCCTGCCCAAAATGGGGAGGAAGAATGGCAGTCTGTGGGACAGGGGAAGGGAGGTCTGAGGCAGGAGAATGCCTGGGAAGGGCTGAGCACAGGGGCTGGGGACCCCTGGGAGCTGTGGACAGGGGTCGTGGTCCAGCCCCATCAGTGTCAGGGCTAGTCCCGGTCCCTGTGCTCCCTGCATCACCTGGAGCTGCCCAGATTTGGCCCAAGGAGGTTCATATTTGGTGTGAGGGGTGGGGTGGATGTCATGCACTCATGGGGACACAGAGAGATGTTCACATAGAGACACAGACCCGTGTGTGTAAATACAGACACACAGACACAGACACACAGACACAGCCCGGACCTGCACCCTCCCACTGCACAGGTACACCCCGACACACAGACACACACCCCAACACAGGGACACACACCCCAACACACAGATACACCCCAGCACACAGACATACACACACCCCAACACACACACACACACCCAACACGATCACCCCCGCACCCCCTCAGGGTGTCACCACTCACACACACACACAAAGGCAGATGTCCCCGACTCGGACACTCACACCTTCACAAGCCCTGCACACTCACAGCGCCGCTCTCACAAGGTGTCACTCGCACAGGCAGTGTCGCACACATGCGAGTGACACAAATACTGTGTCGTGTACACACGGTGCCGCGCAGTGTCACACACCCCGTGTCACAGTGTCACACACCCCGTGTCACACTCGCAGTGTCACCCACAGCCCCCGGTGCCAGCCCGACTCTGCCGGCCGAGCCGTTTATGGCTCTGGGCCGTCACCGAGCCCCGGAGAGCTCTCCCGAACCGAACCGTGCCGTGCCGAGCCGGAACCGAGCCGAGCCGGCCGTGCTGAGCCGTACCGGACCGTGCTAGGCCGTACCGAGCCGAACCGTGCCGTGCCCCACCGCACCCCTGCCCCCGGCCCGCAGCGAGCCGAGCCGCGCCGTGCCCATCCCGTCCCATGCGAGCCGCGTCGAGCCGAGCCGTGCCGAGCCGTGCCGGCGGAGCCCCCCGGGCCTGGCAGCGCTGCCCGGCGCCGCCTGCACGGGCAGGGCTCTTCGCCTGACGCAGTGAGGAGCTGCAGCCCTTCTCTTCTCGGAGGCCGGGCTCCAGCGCTGGGATTTGCTCGGCTCCGGCTGCGTTTCCCTGCCCGCCTCCTGCCCCCGGCCCGCCCGCTCGGAAGGGCGCGGGGAGCCGCAGCCGCGGGTGCGTCCGCCGCCCATCACCGCGCTTCGGGGCTGGGCGCGCCGCCGAGCTTCGGGAGCCGCCTCCGGAGCAGGTAAACGCGCCCGCGTCCCCCGCCGCAGCCCGGCCGGGCCCCCCGCGCCGCCCCCGAGCCCGAGCGGAGCCCCCCGCCCCGCTCCGTTCCGGCCCCGCGCCCGCTGCCGCCCCGCCGCGGCGCCCCGCGCCGCCCGCAGCCCCGCGCAGCCCCCGCTGGCCGTTCCGTGTCGCCAAACTTTTAGCGGCTGCAGCCCAGGCTGGGGCTCCGGAGGGAGGGGAGCGCGGGGCCGGCGGCGGGGGGAGCGGGGCCCCCTCCCCTCCGCGGGCGGGGAGTCCCCGGTTCGGCCGGGACTGCCCCGCTGTGCTCATCCCCGGGGCGAGCGGGAGATCGGGAGCGGAGCCGCTCCGGGACCACGGAGCCGGGAACCCCTGCGGCCGCTCGGGCCGCGCTCCCTCCCCCGCCCAGGGGGGATCCCCACTTCGGGGTCTCCCTCCGAGCCGGGGCATCCCCCGGGGCAGCCCCTGCAACTGTTGCCTGCGGGAAGCTCCGGTGCTCCGGGGGCAGAGCCGGTGCCGCGGGCAGCAGCATCGCCGCGGGCAGCAGCATCGCCTCGGGGGCAGGGGTCTTCCGCCCGGGTCGCCACAGCGCCGCACGGAGCGCTCGGACAGGGGTGACCGTCCCCTCACCCCAAATAACCCTGCAGGCTGCGAACCTTGCGGTGGGAGCTGTGGCAGAGCCGCTCCCCGGCTCCGCTCCCCCCGCCCCCCCAATCCCTTCTGCATTCCCACGCCGGCAGTTGGGACCTGCCTCCCCCCACACGCGCTCCCTCGGCGGCTATTTCTGTCCTCCTCGCCGAACGCGCCGCACATCGAGCTTTAATTAAAGAAAATTAGTGGAGGAGGGCGAGGGGGGGGGTGTCCGTGCTCCGGAGAGGGGGACGGTTCCCGGGACCTCTCCGGGTGCGACTGCTGATGGTCGGGGGAGGTGGGGGGCATGTGCCCGCCTGAGACTTTGAGCCGCTTTCGCATGGTTGGTTGTTGTATTGGTTTTTTTTTTTTAGAAAAGGGTGGCGGTGGAGTGGAGGGGTGTGTGTGTGTGTGTATGGGGGGGTGGTACGGACACACGACGACGCGGGAACGCGGTCCTTCCCGGAGGGTGTGTTGCAGTTTTAATTATAATGACAGATGTTGCCGTAAAGTTCCGTCTCGGTTCCTGAACACAAGCAGAGCGCGAAGCACCGGCAAACTCGCCCGTCGGAACGGGCACTCGCCCGTCGGCGCAGCGGAGTTGCCAAAGAATTTTTTGGTTGTGTTTTAAACGAGGCTGGGCCGGGTCTGGGGGTGCTCGGGGCGGCGGCGGGGCGGTGCGTGGAACCCGGGGGTGCCGGGGGGATGCGGGCAGCCTCCGCTCCCTGGGTAGGATCCCTCCAACAGCCCAAACCCCGGCGGTCCCCAGTTCTCATCCCGCTCCATGTGGAGCGTGGCTGCTCGTCCCGTGCGCGGCCGGACCCTCCGGTGCCGGGGAGATGCCGAGTGTCGCCCCGCAGTTCTTTCCTCCTCCAGCTCTCCCTGGACAGAATTCCCCGCACCTCCGCTCATCCCTGCCTTTCCGGCTCGGGACCTGCGGTGCTGCCCACGTCCAGGCTATGATTTGCAGCCCCGGGAAAGCCCCGCGGAGGGAGGGAGGGGACGGGGGGGACTGGCATCACCGGGCTCCCCCGGGGCAGAGCCGCCGCTCCCGCCTCCCCGGCCGGGGACTCGCCTCCTTCCTCCCGTCAGCTTCGCGCGTTCCGCCGCCGCTTCGCGCTGGATTAAATATTTAGAAGTTTGCAGCGGTGAATAAAGCGATCGTTAATAGAAATTGATGGCACCGATGCAAAGGGGGTGGCACCGGCGGCGGGAGCGGCGCGGCTCAACGGGAGCGGGCGGGGCGCTCCTGGGAAGGTTTTTAAGGGGTTTCACCCCAAGTTGAGGGTTTATCGCTCCGATGCTGTGGCAGCGCCAAAACCCGGGAGCTGCTCTTCACATTTCCGACGATGTCATTAAAAAGCATGTTTTTTCCGCCCTGCCTGCCTGGAAAGAATAACCCTCTGCTTTCGCAGAGACGAGGCAGCCCGCTCGAATTTAGCACCTAAAATCCCCCGTCAGCACCTCCCGCCGTGCTGCCTGACACCAAGCAGGGCTCACACTCCTCCAGACCCTCCGGGTTTGCCATGGCAGCGGGGATGCTGCTGGTAGGGACCGGGAGCTGTCCCCAGCCCCCCGAAGTGCAGCGCTGTGCAGTGGAGGGACCAGGCGGCCTCAGCAGGGAGGGGTGGGAAGGACCCGGGGCTGGCGGGTGCCCGGTGAGCCCTGGCCCCGCACACCCCGCTCCGAGCTGGGGCAGCGCTCCGGGCAGCGGCGGGGATGGGGCAGCGCTCGGGCAGCGGGATGCGGACCTGGCGAGGGTGCGGAGGCAGCGGGAGAGGGGAAGGAAAGACGAGCTGGAATAGCATGGAGGGGCGAGCAAAGAGGGAAAGAAAGGGCGAGGGTTGCCCGGGGAGCGGGCAGGAGTGCGGGCCCTCTCCGCAGAGCCGCTCTTCAGTGGGAGCCAGCGGCGATGGGCAGCGGCTCGCCATGGGGATAGGCAGGGCGGAAAGCCGTGGGGCCGAGCTGCTCCGGGTGCCAGAGACAGTGTGTATCCAGCAGGGCGGGTCGGTGCCGTGCCCACGCCCGCCCACGCCCCTCGTCCAGGCCCGGTGCTGCCCACGCGTGTCCCAGCCCGGCCGCCGCTCCGGGCCGGGGCAGCGCCGCTCTGTGACAACAGAAAGTGGCTGGAAAGGGGCGAGGCGTCACACGGTCTGCCTCCGGGAGGCAGGGAAAGGCTGAGGGACCGATGGGAAGGCATGAATGAATGAATCTCCATAAAGAGCCCCAAGCAGCAGGGAGAGGGAGAGAGGAGGAGGAAGGAGAGGAGGAGGAAGAGCCTGAGCAGGGCAGCCAGCAGCAGACGTGACGCCGGCAGGTAAGGGGGTGCCGGTGCAGCACCGCCGTGCCCGGGATGGCAGATTGGGGGGCACAGCCAAAGGGGGAACAGGAGCTGCCGGGATCCTGCATGGGTTTGGGTATTATTTTTTTTTTAGGAAGCATGTTTTCCTCCTGACTCCTTGCAAAATGTGGAGTCTCTAAACTTCCTAGGACTCCTTTCCTCCCCCGGTACCGCCGCCCCGAGCCCGCCGGCTGTGGAGGGCTCCGGGCAGGGCAGCGGCCCCGGCGGCCGGACCGGCTCCGCACCGGGGCAGCCCCGAGCCGGGCCAGCCTGCCCGGTGCCAACGCCACTCGGCCGGGCGTCTGGAGTTACCTTGCCGGGGATGTGCAGCTTCTGCCGTGGCCCCTTTGCTTTGGGGCTCAGCGGGGAGCTCCTCTCCCCCCGGTCTCCATCCCCCTTCGGCTCTCCGTCCCTGCCGCGGTTACATAAGGCAGAGGAGCCGGGAGCCAGCGCTGCCGCGGGCCGGATCACCAGGATCGCACCCAGGGATGCCCAGAGCCGAGCTCAGCCTTGCCCGGCTGCTCTCCATCCTCGCTCGCCCCTGCTCCGCAGCCCGCGCTGAGCCACCCGCTGCCTGTCCCTGCTCGCTGTAAGGCACAGGTATCCCTACCCACACAGACACCCTGCTCTGCCCTGCCCTGCCCTTGGCGCTCCCGCAGAGCTGCCCCGCACTAACGCCGCTGGAATGCCCGGCCCGGAGAGCAGCCTGGCTCCCGCAGACGGGCCCACGCCAGGGCGATGCACTCTGGAAGTGTTTGCACACAAACACAGCGCTGCAGGCAGCACCCGGGGCACGCTCCCGCACACACGTGGGCCGGTGCTCAACCGGGGCCGGAGATGCTCAACCGGGGCCGGTGATGCTCGCCCGGGGTTGGTGATGCTCGCCCGGGGCTGGTGGTGCCCACCCGGGGTTGGTGATGCTTGCCCGGGGTTGGTGATGCTCAGCCGGGGCTGGTGATGCCCGCCCGGGGCCGGTGCTCACCCGGAGCTGGTGTTGCTCGCCAGGGGCGGCTCAGGGCTGGTGGGTGCTCTCATCGTGCCGGTTCCCAGCCCGGGAAGGCGCTGGGAGCTCTGCCGGGAGCACTGCAGGCCTGGCAGGGCAGCCCTGGCTGGCTGCGGTGGGCAGCTCTGCTCTGCGGCTGCCCGCAGCCTCCCCCTGCCTGACCGAGGTGCTCCGAGCTGGGATCAATAATGCCTTTCTGATTGGCTTCGGTTCCCCATTCAAAGTCACTGCATTAGGGCTTGATTTTTCTCCCCTTTGACTCCTGGCCAGATTAGATTGTGAATTTGGCTGATTTCAAGCTGCTGGGGGAGGGAAGAATCATACAGCGAGCAAGAGAGAGCTGAAATATCCTACAGGATCCCCTGGAGGGGAGAGAAATCAGGTCTAGATAAGAGCTTGTTCTCCCTGTCTGGCTAATGCTTCCCTGTTTGATGATCAGAAAACACAAGATCTAACCTCTCACCAGGATGCATAGCTGTGAAAGGTCAGGCTTTTGGCTTGTTCTAGGTGCAAGGTTTGTTACTGTGAGCTGTGGATTGTGCATTCCAGTTCTCCTGTCTGTGCCAGACACAGGAGTGCACGATGCATGCAAACAGAAGGACGTGGTCAGTGCTTGTGAGAGTTAGGAGCTGAGCTCTGGGTGTAGAGCTGAGGTTGGAGGAACTGTGATGGGAACAGGACACGAGGTCCATGCCCTGGAGAGTCCAGAGCTGTCCCATCTGTTTGTCAAGTCTCAGCCCCATCCTTGGCAAGTTTTTTCCAATACTTATTTCTCCATGTATGTGCTGGGGATAAGTGAGTGGATTGTGTCAGTGAAGCCCTGCATTCCAGAGGGACACAAAAAGCAGCACCCAGCCGTGCTGGTTGGGATGCTCATCTCTGCTGGCTGCTCCAGGACAAGGATTTCATGCTGAAAAAGCCCCAGCAGCACAGCATCACCTGCAGCATCCCAGCTGCCAGCTCTTGCTGTGAATTGGTGTTAGCTCCAGGTAAAGCAAAAGCCTGGCATTATGTGGTTTTTCAGCAAAGGGCACTGGAAAGTCTGGTGGAGCAGAGGCACTTGTGAAGGAGCTGTTCTGGGCAGTGAGGAGCCTCAGGAAGAGAGGATGTGGGGCTGGGGGCTTGCTGCGGGTCAGCTGTGCTGTTCTGGGCAGTGGGGAGGCTGCTGTGCAGTCACCAACAAGGCTGTGAGTGCAGGGCTGAGGAGATGGGAAGCTGCTGTGGAGACTCTAAAGGAGGTATGAGCAAGGAGCACAGCCCTGAGCAGTGCTTGGCATGATTTTGTGCAGCTGCTGGATTTTCTTGGTGCTGCAAACCCAGGGCTTGGGAGGGTTGGAGTGAGCCCGATGTCAGGACAGCCTTGGGGTGGAGTATCTGGTGTGGGGAGATGGAAATCTGATGGCCAGCAGTGAACTGGGCCCAGAGGAGGGTGATGAGGAGGAGAGGAGCTGTGTGGAGCTGGATGGGACAGCTATGGAGTCATACACTGCCCAAACTGTGGGTGAGGAGGGAGGCAGAGCAGTGAAAGCAGCAGGTCTGTGAGGACCTTGGGGTGAAGGGACTGGAGACCCTGAGCCTTGGCCCAGGGTGCAGAGCAGTGCCAGGGGCTTAGTGGAGAAAAAGAGGACAAAGAGCATGAAATTATTTGTGTGGTGTTATTTGGCTGCTGGAGTGGGGAGTGTGTGCATCCAGCACAAGGGTAATTACATCTCTATAACAGGAGCAAACAATAATCAATATCAAAGAAAGGAGTTGGGGGAGTTAGCTCCAGGTGAGGGGGACCTGGAGCCTCCATGCACTGTGAGGAGCTGGGGCAGGAGGGTCTGGGGGAGGTGGCACTGAGGGTGCAGGGGGTTTATGAAGCTGGGGAGGTGGAGATGGAACTTGGTGTGGTTATGGCAGGAGCCTGTGAGAAAGCTGCATGTTTAAAAAACCACCTCAATAACCAAACCCAAAATGCCTGTCAGTTAGGGCAGGCTCAAATCTGTTGTTTGGGCTTGGCCTGGGCACTACCTGGTCTGGTCCCTTGTGCAATGTGAGGCTCAAGGCACAGTTGAAGATGGCCCAGTGGCTGTAGAACCAGTGCTCATGAGGAAAACCCTCAGCTGATGGGGGTGTGGACAGCTCCCTCAGGGAGCAGAGCATCCCACAGCTGTGTCCTGAGAGCTCCTTGTCCTCTCTGGGCACTGATGAGGGAGAAATGGGGTCCCAGGGCTGTGACGTCTACTCCTGCTGAGTGGGTCCTGCCCCTCTTGGGGACCAAAACATCAGGGGTTTGTTCTAATACACACATTTGATGTGTTCAGGGCTCCCAGAAAAGCCAAATGACCACAACTCTGCTGGCTTCCCCTACCCCTCTCTCCTCTGTGCTTAGAGGGAGTCAGTGGGAAAATCTCCAAGATCTGGGGATTTTTTTTTTCCTATTCCAGCATTTCTTCATGAGCTAGACAAGGGCAATCTCTGAACTCATTCGTATTTTTAAATCTGCAGGAATAAGTGTATGGAAATGTATGTGTTTTACTGTATCAGCTGCTATCAGCTTTTAACTTTATTACAGTAAGTGCAGAGTTTTCATGGGCCAAACTCATTCATTGGATTTAATGGAGTTAAACTGCAGGCAGATTTGGCTACTTGTTTGTGTATATCTTTGTAAAATGGACAGGCAGAGATCATAAAATTTTATACTCTCCGTGGCATCTTATAGGGAAAAGTCTTCCAATATGTTTTATAAACAGCATGCATATTTTGCTACAGTGTATGCTCATACCTAACACAAGGCACTTTAGTGCTGCTTTTTTTTTCCGTTTCCCAGAGCCATATGTACATCTGTGAACTTGGATTTGCCTGCATTATTTTTTCTTGCTCCTCTCTTTAAAAGAGTCTTTAGCAGTTTTAAACAATTTAACTGGATTTCTTTCTCTTTTTTTTTGGTGTATTTGTATCTTTTCCTAGAAATGGTAATAAGAACTCTAACCCTTGCTCTGAAGGGCTCCAAATGAGGGGATAATAATGTTTGTAAAGCCTCTTGCTAAATACCCAAAGCTCTCCTAAACCATCCCAGCTGCAAATGCATGATCTCAGAGCATTTCACAAGTGCTGTGAGACATTTGAGGGGCTGACTTTCCCCCCCTTTTCCCTGAGATACTGTTTTGTTCTATTTTCACGATGTGATGATACCCAGTGTAACATGGAGCAAACTGACACTTGAAGCAGTAGAAAAAATGTATTTCTAGGAGATGGATTTATTTTCTAATGAGGTATTTGATGTTTTTCCAGGCTCTAAACAAATTAGACCCAGATCTGTGGCTGCAGGGCATTGGGAGGGGAAGTGGTTGATGAGCTGAGCTAATTAATTGCACTTACTTATGACTTATCAAATGGTGATCACCACCCCATATGGAGCACTTGAGTGTGTGGAATTGAGGAGAGAGGATATTGATATGTGGGATAAATGTAAAGCAGTGGTCAATGGCAAGGACATAAATAAATCTGGGGATTCGGGTGACATTAAAATAAATTGTGGGTAGTGAGGTATGAGAGAGACTTAATGTCAAAGGAACCCTATAATGTATTTATATTCCCACTCAGGATTTGCTGGAGTTTCTAAATAATGCATTAATTCAATTACACATTCTTAATTAGTGTTTTCTCAAATTGGAGCAACATCATTAATTTACTGCGTCATATTTTTATTTTGCTGGTGTGGTGAGTTTCATTTTCGACTCTTTCCCCTCTCTGGTTTGTGAGACTCATAACACTCAGCTGTGATGCTCATGCCACAAGCTGCAGCTTCTTTGGGAATACCAGATTTCTGAATTATAATTTTTTAAAATATTTTTTTTTTACACTGACAGGCAGCACAGCACTGACCTGACCCCGTAATAGGAGGAAGAGGGAGAAAAAGAGCCTAGATCTGAAGCAGCTCCTTTTGAATGCTGAGCAGCATCTGCTCTCCATAGAGCAGGGCGATCTGCAGCATGCTGGGGCAGGATTACCCTCTTTGGGCTCCCCCAAATGGGATTATTTGATTTTTTTCCCCTCTCTGGACACTCCTGGTACTTGCAGGGATGGGTGCTCCCTGTCCCTCTGGGGTGAGCGCGACACACAGGGCTGCTCCTCCCTGGCACTGTGTAGGGATGGGGGGCACGGGGAGCTGTGTGCCACTCTTGGGGGTTGTCTGCCATCCTGTGGGGCTTGTCTGCCTGCTTCTGCATGGGGAAGGTTGAGGGACAGCTCCTTTGCTGCTGTGCCCCTCGCTGCTCTGTCTGCAGGGAGGGTGTGCTCCCGAGAGCTGCTCTTGGGCGTTTGTTTTTGGCAGCTCCTGGAAAGCAGCGCTGGGTCAGTGGCACACGGGCAGCTGGGGGCTGGTGCCAGGGCTCTGGGCCTTGCCACAAGTCAGGCTTGGGGTCAACATTGTGAAACAAATGGGTTACCTGGTTTATTCGAGTTGTAGGATGGTAACTGATCAGGGAGACCAAGGCAAGCCAGGACTGCTCTCTCCAAGCGACGCCTTCCAGACCAACACTTGTCCAACTTTACACTCTGGGTTTTTATACCTGCCACCCCATTTCTTCCTTTTAATTTTTGTTCCTGGCTTTGCTCCTGTTCCCCACCCTCTGCCCACGCTGTGCTGTGGCTCGGAGGCGAGGGAGCAGCCTCCAAAGGCCCATTCATCACCGCCTGCTCGCCAGGCACCGGCAGCCGCCGCTCCATTGATTGACTGCGGCGCGCAGTGAATTTAAAATCATTACGCTCCTGAGACAGCTTTTAAATATGAGCAAAATCAAGTCTGTGAAGAAGCCCTTGTGGAAAGGGTGTCTCCAGCCAGGGAATTCCATGTGGCACCGAGTGCTGTTTGGATCCAGAGAAGATTCTGCTGCTCTGGACGTCACGGGTGTCCTTGTGTGAGCCCGGACCACTCCGTGCTGGTGTGATGAGAGTGGGCAGGCAGCTGCTGGTGGGGAATTAAGTAGAAATATTTCACTGTTGAAAACACTATTGTGTAAAGCCATCCATCTGCTGCCTGTCTCATGCTTTGCATGAATTAATGAGCTGATTGATTAGGAGAACCTTGCAGCAGCCGGGCGAGGGAAATGATTCCTGTTCTCATGTTACAGGTTGGGGGAGCTCAGAGGTGAACAGGTTAAGATTAAGGTTTCCAAGTTAGGTTGGGTTTTTTTGCTATTAGTGAAAGCTAGAGTTGAGACATTTGTCTGTCTTGTTTTACTGATTGATCAGTCTGAGTTTTTGGATGTGTTTTGCCTTCAGGAGCAGTTGTGAGAGCTTGCTGTGGCTGCCACTCAGCCCCGGAGAGTCTCTCTCAGGATCTGTTCTTCCTGTTTGTGGCAAAACAGCAAAGTCTGCTGCAGCTCTTGGCTGTGGTGTTTGCAACTGTCTCCTTTCTTTCTATTGAGAAAGATAAACTCACAATTTCTTACAGCACTATCTGTTTAACACACTCTCCTCTTGCTCCACAGCCTTTACCAGTCACAGCTTTCTGTAAGCACCCCCCAGTTCCTCACAGTATCTCTCCTGGCCACCTGCAGCTGGCAGAGGCAGGTAACTGATGGCTGATGCATGGAGCATCCCTCTCCTCCATGCTACAATGAGTGCAGCTTTTCAGGAATGGAGCATTGAGCAAATGTCACTCCACAGCCCCAAAAATCTATCAAAGGAAATGACAGTGGCTGTAAGCATTAATCATCCCGTATCATCAAAATAAAGTTGTTGGAATGGAGAATTGTCAAAGGATAAATGTCTTAACTTCAGCTCAGTGCTGGTTCCTTTAATGCTGGTGGCTCACCAAGCAGGAGATGGTAGTTGTATGGCCCAGGGACTTTATTAATTAACCCTTCCCTCTCCAGAATAAACAATTGTTCAGTCTAGTTACCAGAAAAAGGCCTGGGACACTTGAGAAGTTGAAGTAGCTTCTTTTTATCAATGTGATGAGAAATTTGTGCCTGGCCTGGAGTAAAAGCAAGGGTGTGTGTAGCAGAACTGTAGGGGCACTTCCCACTCACCCTTCTGAGCTCTCACTGCCCCCCAAAAAAGGGGTAGGTTTGTTAAAGTAATGCAAAAAAGCAATGATTAAAAAAGGTATTAAACATCTGATTTGCAGTGTAAAAATACCTGTTTCTGCTTTACTCCTGCCAAAGCACAGGGCTGGAAAGCAAACCCTGTAACCCTGGTGGTGGTCTCACCTGCTCAGGGTGATGCAGGTGCAAAGGCTGATGTGGGCAGACATCAGGAGTGTGGCAGACACAGCTCCCATCAGGAACAGTGGGATGAGGGATGCACTGCTGGTGGATTGACTCCTGGGGGTGAGGGATGCACAGCAGCAAGGTGAACAATGAATTGCAAAGTCTGGTGTGCAGCCCAAGGGGGATGGAGAGCTGCTGGAAATCTCTGTGTTTAAAATCTGGGTGTTCAAGCCAGTCTCTTGTGTTTTCTGGCACCATTGAACTTCTGTGCTGCCTGGGTCTGAGCCTCTGTCCTCAGGGGCTGCAGGGACCTGGCCCAGGCTGTGCTTTGCCAGCTGTGCAGCAGAGCAGGGCACTGAGAGGGCAATGGAGAGCAGCTCTGCCTCTGCCCAGCTGTGCTGGAAATGAGGGGTGCACACACAGGGGGATGGGGATTCACACCTTGCTGAGCCCCTCTGCTGCTGTCCCCCCGTCCTGGCTCCTTTTTTACATTGCCCATGGAAATGCTGAAGCCTGGGCTCAGGAATAATGCAACTGCTTCTGGAGATCATCTACACACAGGAGCAAGGGGAAAACTTCAATAGATCAACACGTTTCACCCTCTGTCCCAGTTCGCAAAGGAGCAGAAATCGGGCTGTGGTGTTTGTGTAACTGCTTCATGTGTAAAGGAAAAAGGAGAAGTCTGTGGGATGAGATTCTTAAAGCTTCATTAGAAACCATATATTCATTTAGGTTGGAAAATAGCCTAAAAGACAAAGTCCAGCCATAATGCTTACAAGCAAAGTGAACATCACAGCCCCATCCAAGTTCAGAGAAATTTGTCTCATTGTTTACTGTGTGGGTCAGTTTGTTAATCTTGAGCTTCACTGATGGACTTGGTGATCTTGGAGATATTTTCCAATGTAAATGATTCTGTGATTCTCCAACTATTTTGCAGAAAAGGCCTCTTCTACATTAAAATCCTTTCCAGTTGTGGAGTAGCTTGTAGGTTCTCTAATACCACACTGGCTTTAAGAAAAAGCCCCAAACTTTCTGCATGGCTTTCCCCCTCTCTGTCAATAAAGAATGGATGATTCACGTTATGATTTTTTTTTGTCCATTCCAGTCCCAGTCTTAACAAAACAGCCATAAAACAGCATGAGCTTGTATAGCCCTTAGGACAGCACACTTTCTTTTGCACTGGAACTCTAATTTGTGGGGGTAAACAGAATAACACACTTCATTTTAATGAGGCTGGCTTGGGAATTAGGTGTGTGTCACTTATTGATCTTGCTTTTTCTCCCCATTTATTTTGAAAAGCTGTTGTCTTTATTTTCAGCAGGTGAAATCTGAAGTGTTGTTGCAGATGCTGACTTATTCTGTGGTTTAGATTGCAAGCAGCTCCTCGGAGCCAGGGCCTGTGGGGTTCTGGGAGGTGCTGAGTTACAGGTAACCTGTCCTGCACACAGCTTGTAGAGAGCCAGGCATGGGGACCAGATGGGAAATGACCTCCTGAGCTGATCAGGTTGTCTGAGAGCCCCTTATCTCATCAGAATGATATCCAGAGGGCTGGCAGCTGCATTCAGTGGGTGAACCTGGAAGTGATAACATGCCCAGGGTTATCTGGGGTGCTTTGCTGGGTCCAGGTCCTCCAACACCTGCTTCTGCACTACCCACAAGACTTCCTCGCTTTCTTTGTCCTTAGTTTTGCAGCGCAAGGAAATTTTTGTTTAATTTTAAATGTTCTCCTAAATCTCGGTGACGGCGGATTGACGTAAGCGTGTGCTGGATCAGGGCCTGTTCTCTAATGCATATGGATGTGGACACAGCTGTAAGCCTTCTCCATCTCCTTCTGCAGGGAAGGGAGAGATCTTCCCTCCCTGCCCATGGGTGTGCCCCCTTGTAGGGAGATAGAATATAAGAAAATAAAGATGGTGTAGAAAGTAATCTTACCCCTAAGGAGATGCAGCTGAGCCAATTGTGAAATATTAGGAGTAGGCCTGACTTTAACAGGCCACAGCTGTAAGCAATGAGAAGAAAAGTGCTATAAAAGAATGGGGTGGTTGGGTGAGAAGGGAACTGGAGTCAGTTGAAGAAGAGTCAGTGCTCTGAGGAGCTGTCCATGAGAAACACCAAGGAGATATGAAACTTTTGTGATAAAGAGACAACAGCATGAAACCCCTGCAGTAAGATCATAACACCCTCTCTCCCCTTGCTCCAGGGGCAGCAGCTCTGGGTGCCCTGCCCTCCAAGGAGCACATGGGGGTGAATCCATGTGAGAACTGAATTCCCTGAATCCTCCATGTGAGAACATGGGGGTGAATTTGAGCAGAATGGCTGGTTGCTTGCTCAGCCATTGTCCATCAGGGTTCCTGGTGCAGCCTCCTGGGATGCATGGCAGCAGGGAGAAAGCCTCTGTGTTGTGGTTACCTCTTCCGTGCACCACACAAGCTGGGAAATTCCTCCAAGCCTGATGCTCTTGAAGGTTTTGGGTGCTATGTCAGCACATCAGCAGCAACATTGCATGTTGGCCATGTCTTGTCTGACAGCTTGCCCAGGGTTTTGCTCCTGCTTTGTCACCAGCAGCCAAAATGTGACTGCTGCCTTGGGGTGGGAGCACAAACAGGCTGGGTCAGATGGCAAGGCAGGTTGTGCTCATCCCAGCTGGTCAAACACAGACTGGAAAGCCCAGGCTCTGCTTCTCTTCATGTGTGACATCCCCTCAGTCACACCATGGCCCGTGTGTTTGCTCTAGAGAGCACAGGCTGCTTCCCCATCCCACTGCAATATCTGCAACATCCAAGGGGGCTCCATCCATTTACCAGCATGGATTGTGCCCAGGAAGCTCCTGAATCCATCTGGATGCAGCCTGATGAAACTGCAGGGAGAATATTAAAGGAAAAAAGGTGGAGAGAGAGAGAGCAAGTCAGCCCAAGTCTGTTTATGGCAATTCCATTTTATTTCAAAAGGATAGCAAAGTATAAACCATTTAAATATTTCATCTGCAAAAGAGCCCTGAATGAGTTTGTACCACATGTGCATGAGTGATGAATGAGTGGGGGTGGCACCAGCCCTGCTCAGGCCCATGTGCATGTGGGGGAAGTGGTGATGTTGTTTAGAGTTTTTTTACTTAAAAAGAAAATTCTTTTTTTATTCTTGGTGAAAGTTATCGCTTTCCTAACAGGTTGGCTATCTGGAGTCAAGAGCCTTATCCTGCTCCTTGGTGCTTTCTGCCTGCTGGGTGCCTGGAGGATGCTCAAAATAGCCCCAAATCAGAGCTCTGCCTGCCCAACCTTGTGGAGAGTCACGAGGTCACTGGTGTAACTGGGAGGAGAATTTGTCCTTCTGGCTTTAAAAATAGCTGTGTTTTCTTTAATGGCATTTTCCTTGGGGCAGCCAGGAGCTTGCAGTAGTGCACAACCCAGCTGAGGTGCCAGGACACCCCAGCTAGTCCCGTTTCTAAACCACATTTGTCTCTAAAAACGAACCAAACCAAGCTGGATTTCTTCTTCCTTCCAACATTTTTTTATTTGACTGGCTTCCTAGAGCCAGATTGATGATGTTTCCTCTGTGAAAAATGCTCTCTGGTATAACTAAATAGGATTGTGTAATCTCCAGCAGCTGAAGTGTTTAGTTAGGGTCCATGGGTGGGGTTTTTTTCATCCCAGCTGTGTCTGCCCTCACCCAAGTGTGGGGTTTCTAGTGATGAGTGATTTGGGGCTTATCTCTGGGAAGTGCTGTGAATGCCAGACCCGTGCTTACACCAGGAGAGAGAAATGCATGAATTTTTCCACATCAGTAGGAGCTGGAGATTTTGCTAAAGGTGTCTCCAGCTGCAAGGAGTGAGATAGGGCTCTGCTGGAGAGCTCTGGAGAGGCAGAACTGAGTAGGAAATTTAAATGTGGATTTAATGCCTCAGAAAGCCATCTGCAAGGGAAGGTGCAGGTGCTGCCTGGCTGCTGGCCATGCAACAGGTCACTGGGGCTGGCTGCTTGTGAGGCTGCTGAGGCACAGGTGAGGTGTTTAATCTGACCTGGGAGATGTTCATTAGGGAGCCCAAGGCCAGGGATGTCCCTGTGAGTGCTCTCCATGCACTGCTTGCATGGGGTCTGGCTGGATCAGCTGCTTGTGCCCCCATTTTTACATGAAAAAACTGCATTAAAGGTTGTCAGGACCTGGGATGCAGATGGACAGACTGACCACAGTCAGGGCAGGATGACTGGGATGCAGCTGCCTTCCAAACTCCAGCCTCTGTGTGCTGAAGGGAAAGGAAAAGCAATGAGTACAGTTTGTTTGTTGCCCTGTTGGATGGTGAGGCAGTGGCTGAACCTCTCAGCTGACCCTACACGGCATTTTTGTGGAGTTGCTGTGGTTAAACCCCAGCTCTGAATGGACACGGGGCTGGGAGCTGCACCTCCTCCTGCTGCTGCTCATTCCATTTTGGCACAGAGGCTGTGCTAGGTGTCCAGGGCAGGTCTGTGCAGGCAAACCCACGCTGGGAGGGATGGGTGATGGATGTGGACACAGCTGAAAGCCTTTTCCATCTCCAGGTTTCTGCAGGGAAGGGAGAGAAAAGGGTGTGTCCCCTCTCCCCTTGCACCAGGGGCAGCAGCTGTGGGTGCCCTGGCCTCCAAGGGGCACATGGGGTGAATTTGGGCAGAATGGCTGCTTGCTTGGCTCAGTCATTGTCCACCAGGGCTCCTGGGGAGGGCTGTGTGTGTGTGTGCAGCCTCCAGGGAGGGAGCATCACCTCTGCCCTGCTCGGAGCCATCTGTGCTCACCCCACCATGGCAGGGTGGTGGTCAGGGTGCAGCACTGCCCTGTTTGGGGGTCCTGCAGCCCCCTGTGCCCCCAGCCTTGCCTTGCTGCTGCCCTGAGCATCACATCAGCCTTGCCCCTGGCCGTGCCCCCTCCTCACACCCACCCTGGGGTTTTGTTGCCCAGCACTGTAGCTGATGTCAATTTGTAAAACAATACTTCAGCATTGCCCAGTGAAAACACAGACAGCATTGTACAGCTGGGAGCAACATTGATTGAAGTGATATTTAATCCAAGGAAAATACATGATACATAGTCTAGGATTCCTCGCTTATCCATCATATAATGCAGTTCATGGGGATTAAATATCCCTCCTGTAAAGTTGGTTGAGATCAGTGTTGTTATTTGTTTTGCAAATGATCCTGACAGTGATGCTGAGAGCTATTGATTATCAATGGTTCTTTAAAAATTACTATTATACTGCAAATTACAAACCTTGGGGGTATCCAGTTATATGATAATGGAAAGGCATTGGTGTGTAATGACACATGCATCATAACAAATTTGCTCTGGCTATATAATGGAGATTGAAAGGGACATGATTTATGACCAACAGGATTAGCTGTTTGCCATGATACATCTGAGGTAACATGACAACTGCCTAGCTGTTCATTGTGGCAAGGAGTTCTGATTATTAGAACACTTTAGAAATAAATGAAGGAAAACAAATAAAAGCAAAATCTCCTCTACCTTTAGATTTTAAGTATGTAAACTGCTCTTCTAATTAATAAATAGCAAAAATCCCTCCATCGCTCTCCCAGGAGCATCCACAAAGCCCTGCACAGGTGCAAACCAAGGTTGCCAGTCCTGGTGGAGCTCCTGGGTTTGCCTGGAAAGCCTACAGAGCTTCTGGCCGTGGCTGTGATGGAAGGGCAAGCAAGATCCCTGAGTCTGCTGGGAATTTCAATGCATGTGTGCCCTTGAAGGCAGTGGAGGACACTCGTGTTGAGTTGTGTGCTCTCGTTCCTGGTGATGAATGCCTGATAACACAACTGCTTGTCTTCCAGGCTCTCCTGGTGTTTCCCAGCTCCCTAGATGAGAACTGAATGCTTGATGTGTTTGAGTGCAGCCCGAGGGCTGCTCCAGCCTGTGGTGGCTTTATCAGTGTCACAGGAGCCTTTGGCAGAGCTGGGTGCTGTGACCTTGCCCTGCCACCCTGGGGTGGCACACAGGGTTGGCACACAGGGTTTGGCATTCAGGAAGGTGTGTGGTGTGAAGGTTAACTCCTGTGACCATCCTGTGCTCTGGGTGTGCTGCAAACACCAAATGCCAGCAATGCAAACAAACATTTTCCTCATCCCCCAGCTGAACCCACAGACAGCAGTGCCTGGGTCTGTGCTGCTGGGTTAACATGCTCAGCTGGGCATGCTGAAATGCATGTCCAGGAGCCAGTGCCAGCAGAAGCACCTGTAAAACAAAAGGGAAGGAAAACCAGTTTGCCTTCTTCACCAGCACCTTCTCAGCATCTTTTGTCATGGAGTTGTGTGTTGCACTGAGGGTCACCAGGCTGCCAGTGAGGAGAAATACCCATGGGCAGGAGTCCTCCTCCACAGACACTGATTTACTCTTGCCCTGTGCTTTTTTATTCTTTGGTGCTGCAATAGTAGGGACACTTGCCCAGTAATTTCTTTAAAGAATTTTAGCACTTGATAACATGGCACTTCAGATGGGGGAAGAAAGAGGTGCATACTTATTTAGTATTATTCTGTACAACATCTGAAGGTCCAGCTCCCGCCTCCCATGAATCCCATTAGCTTACCTAGAACTGGGATGGAGGAAGTTTGAAATAATAAAAGGTAACTTCGAGCCCACGTGCACTGGTGGTTGGTGGGAGGGGAGTGCATCCCTGAGCACGAGCAGCACTGTGCTGTTACCTTTATCCAGAGGAATTATTCCCCCTGCCTGGAATGTAAGCAGTGTCCTGGGATGAGGCTGCCAGCCTTCCTCCCAGAGTGAGGAGGAGCAAGGGCTCTTTGACACCACACCATAGGAGCAGTTTATGATATAAAAATCAATGCAGAGTAAAAATTCTCCTTGTGGAAGTGCTGGCCCTTGACTTGCAATGAAACTCTTGTGCTTTTTACTCAGCCTGAGTCCTGTGCAGGTCACCATGAGCTGTGCCCTGTCCCGTGCCTGTCCCTGTGTGTGCTGTGCTTAGGGGGGCAGCTGCAGAGAGGCTCTTTGTTACCAGGGGAGGGGCACACACAGAGGGGGATTTGTTTTTCCAATAAAAATGAAATCCTAGTGTTTTGTCAGTTCTTCATATATGAGAGTTTCTGCTTGTGGAAACAGAGAGCTTTCCAGAGGAGCTGCAGTTTCAAGATTGTGGAGGAAGGTGAACCAGGAAGGGAGGACTCTGGGACTGTGCAGCTCAGTTCCTTTTTTGAAGCAGGACTTTTGCCAGTCTCAGGTTGGTGTTGACTTTGTCTGGACAAGTCTCAGAACTCCTGCCAGGGTGGATGTGGGTGGTGGGCTGCCTGCTCAGTTCCTGCCTTCAGGGGGAGCAGAGGTATTTGGGGTGCAGCTCATGGGCCTCATCCTGTGGCTGCAAACCCAGTGTGAGATCATCTGGCACTTCAGAAAGAAGGAGGAGCGAGGACCTGAGCTGCAGAAGTTGTAGGGCGTGAGGAAAGGGCTGGGTTTGGCTGTTTGTTCCTCTGCTTTGTCACTCCCAGCAGAAGCTGGGTCAGGGCACAGAGCTGGACAGGAGATGCCCTTACCCAGAGCGTGCCTGACCCCTGCACAGATGTGCACAGACATGGATGTGCTCAGGAATGATGTTTGCCCCACCATTACCTTTGTGGATGACCTGACCTGATGTCTCTGATCCAGGCCCTCCCGGGTGGGAGGGCTCTCTTGCAGGAGCTCTTTGATTAGCAAACACTTCACAGTGGCTCAGGGGAGGCTGGAGTGGGAGGAAGAGAGAGCCCTTGTTCCTCTCAGCTGCTCTGGGCTGGGTGGACCTAAAAGTAGCAGGCATGAATGCAGCTGTCATTACCTTAATGCTTTGTATCACAGCTGGAGTGGGACACTGTCACATGTACGGCTTCTGGGAGGTCTTTTGATCCGGCATTGTATCACATTTTGTGACAAAAATCAGTGTAAAATGGTTGAGCTGTGTCCTTCAGCCCAGTAAGTGGCTGCACAAGTCACTGAGTCTGTGCACAGCAGCAAAGCCAGGCACAATTCAGGAGGGACCTCTGAGTGATACAGGGGACAGAGTGGGACAGAGGGGCCACCCAGCTGTCACTGCACTGTGGGTGGGTTGGGTGAAGGTGGGGAGTCCCCCCTGTCCCCAGAATGCTCTGGGCAGAACCTGCTGTCCCTAGAGCAGCATCACTGGGGTTGTGTTGTGTGAGACAACACACAACACACACTGGGGCAGGATTTGCTTCTCCTTGGAAGAGTTTATCCGGAAAATGGGGATATACAAGCATTTCTAGGTGGAGTTTCCCACCCTGGACCATTGCCTGTCCTCATGTGTGTGTCAAGCAGCCCCTTCCTGCTCTGATGGCATCTCCCTTGCTGGGACTGAGTGGGGCAAAGGGACCCTCAAGGATCATGTGGCCTTTTAGAGAAGTTTGTAAAGGATTTGATGACAGCTTAGGAAGACTTCCTCTCTCTCCCGTGTGCTAGTGATGCACATTTATTTCTCTGCCATTGTAATGAAAGTCCAAGTGCTACACAACTGCAGAGATCCTGACATTGGAGCAGCCAGCGTGCACCATTTCTCTGGGAAAAAAGGATCCATCCAAATGGTTCCTTTATGCCATGCTCTAATTTTGCTGCTGTTGGTTTATTTTTGTTTTTGGCTTCTTTTATTCACGGTATTCTTAAAACTTCCCTTTCAGGGCTTAACAGCTTAACCATTTCAAAATCATGCCAAGCGGAAATGTAGCATACGATTTTCTCACTGAACATTGTGCTGAGCGCTCAAATGTATTCTGGATTTGTGGAAAAGCTGCAAAAAACTGGGATGAAAGAGAGTGAGAATTAGCACTCAAATGAAGAGCCAGGTCTTTGCATGATTGGGAAAGGTCTGTGGAAGCAAGCAGAGTGCTCCTGGTTACCTTCTTGCTCTGGCATGGCTCACAGCAGGGTTGGTGGGCAGGCAGGTGGTGAAGCACAGGTCTACAGTCTTTAAATGTGGATCTTAGTCCTGATTGCTGGTCCCTGATATCTGAATTAAGCCCCAGGCTCTGCTACCAGATTCCTCTCTGGGCTTCAGCAGCTCCTTCAGTCTCTTGGGCCTCCCTCTCTTCTTCACAGGAAAGGGATTTTAGTGCCAAAAATAACCCATTTTCCTAGGTGGGCCTCTTTGTGACTCTCCTCTGTGAAATACGTCTTTCTCCCTGTTCCTCCAAGTGAAATACAAAGGAGATGTGATTCACCAGCAGTGCTGATGTGCCAAGGCAGCAGGGAGGCT
Organism: Zonotrichia albicollis; assembly: GCF_047830755.1. Taxonomy (NCBI): domain Eukaryota; kingdom Metazoa; phylum Chordata; class Aves; order Passeriformes; family Passerellidae; genus Zonotrichia; species Zonotrichia albicollis. The sequence continues at coordinate 5,071,011 of NC_133834.1, read as the reverse complement.
GCTGGTGTGCAAAGGATGCTTTGTCCCTGCACATGTGCCCCTCTGACACACAGAGCCCCTGCCTGGGCTGCTCCTTCCTGCTCTGCTTGTCCTGTGAGTGCCTGGAGGATCCAGGGCAGAAATGGCCCTGCTTTGGTGCCGGTGGAGCACCTCTGGTGGGAGAAAATGCCACTTTTGGCAGGTGAGGTGGGTGTTGTGTGATCTTATGGACAGTCCTGTCCTATGAGAACTGGTTTGGGACGGGTCTGTTGTGACTTCTGTTTGGATCTTGCTCCTGCAAGGAGCTGCATTTTCCCAAGGAAGAGGAGGGTAAGGGATACATTTGGATATGCAAACTTTCTTGGAACTAAATTATCACTATCTAATGACTGCTGTGATGCTGCTGAGCAAACCTGGGCTCCTGGGATGATCACAGGGGTGCAGACTGGCACAGAGAAGTCAAATGGTGTTGCAGAGCTGAGAGGCTTGTTTTAATCCTGCTTTTCAAATACAAGGGTAACAGAGTTATTTTTTTGTAATTTCTGATTATTTATGATTGTTCACATTAGAAGATCTTTGAGGGTCCTCACTACTTGCAGAAAATGCCTGTGGGACCTTGAGCTGTGGAGCTGGGCTGTGGACCAGAGCTTACAGATGCTCTGGTGGAGCTGGAATTTGCTCTTTACAGCTCTCAAGCTTGTGAGGTGAAGTGAGGGACAGCTGATGATTATTAGTAGCTTTAAAATTAATATTGCTCTTTGGCACATTTAATCTTTCATTAACAGTGAATACAATACATGCTGGGGTGCATCCCAGGGGGTGAAATGTCTTGCCATGGTCTTCAAAGAACAGGAAGGAAGAGCATTTTTTCTGTTATTGTTCATATTACAGGAAATTTCCCCACTCTCTTTTCAGTTAATAACCTCTGGGGCAAGAGCCCCATCCCTAGCTCGTAGGGGAGCAAATCTGAATAAACCAGTAACAGTCATGTTGTTGAAGAGTGGCTCCTCTTGACTTGTTTTTCCCCTGTTTGGATAAATAAGACAATAAGAAGAGCTGCTGAGATAGTTGGCAGAGAAATGGATCCCCCAGGAGATTGGGGCAGTGTTGTTTATTCGTGGGAGCTGCCTGTGCATGAGGGGTCAGTCCTGCAGCTCTGTAGAGAAAAGGGAAACAAACATTCTCTGTTCCAGCACTGGATTCATTGCAAGGAGGAATGACAGGGATCACTAGTGCCACAGCCACCATGATCTTTTGCTCAGATTAGTTTTCTCTTTTTAAGGCAAAAAAAAAAAAAAAAAGAATAATGGCAGGTTCCCGTTAGATCAGATATGGACAAAATAATAGCAGTATCACAGAGATTGAGGTCTGCAAGATTAAAATGTGAGAGGGAGGAGAAATGATAGCTTTGGCCCTGCTTGCTGTTACAGCAGCCATGTGAATAAATGACTCTATGCAGATAAGCAGGGCAAAAATAAAAGGGATGCTTAGGACGAGATGGCAAAAAAAAAAAAAAAAAAAAAGGGAATTAATCAGCAGATTCAACCACTGTAATAATGCAGTAAACATGGAAAATTACATTATATTAGCTCCTCTGCTTCCCCTTGTAGACACTAGCCACAAAGTCATCGATAGGTGATTGCCTCTGAAGGTGCAGTGCAGCAGAATCCAGAGCTCCCTGCTCCTGGGGGAAGGCCTGAGTGATGCTAAAGGGGAAAGTTGACTTGGGAACTGCCTGAGGAAGAAGTGGCTCAAGCGGAGCTGTGGGAAAGCTTGCAGTTCACCAAATTAAAAACCTGCTCCCAGGAAAAGGACGGCCGGTGTGTTTGTCCTCAGTGCTCAGGCAGCTGTAGGGTTCGTGCTGAGCCACAGCTTAATTGCAGTCCTGGGATGTTCCCCTGATGTGGAAGAAATTGGTCTGCTGCAGATTTTTTTGATATATATATATATATTTCTTTTTTAACTAGTGAACTGATTTCCATTTTGTTCAATTTCTCACAAAGAATGACAAGTAGCCACTGCAGCTTTTCCCTGCGTTCAAGCAAAACCAGCATGTAACATTATTTGCAAATTAGCTTCATCCCTCTGGCTCCCAGTTAAAGCAGGAACTGCTTGGTCCAGAGTTGCTCCCAAAATATCCATTTAAACCATGTAATGATTCTGACTCTCTCATGCATAGTAGATGAAAGACGATCCGCGATTTATTTTTGAAGCTTTGAACCCCAAACATGGTCAATCACAGAAAAAAAGATTAAAAAAGGAGGAAGTCATGATAATGCAAAGCTGGGAGAAAAGCAGCCCTGCACTTCACAGTAAAATCCGTTTTCTTTGCACTTTTTTATTAACAGCTTCAACTATGATCAGTGCATAAATCTACCTGCAACACAGGATGTTGGAAAATTACCGAGAGACAGCAACGTCCTCCCTGCTGTTTGGTGAGAAAAGAAGGATGCACCTTCAGGTATGGGCTGGAAAATTGTTTCATCCTCTGTTCTCTATTTGTGTTTCACCAAGCTTGCTCATAGCATTGATTAGAGGGGGGAAATAAGGTGTTTGCAAAAGGGAAACTTCAGAAGGGATTCTCTAAAAGTCTCAAGCCACAGATAAGTGTCTGCTCTGCACCCGAGCAGTGCAAGGCTCTTCAGGCTCTACTGGGGGTTAATGGTGGTGTTTTGTCCTGTGTTTGCTGTTGTTCTTTCCCTGCCCCTGTGGAGGTTTTGGATCCTTCTTCTTAGTGAGAACCAGATCAGCTCTGCTCTGGAGCTCTGGCAGCATCGGGAAGCTGAGCATGGGCCGTGCCATTCCCTGCTTCTGGTTCAGCTCTTCTCTGGGTTTTCCTGGAGTGTTGGGAAGCTGAGCACAAGCCCTGCCATTCCCTGCTCCTGGTTCAGCTCCTCTCTGGTTCTCCTGCAGCAATGGGAAGTTGAGCCCACACTCTGCCATTCCCTGCTCCCGGATCACATCAAACCGCACATACGAAATTGCCGCTTCCCCGGCCCTTGGAAGGGATCACATGGAGAGCTGAGCAGGATGAAGCTGTGCTGGCTGGCTGCTGTTGCTGCTCAACAGCCTTTTTAGAGCAGGAGCAGAGCTAAGCACTCCTCCTGGGTTTCCTTAATCCAGCCTCAATCCATGCACTTCAAACAGGAGCCTTGTTTTAGGGCTGAGCTGAGCGCTCGAGTCTCCCAGAAAGCTGCTCTCGTGCCTGGAAGGGCCAGCCAGGAGCCAAAAGCTGGTTTTACTCTCTTTTGAAGAGGATGGAAATTGCTCCCCATGAGCAGAGGAGTATGGAGGGGAGTTGTGGCTCCCAGGACAAGAAAAGGGAGGGTTGGTGACTCTCTGAATGTGGATTTTACTGACAGTTGTCTGATGCTTTGGGCTCAACATGGACAAGCCACTGTCCCTGAAATCCAGCATAGCAACTGGATTATAGCTGTCACATCCATCTCCCTAGGGAGAAAAAAGGGTTTTTCTCCCTAGAGAGAAAAACAGAGGCCAGTTTAAAACATGCCAGCCTTCTCCAGTATGCTTCCCTAAATGTATGTTTTGTAGCAAACAAGGACCCAAGGGCTGCTTAAATCTTGGTAACTGGTCAGCACTGTGATCCTGCAGGTTGAGGTTTCTCATTTATCTGGGTGGGTTGGTTGCTTGCTTTGCCACCTGAGCAAGTGGTTTGAGGAAATAGCGGGATTGAGCTCATCTGTCATCTCAGTGTTTATAGATGCCTGTCCTGTGGGAGTCGTTGTTTCTGGTAAACCTCTTGCTCTTCATTGTGTCCATCACTCACTGTGGCATTTCCGTTATCAACACGTCTGCTCCCTGCAGTGACCTCTGGGGACTTAACATGGACAAACTGCTGTTGCTGGGGCTGGATTTCACCTGGGGCCTCTTAGAAGGTGGCAGCATTGTGAGCATTGGGTTCCCCAGCACGTGACATGGGCTCCAGAGGAAGCCTGTGGTGGTGCCTGATGTCCCACACTCTGTTGGAGTGTGTCTGTGCTGGTGGGTAAACGGAGTGGAGCAAGACATGCCGGGGTCAGAAAGGAGCTGCAGATTTTGGGGCTTGAGTAGGTCTTTGTTTCACTGATGTGTTTCATGGATGTGCTGGCCAACTCCAAGGTTTCCTCATGTATGGGAAGTACTGGCAGTCTTAGAGAGGCAGCTTAGGTTGAGTTGTGTCTGCTGGGTGGTGCTGGGTCCTGTCTGGGTGTGGATTAGTTAAACAAGTAGTTCTGTATGTATTTATGTATTTTCCAAAAGTGAGGAGGCACAATAGGGGATGGGTGTTAGAAGGGGGGTGGATGAGAGCTGCCCTCGTGGTGCAGGGTCACCTTTGTGCTGAATTTTCAGCTGGAATTCCAGATTTCTGCCACTTCTGCTTTGGCTGTGGTGCTCCATCATTACTTTACACCACAGTGATCCCCAGTTTTTCCTTTAGCCTCCCCCTGCATGACACATGATGCACAAGGGCCTGACACCACGTGCCAGGAGACACCATCAAAGTGGGGTTTGCTCCCTGCAACCTACTGCTTCCACCCTGCATTTCTTGGGAGAGCTCTGGCATCCTGTCAGGCCATGGGGGAGATGTTTTTCACCCCTTCCCACAGCCACGCATGCCTTCCTCCCTGCAGGGAAACCCAAGCTGGCACAGGACAGTGTTGGATGATGCTGCACATTCAATATGAGGATGCTCCTCTAAAGCAGGATGAAGGCTGAGAGTAACGCCTTTTAATGTTCCTTCTCATAATTACCCTCTTAATTACTCAATGAAATGCCCAATAAAACAAATCACTATAATTTCTATTTTATTCCCTGCCTTTTGTGGGTTATTTAAGAGCTCAGGATACATTAAGGAGGCGCTTTCTCATGAGGGAATGCTTTCCAGTAGACGATACTTGCTAAATGGTTTTATGTCCCTGTCCTGTGTGTTTCATCCTCATTTTCCATGCCAGTTTGCTAATTACCAGAGGCACTGGGAAGCACTGCCTCCCTCGCTGCCCATCTCTGCTGTGATGAAGTCACAGCTCTGAGTTTGTGACATCCCCATGGCAACAGCCCGTGATGTCACTAGCGGGGATTACAACTTTGCAAAGCACCCAGGCACAGGCAGCCGGGCTGGAACTCTCAGGCTCTCACACGGCTTTAAATAGCAAGGAACTTAAACACAGGGAAGTCTTTAAGAAGGCTTTAGATTTCCCTTTTTTCACCCTGAAGGAGGGGAGGCTGTTGGCTGCAGCCTCCTTGTCCTGCATCAAGCCCAGCTCCCTCATGCAAATGTTGGGTTTGCTTGGGGATGCTCAGCCCTGCAGTGACCCTGGTGCAGGATTCTGTGGACAAGGGCTGATGTTGGACCTCTCCTTGAGGGGTTGCAGGTGTCCCTAGCCCCATGCAACTCCCTCTTGCTCTGTATTTCTTGCTGATAAAGTGAACACAAAGCAAACCTGGGGATCATTGATCCCCACAGCCCACCCCTGCCCATGCTTCACTCCCTCTAAATTGCTGGCTCCACTGGCTTTCTTCTGTGCTTTTTGTCTAATACTCCTAGTATTTGCATAATAAGACATTGTTCATGCACAGGCAGTGAAGGAGGAAGATTCTTGTGTGTGCCTCTCTAGCAACAGGAAAATCATGTAATAACCACACTTTATTTTGCACCTGGAGAGGAAATCCACCTCCCACGGCTGGTACCACAAACTGTGTGGGGTGTTTAAACACACAGCCCCAAAACTTACACAGGGCAGCCACCTATCTGATATTTCTGTGCCTTGTTTAAACAGCAGAGGTAAATCAAGCAGATGGAAGAGTCAATCTCTTTATTTTAGCTTTTCTGAGGTAGAAATAAAAATGATATTTCAAAGGCCAGCGTGTCTCAGCTGAGCGGTGGTGGGGAAAAGCCGGTGCCGCAGAACATACTGTCCTGTCTCCCTCTTCCTCAGATCATAACTTCTAAGCTGGATTCAATAGAAATAAATGTTCAGTAGTTCCAGTGGTGGCCTTTGGAAATGGAGCTAATGGAACAAGACAAAAAAGTAGTTACAACGTTTTGACAAGCGCTTAAATGTTTAATGCTATGCACGGCTGTGGGGAGGTGGTGGGTGCACCTGCAGGGAGCTGTGCCCCTCGTTAGCACAACGAGTCCTCCCACAGGCACAGGAAATTAAGCAAATGCTGTTGGAGCTGTGTGGTAGTAAACAGGCCGAGGGCAGCTGTGGTTTTGGCAGCTCCACACCGTGCAGCAGGTGAAGGGCTCGGGGGGCTGATGCTGGAGGGAGAGGAGGGTGGCCAGTTCTTGGAGAAAAGCAGTGGAGGAGAGTGCATAACATTTCCCTGAGCTGAGACGGGGGAGATGAAGAGGCTGCAGTGATTAAATTGGATCTGCTGCAATCCTTCCAAAGCAGGCTTAGGAATTAAGAGCCATCAATGTCACATTGAGGGTCACTCGCTGCAGGACACCTCCGGCCTCCCCCCCGTGCCTCTGTTTAGCCCCTGAGGAAACTCATCCTTTGTTTCACAGCCCAGTTGGACATTCCCCTCTGCCACAGAACAGTGAATCCCAGAGAGGAGGGCCTCTAAGAGGCCAATTTGTCTGGAGAGGGAGGATTAGACTGTGTATGGCCAGATTTGCTTTGAATCCAGGTATCGTCAGGGATTTAATGACAGGGGAAGGTGGTGGGGACAGGAGGCACTGAACGGGCTGGGCTGACAGGGATCTGCTGGCTGGTCCCCTGGCAGCAGCAGTGATGGAGACTAAGCCCAGGAGGTGTCAGCTGGTGTTCCCTGTGTGTCAGGGACAGCGTGGTTTGCTCACTGAGACGATTCTTACCATGCCCATGGGACCTGACTGAAGCCACCGTGCTGTGCTGCAGGCTGGTCATGCCTGCCTGTCCCTAGGGCTGGATCCAGCTCACACAGCCTCACCAGAGGAGTCACAGCCTGGAGTAATGCTCCAGCAGCACAGCTGTGCCATGGCAGCCTGCACACACCAGCTGCACCTCAGTCTGGGATCATTCCCCCCAACACCAGCATGGGAATATGGGTGGGACCAGGCAGAGCCAGGATGGAGCCCATCCATGAAACTGGCAGGCATTCCTTGCCTGGGAGTGGGCTGGATTCAGATGCTTTGGTCATGCTGACCTGCACCAGACCAGGACCCCAATTCATCTGCTGCCACCGGTGTGACACATTTACACACATCCCCATCAGTTCTGTGAGGCAGGGCCACCTCTCCCAGCCGCATACAGGCACTGAGCAGAGCCCCAGAGGGACTGTCCAGCTTGACAAACCTCTGTCTGATCTGGGACTCCCACTGAAGGGTTTTTTAATGCCCCTCCTCCGCCTTTCTCCTTATTTTCCACAGCTGGAAGGACAGGTCACAGCAGGGAGATTTTCACACATCATTAGAGCCAAGTGTCCAATTCCACACAGCCGTCAACCCCAATCAGAGCGATTTAAAAGGCAGAGCTTCCTTTAATCATCCGGGGACGCTCAGATCTCTTGGTGTGAACCGAGTGCTCCCGTAGGCACGGCACAAGCAGGGAGATGGAGCAAGGGGGAAATGATGCTGAGATGAGACTTGTGGTGTTCAAAAGCAGCGGCTCCTCACATGTAGATCAACCCCAGGGCAGACCTGGAGGGTGAGATCCCTTCTCCCAATCTGTCTCCTTGGTGTGGATGGATGATTGAGGTGGCCATGGGTCCAGTCCTTCCTCCCTGTCTGTCTCCTCTGTTTGGATGGAAGATGAGGTGGCCATGGGTCCTTGTGTGCTTGAGCAGGGCTGCTGTCTGCAGCTGAGACCTGAGCCTGGGTGATGTGTCAGGATGTTCCTAAGCAGGAGAGAGCCTCAGCACCAGCATTTCTGACTCAGGAGGTGGGAGCATCCTGCAGTGTGAGGCCCTGAGCACTGGAGGTGTCCTGGGGACCTGCGGGTGCTGCGTCGACCTGCGGCTCCATAGATTCCCACAGAACAAACAAATAACCCGAAATCTCAGAGCTCTGCTTCACCTCTGGCTGCTCCAGCCAGCACCCCTGACCCTGGGCCTCTGTAAAAATGTGTGCTGGGCTCTGTGAAGTGCTGCAGCTCCGTGTCTGTGCCAGCAGCAGGAGACACACAGAGTGCCTCCTTTCCAAACGGCACGGGGAGCGCGCAGAGCCGTGCGCGCACAGCCTGCCAGGGGCACGCTGCATCTCCCTGTGTGCAGCCACACGACCTTCCTCTGGCCTTCTCACAGGCCTGCCACAGCCCCCGTGCAATGCAGGTTGCACGTGGGTAGAGGAAGGACAAACACATGAGGAACATGCCGGCGTTAGCAGCACACCTGACTGCAGGGAGATGAATGTCCTTCCCCAATGCAAAGTCCCTTCTCACAGCCTCCCTGTCTCAGAGCTCTCAGAGCTCATGATTTGTCCAAGGGCAACTTTGCAAAATGTCAACGTTTTTATCAAAATTCCCTGTGACAGGCTTCAAGTTTTAATTAATGGGACTTGGGGGTGTGTGTTTGTTTGTTTCCGTGAAATTAGGTTGGTTTTTTTTTTCCGAAGAAAGCAAATGTTTTTCCAAGGAAAAAATGATAGCCCCTGTTTTTTTTTTCCTACTCTGCCATCTCTTTCTGGCTAACCTGCTTTCTGAACCAACCTGTGAGCCTCTCCAGCAGGAAGCTCAGCAGCTTGGTGGTCCTGTGTCACAGGTTCCTTCCTCTGTGAGAGCAGCACTGCCACGAGTGCCCAAGGCAGCGTGTGCACACCACTGGCCAGATCCACACCTGCCAAGACACCTACAGCCCTGAAAACACAACCAACTGATGCTCTAGATAAAATCAGTGACTTACAGACAAGGTTCTGCTTTAAAATCCCTGAGATCAGCAGCAACACAGGCAAAAGCTAGGAGAAATTTTGCCATTAGGCTCTGAAAACCCAAACATTTCTGCTAAAGAAGCAATCAGGTCGGTGTTTGTTCTGCCCTTGCTGCTGCAAATTGATTGGATTGATAGGAATGAAGGCAGTGGTGTAAGAGAGAGTCAGAGCAGCCTTCTGGACTTTGATTTGATCTCTGCCTTTCATGGTCTTCCCTTTTGTACTTGCTCATTGCTTTTTAAAGCAACTCTTTGATGAGAGGTGGCAAAATCTCACTTAAGCAGAGATTTTTTGGCAACAAACATTTGACTTTTGGAGCTGCCCTCATCTGTTGGGTAAACATGAAATGATCATCTTTGACTGGAACTGATCCTCTAGAGCCATGTCATTCCACTGGGGAGAGGTATTTGCACCGATTTTCAATGTGGATTATTTCTGTAACTGACTGTAATAGTTTCTTTGGCAGTATTAGGGCTTATTATGTCAGGATTTATTTCGGCGTGAGGTGATTCAACATGCTGTAGTCCTGTAACTTCCCTGTGCTTGCTGAAATCCAGAGATCCCTCTCCTGCTCCCACCACAGACACAATGGGGGCAACCTCTGTGCAGCTGGACCTGTCTCCCAAAGTCAGCTTTCCCCTTTGTAAATGCTGAAGGAGCAAGTTAAGAGAAGAAATTCCCTGTGAAGGACAGGTAAAATCTCACCTAGGTGAAACATCTATACAGAAAATCCTCCTAGAAAGAGGAGGAGAGGGCAGCAGGGAGGGGATTGCAGCTTCAGAGGAGCAGTGCAGGCTCTGGGAGCTCCCCAGCTTTAGCAGAGGGGTTAGCCGCAGAAAACACAATTGAGGATTAAATGTGGATTATGCTGCAGCGATCCTGAAACGTCGGCAGTGCTGAGGGAACTAACAAAGGACTTTATTTCCTAAGGAGAAGAACTGCAGGGCCCAAAGCAGCCGTAGATAAAGCTCTTCAGGAGGTGCTGGTGATGAAGTGGTGAGGCAGTGAGCCAAGGCAGCATGGTTTGGTGTCTGGTACCTCCTGGAGAGTTTGGCAATGCAAACTGGTGGATATGCTCCCCAAAGCCGCATGTAATATCCATGGACATCACCATCAAACACTGCCCAGGCTCCACCAAGCATCAGAAGAAAAGGTTCACATAAACCCCTCCAGTGCTGTTCAGTAGAAATGAATGGATAAGACTGGCTGTGTTCTCTCTGTCAGCATCATTAAAATCATTCAGGACCTTGGGTTTATGGTGAACCTGTCTTGCTGGGATTTGGCTCATTATTTTTGGTTTCCTCTCAGCTAAAACAAAGGCTTGTGCGTAGGAACTCCTCTGGGCTGTGCAGCCAGCCAGGCTTGGGGCTTCCTTGGGTCCCAGCTGAACTCCTCAGGGCAAACATCAGCTCAGTGGAACTCTGAGATGAAGAGATGGAGAGATGGATGATTGGGATGGATGGACTAGGTCATGTTGAGGTGGCAGAGGCCAGGAAATTGGGACCTCACTGGCCTGCAAACCCTGCCTTTCTCAACAAATGACATTGAGCAACACTGACCTCCTCAAGCTGGAGTTTGGATCGTGCTCTGCAGGGCTGTGTGCAGGAAGGGGGATGCACCATGAGCAAGGCAGCGCTTACACCCTGTCTGCAGCCACAGGGCATTTGTAGGTCCCCTGGCATGACCCCGGGGCTGGGAGGAGCAGGGGGCTGTCTGTCTGTCTGTCCTCTCCTGCCACACAAGCTGGAGTTAGCCTCACTCCTCTTGGCAGCCTGATTCCCTGCTCCAGCAAGTGCTGGGCTAATGGGGAGGCGGCCGCGAGAGGAACACTCTGTTCAGCAGCTGCACATTCCATTAATTTAATGAGGATTTTTTTTTTTTTTTTTACAAGGCAGATGGTAAAATAGCTATTTTCTGTTGTCTAATAAATACCATCAGCAAGGCAGAAAATGTGCAATCTCGCCAAGTCCTTTCTGATTCCTCGCCCTCCTGTCCCGATGCGTTTCCCCGCTCTCTGCTGGCAGCTGGTGGGGCTGGGAGGTGGGATGGGAGGGAGAGGTGGGACACCAAAGGCAAGTCCAAAATTGCTGGTGGGACCTGCAGATCGAGCTAGCAGCTTTCCCTGATTGGGCAGAGCCTGGGTGTCCTGCTGGGAGAGCTGTGCTCTGGCAGCCTCGGCCGATCCAATTCTCACTTCATCTGATTGCAGTAATAACAACTCGCACAAATTTCCTGCCTCAACCTGAAATCTTCCAGCTCTGCAATGCAAATAATATAATGTGTGATGAGGAGCCCAATGACGGGGATAATAATAATAATAGTGATGAAGCCTTTATTCAATGAATGAGTGAATCAAGCAAGCAAAAATAAATGGTATTCAGGGCTTGGAAATCAATAGGAAGAGAAATCAGGAGGAAATGCAGGGGGACTTGCATCTCTGGGGGAGTGCTGTCCTTAGGAATGGCGTGAAGGAGAGATGGGCAGAGCCCTCTGGTCTGGGCACTCCTTGGCTGCTCCTGGGTTTGCTCCCCTCCTGTGCTTGTATTGCTCGCTGCTGTTCCTGGTCCCAGCTTCTCTTGATCTCCTTGGCCCCCTTGATTTACAGCTCTCCTGGGCTCTCTGAATGTGTCTAGGCAGCTGGCAGGCTACAGACCTGACCTGGGGTTGGGTAATAACTTGTCTTTTGTCCCATGCCCAGGAGGTTGGCCATAAAAAAGCTCCAGACATCAATTTTCCTCTCCACCGGGGTGGAATTGCAAAATGATGAGTTGGTCTTTGCCCTCATTTATCTCTTTTTTTCCTTTCTCCTCCTCTTTTTATCTTTCTCTGTTCTTCCAACTCTACTGTTCATTGCTTTCTTCTTCAACCCCTTTCCACTATCTCCTCCATCATTTACCAGCCTGCATCCCCTCTGCACATCACTGCTTCTCCTCTCTCCCCCTTTTCTCCTCTTCTGCCTCATTTTTTTCTGTGTGTTTCCTTCCCATCTCAAAACTTTTATGATTTTTCTTGCTGTGCATAGCATTTTGATATCTATACCTGTAATAGCTTGCTAATACAGTAATTCCACAAGAGACCCTTTAAAAACCCAAAGCCTTGGCAGGTAGTAAAACTCACCTTTCAACTTGGCTTCCTCTTTATCAGGGATTCATTTCAGACAGGATTTCTGTGTGCACAGCTCTGCCACTCTCTGTTAGTAAAAAAAAAAAAAAAAAAAAAAAGGATTAATTCCTGCAACAGGTGAATATGTTTCACAGCTCTGGTGAGCAGGATCCGTTCTCCACTTCCTGCAGGTACATGGGCAATTTAATCATGCAACATGGTGCTGCTCTTTGTCCAGTGTGTGTTTAAACTGTGCTTTACCTGTACCAGTGCAGAGATCACCAGTGGGGCATTCCCATGGAACCTTGGCATTATCCAAGGGTATTTTCCACTTTCTGCTAGCAAATTCTGAGCTGACATCTTGCTCCCTCAGGGGCTACTGGCATGGGTTGAGGTTGCTGAATGCTCTGTCCGAGCCCCACCAGTGCCAGATCCTGCCTTGGACCCACCTGTTGAGATCTCCCATGGCTCCCGCTGTATCTCAGTGCTTGCTCAGGTGAGGGGCTGGCACAGCTGCAGCCTGGCAATGCCCCTTCTCCAACCTCTGGGAACAGAATCTTCCATAAACCCAAAGAAAAAGGACAAGCTTCTCCTGCCCTTTTCCCCTCCAGCCTCTTTTGATGGTGTCTGCAGCTTTGTATTGTGTTTAAATCTATGCAAATGTGTTAGTGGATAAAACATGCAGAAGGCAAACCTGGGAAATTTAATCTGACTTGCAAATGTGCAAATCTCACTTGGTAAATTGAAAACAGGCTTTTATTCCTTTTGCCCCAACACCTCCAGCAGTAGGGAAATATCTGTGTCCTGACATCCATCTCCACTGTTATGTGGGGTAATGAAGAAACCAGGGTATTCTGCTGTATTGTAAATATTGCAGCAGGACTGACCTCTCCTGGGCTCCCCAGTGTCACCCAGTTTCCCTGCTGGTCCCTGGGTGTGAAAGGGCAGAATTTGGTTTCTCTGCAGTGGTGGCTGAGGTGGTGGGAGCATTGAGAGTGATGGGAGCAGGCAGTGAGCAGCCCTTGGAGTGAGAGCTGCCTGCCAGCTCCTGCTTGGGGATTGCCAACCCTCTCCCAGGCTGGGGAGCCCAAATTCCATCATCTCTGGTGGGTTCCTGAGCACTGGGGCAGGAGATGGCGCTGAGCAGGGAGATGTGACTTGCAAATCTTCCTGTCAGGCTGTTTTCTGGAGAGCACAAATCTGGAATAATTCCCCTGACCAGGCTGCCAGCTTTATACACAGGAGATGAGGTAGGAGATAATACAGCATGTCTTGTGCCAGATATTCAAGAATTTCTAAGTACATTGCAAACAGGGAGCTACAGGGCAGCATTGCTCTTTCCATTTCACACACAGGAAGGCCCTTGAAAATGGTGAAGTTTCCTGCCAAGTCACCCCAGGGACCATAATCTCTGCTTTATATTTACAAAACTTTGGAACAATGTCTCTCTGTGCTTCCCTGACAAGACAGGAGAAAGGATTCATCTTTTCTAAGATGAAAGAACCTGATCTGACAGAGGTTCCACTCTGGACTAGTCAAACATGGCATTTTTCAATAGCAAAAGCTGGCTAGCTCCAACCAAAATGGGATTTTGAGCAAGCAAGGTGACCAGGGTTTGGGGAGAGGGCCTGCAGGGACAAAGACAGATACCAAAAAATTGTGGTGAGCCACATTTCCTTGCTAACAGAGCTGTGAGATGCCCTTCTTGCATTGCTGAGCAGAGCAGTGGCTGCCATCCATCTGCTCCTCCTTCCTCATCTCACTGACCCTCACCGAAAGAGCTGAGAGGGGCCCAGGATCCTGTTGGGAGGCACAAATGCCTGGGGAGAGCTGACCCAAGAAGTCTTTATAGATCTGGTTTGGTGTGAACTGCTGGTTCCCTTCACCAGCACTGTCAGACCAACATTCCAGGGCATCCAGAGGCTCCTCATCCTGCCAGAGAGCAGGATCCAGGCTGGAAAGGCAGCATGAAACAGCTGCAGCTGCTTGGGCAGAGCTGGCAGAGCCAAACCGTCCCCAAGAGCAGCCTCACATGGGGCAGAGGGCACACAGGCAGCTTGGGAGGCTCAGGCTGGGCACTGGGAAGGAGATGTGCACTGAGAGTGTGGCACAGCTCCACGACAGATGCCCAGAAAAGGCCCTGGGATCTCCATCCTTGGAGGTCTCCAGGACTCGGCCACACGAAGCTGGTCCAGGAGTGAAGATAATCTTGGAGATAACTCACAGGAGAGCTCCCTCCTGCATCCAAAGGACAGCAGGCTGTCACCTTCACGCCTGCAAGAGACTTGGCACCCCAAATTGTTGTGTACTTTGTGCTGAGAGAAGAAGCAGGCTTGAAATGTCACCTCATTAGAGCTGATAGGTGAGATTTGTTACAGGAAAGGAGAGCTATCAGTCTTCTGGCTCCTGAGGGGACCAGCTCTTCAGCCAGAATGACTGGGGGATTGTGATGGAGTTAACTGAGATTGCCACCAGGGAGCTCAGAGGCTGGCATTTAGCTGAAGAGGAGAAAACATCTAGATTTCTTACAAACCCCAAGAAAACAGCATTTTCTCAAAGCAGAAGGAGGGAGCTCCTCCCAGGGTGGATTCCTGCATGTTTGGGGCAGGGAGTGTGGTCAGTGAGGCTGCAGCAGGTGGATCAGCCCTTTCCTTCTGTGGAGGGTGGTCCTGCTGTCCAAAATTACAACTCCGGGTGTGCCAGATGGGCTTCCATGGAGCCAGGGTTGGCTTGCAGCCATCAGCCTTCCCCTCCTCTCGCCCAGGTGTGAAATCTTTCTCCAAATCGTCCTCTCTCATCCTGCCTGCAGTGGGAAGCTGATGGAGAGGAATCCTTTACTGGGGGCAGGGGAGATTTTAGCAAACAGCTCTGAACTTCTGTGTTAAACAGCAGCACCCAGGGGGTGGTTTTGCTGCAGATGCTCCCTCCCAGCTGCAGAGGTGCCCACCTGAGCCCCAGCCCAGCCCTGGCCTGGCAGCTGCTGTGCCCTGAGGGTCCCCTCTCCAGGGGCTTTGCTTCATTAACTCCCTGATAAGTTGAGAGTTCAGCGCTGAGTCTTAAGAAATTGGCAATAACGCCAGGCCCTCATACAAGGGTAAAAATAGCCCTAATAATTTAGGCAATTAGTTAATTAGCCTCATTTACTTGAAAGCACAGAGTGGCGTGGGAAGACTTTTCTGCTGGGTTTGTTATGCTTTCCTCATTCACTTTGTTTGCTTTTCCCTTGCCATTTTCTCTGCTCCCTGACATAGATACAGGGACCCAGAGCATTCCAAAGCAGTGGGATGCCAGCAGGAGAGTGAATGCCAGCCAGGGCAGGATGCAGGGAAGCAGGAACTGCTTCTGGTACCCAGGGGAAGTGGGTAGTTCTTTGTGATAGGGTCTAGTGGTCATGGAGGTCTTTTCCAAACTTAATGATCCTGTGATTTTTTCCATGCTGTTCCTTCCTCATGCCACCTCTGACCCCTCATTGCAGGTGGAGGCTGTGGCACATTCAAGGTGTCTCACAGCTCTTTATCAAATACCTAAGAGCAATATCCCACTGTTCATAGCATGGCTTGTTTGTTCCCACTTAGCGAATCCCTGTCTAGAATTCCTGACTAGAACTGAAAGGAGGTGAGGTAAAACAGGCATTTACTGGGGGAACTGGGCTGCTGGAGTAGCACAAGGCTCAAGACCATGTTAGTCTCGTTGGGCTGTACCTGCCAGCCCCAGAGTGCTGCAGCCCTTGGTGCTCTCTGCTCCCACCCATTTCTGAAGCACCTGTGGCTGATGCCTTAAGCTTTAACTTTCATATTTCTCAGGTTCTGTGCTGCCTAGGTGTGTAGCTCTGAGCTTTATATTAAGTGGTAGTAAGCTCTCTTCACAGGGTAGTTAGAATTAAAAATCCTTTTCCAGCTTGAGACCAAGGACAACTGTTACAAACTTCAGGACCAAAAGAATAAACAATGAAGAGCTGAGGGGAGTAAACAAGGAGGATGGGACTTCATAACCCAAAGCTGTAACTGGACAATTAACCCTAACATGCAAATGGACCAAAACTTATAAAAGTGTGAAGCCTCATGACTGGTTGTCCATTTTGTGGCCATTTTGGATCCATCTTGTGTAGCCCTGGCTGGGCTCTTGTGCTGCCTGAGGTGGATCCATTGAGGCCTTTTAATAAATCCCTGCTTTATTCTTTAGCTCTGTCTATTCTCTGTTCCAGGTTCAGCCTCTCAAGGCATCAGAGCCTTTGTCAGTGCCCCTGCACAGGCTCACCTGGTTTTGCAGAGCTGAGGCTGCTCAGGTGCCCCCTGTCCTCCTCTGACTCACACGAGTCCCATTCATTACTGACCCGGGGACCTGAATGAATCCTGCCTTCCTGAATTATTTCTGAAGACATCAGATCTTCTCAAATTGTTCATCTTCCCCAGAAATGACAGCTCGCAGGCACCTGGGAATAAATGGTGCCTTGGAACAATTTCATTGTTTCTATTCCAGGCAACAGGAATTCCTCAGATCTCGACATCAGTCCCCAAACCCTGGCGTGTTAGCATAACCTCCAGACAGCTGCGAGTTTCTTGACCCAGAAAAAGGAGAGGATTTATTATGAACCCTGGGAGCCCAGTGTCCTTGCAGCCTGTGTGCCCTAATGGTGTGCAGCATATTGTGTGCTCCTCTGGCTGGAATTTTCTTGTCCAAACAGCTCTCTGTCAGCAAATGCCACTTCCACAAAATAGGCTTATGTGTGTGAAATCGAATCAATGTTGATTAATTTTCAGTTTGGAAAAGAGGGGGAAAAAAACCTTGTTAAAAATGTCAAGATGCCTTCTCCTTTCATTCTTGCAAGAAGAGCTTCACTTCTTTATCTCTTAATGACCTTTTGTTTAAAGCCTTTGTGTTTTCTAAGAAGTATTCAGAAAAGGACAGAGCAAAAATGAAGTGTTAAATATCTTTTAAAGGAAAATGTGTCCGGTTCCATAAGCTCTTTTCTGTAATTATTATTTAAAGAGAGGCAGGAATCACACTTCTTTTCTCTCTGATTTTTTACCATTTTGTCCCAAACCAAGGATACTTTCCAAGGCTCCTTGCTCTGTTCAGGCTCACACTGTGGTACAACAAATGTTTTAGCAGGGTCAGTAGTGGTGGGACAAGGGGTGATGGTTTTAAATTAAAAGAGAGTCAATTTGGATTAAATAAAGGGAAGCTTTTTAGAATGAAGGTGGTGAAACACTGAGGTTGCCCAGAGAAAATGTGGCTGCCCCATTGCTGGAAGTGCTCAAAGCCAGGTTGGATGGGGCATTGGGCAACCTGGGATGGTGGAAGGTGTCCCTGGCAAACAGGGACTTTGGACTTGGTGACCTTTAAAGGTCCCTTCCAACCCAAACTCTTCTATGATTTTATAATTCTATGATTTTTTTGCACAGGCAGTTGTGGCAAAGCTTTTATAGAGAGCTGATCCACATTGTTTCACCCACATTAAGGGCTTTTGTTTAGGCTATTTTTTATTTTAATCCTGGAAGAACTTTTTTTGACCTACATAAAAAAGTTTGCTGAAAGCTCTTGCATCCTTCAAAATCACTTATAAAGCTTAAATTTTTTTTTTTTCAAGTTATTTGAAACTCATGTAAAAAATTTCATTCTGGTTTTGTTAGTTTTCCTTTCCTCATCTCCTTTTTTTAAACTCTAAGTAAAAAGCAGAGTAGTGGGGGGAAAAGGAGTCATTAAAGAAAACCGAACATTTCTACTTGAAAGAACAAGAGTTGAACTGGAAAATGTTCTTTCAACTTAAAGAAAAAAAATCAGGAAAAAGTTGGGTTTTTTTTTCTGAAGGGTAAATATAAACGTTTCCAGTGAACATATTCTGAGGGGAGAATGGTTATTTTGGAGCATTTCTCTTCCCCAGCCCCATGGGATGCCCTTAGTTGTACACTGAAAAATCTGAGCTGCACAGATCAGAGCCTGTGGATGCTGGGCTCCTCCTTGGGACTGTGACTCTCCTGCTCTTGCTTGGGGGGACAAAGTGTCTGTGTGGGGGGATCACAATGAGCAGGGCTTTGCTCCCACACTGAGGGACAGTTTTAACCTCTGGAGTTGGGATTTCACCCACGAACAGGGTGAAAGAGCACTCACCCTTATGCTTAATGAACCCTCTTAAAAAAACCTCTTTACTGATGCTGTGAGGGGCAGTTTCAAAGCCATGGAGGCTTTTATTCAATCTGCATCTCCTCCTGCTGCACAGAGCTGAGCTCTCTGTGTGTGCATCACTTTTCTCTTTCCTGGCACCACATCCCTCTCAGCCTCTCTGACACATATGTCTCTTGCTGGATTTTTTTTTTCTCCCAGCCTCCAGCACTGAAGCAGCCCAGCAGCATTTGTGTGTCTCCAACAAGTAGCCACTGAGCCTGAGAAATGCATTAGCTGCCTGACCTGGTTCCATCCAGGTGTGAAAAGATGCAGTGGCTCTGGCTCTGCTCCACCTTTTCTGACCATGTGAGGAGAGGCAGAAGGTTTCTCCACTCTCCACCAGTTTGCATCATTCAAGTCTATTAAAAAAAAAATAAAAATAAACAGGATAGGAGTGGTGAGCGGATAGACAGAGCCAATCATGAGGAAACTGTGCAGACTAAAAGGCATTTACTAAAAGGTTTTCTGTACTAGAAATTAAAGGAAAACCCTTCAATTAGCTGTCTGCCCGAGGATCTGAGCAGAAAGGGATGAAAGCTGAGATGCTTTTGCAGGAGCAAAGGGAGATCACCAGCTAGGAGATGGTCTGTGGGCTCTGAGTCAGGCATCCTCGTCACAGGGGTGTTCAGCATCTCCTGCTGCAAGGTGGAGAGCCTCCCTCTGTCCAGCTTTTGTGCCTTCCCTGCTTTCTCCCACAGCTCTCCTTCTTGGCAATGTTTCTGCAATCCTCAATTTGCACTCAGAGCTTTGGGGCTTCACCTCCTCAAGTGCTGGTGCTCATGTCTGGAGCACTCAGCTGTCCCTGTGCCCAGGAGGGTGATGGGGGTGCTGAGCAGCAGCATTACAGCTCATGGCCCTGTCCTGCTCACCCAAGGGCTTCTGTGCCCCAAATATCAGCACATCCAGCCCCCCTGGCCAGTGCTTTGGGCCACTTGTCACCATTTTGTAAAGCAAACAGGTCACCTGGGGAGGGAGGCAGCAGCTGTTCTGCTTCCTGGGGTTTCAGGCATCTGCTCCTTGCATGCACACACAGACAGACACACACAGGCTGCCTTTACCTAACAAACAATTATTTAACAAAGTATGCAAATAGTATAATTACTGTTATTTGTTTAGCTGTTATAAGTGTTTGAAATGTAAATGTCAACTTTGGGATGTTTTTTGCAGGGTATGTGTGTGTTGCTGGCTTTCTCTCTCTCTTGTGTGTGCTCTCCCTGGATTGCAATTTGATGAATTTCTCCTTGTCCTAGAAAAAAAAAAACCTAATGTGATTTCTCTGCGATTACAGCCGAAGACGTCGGAGTGGGGATTACTCACAGTAACTCCTCTTACTTAGCAGATCTGAGTGGGAGGCAGGATTCATTACAGCGGCACAGAAACAAAGAGGAAATGTCTTTCAGCTCGTGTCTGCCGAGGCAGGATCCTCACCAGGGCCAGGGCTTCCCTCCCTGGCAGCACAGGGTCAGGCAGGGCAGGGACAGCGGTGTCAGGATTGTGGCAGCAGCTCACAGAACCTGTTCCTGGCCTGCCACAGCTCCTCCCTGCACAGCAGCAGCAGCAGCAAGTCTGAACTCTGGTTTTCTAAGCAGTGTTTTCCTTCTGAAGGAGACTAGAGGGATAGAAATAACATTACAGCCACCAGCATGCTCAAGGTACAGCCCTGGCAGTCAGTAGAGTGTGACTGTGTTCACAGGAGGAGGGAAGAGATGAGGATCTGACTCCATGTTTCAGAAGGCTTGATTTATTATTTTATGATATATATTATATTAAAACTATACAAAAAGAATAGAAGAAAGGATTTCATCAGAAGGGTAGCTAAGAATAGAAAAAGAAGGAATGATAGCAAAGGCCGAGCTAGCTGACTGTGATTGGCCATCAATTAGAAACAACTGACATGGGTCAATCACAGATCCACCTGTTACATTCCACAGCAGCAGATAACCATTGTTTACATTTTGTTCTTGAGGCGTCTCAGCTTCTCAGGAGGAAAAATCTTAAGGAAAAGATTTTTCATAAAAGATGTCTGTGACAGTGGAGTGACATTTTCCAAGGGTGTGTCCCACTGTCACCCATCCTGGCTGGCATTCAGGACAAATGGAGCTCTGAGGAGGTGGTCATCAGTAGGTCACAGCCTGTAGTTCAGGCAATCCATCCAATTGTCACCATAGCCTCAGCCAGTCCGTACTCCTGCTCCTGACTGGCTTTGAGTCCAGTCTCAGCTGCTCCATACTGGGAATGCTGTCATGGACAGAGCAGTGCTCTGGAGCTGCAGCACCTCTCTGATATTCCAGGGCATCCCAAACATTTTGGGATGGCTGTCATGGACAGAGCAGTGCTTGGAGCTGAACATCTCTCTGGTATTTCACAGCATCCCAAACCTGCTGGGCACAGCCCAGCCATGCTCTGGCTTTGGAGCTTTCTCAGATGCACAGATCCAAGATGAATCCAGTTGGATTCATCAGCTGGCAGCAAGCCTGGCAACAGCCTTTCCTTCAGCTGGCTCAAAAGCCAGCGCAGGAGATGGAGTGAAAGTGGAAAGGCTGCATTGCTGCCATATCCATCCTCGCTGTGACCCCTGTTCATGCAGAGTGCTGGGGTGAGGAGCTCATGGTTTTTATGGGAATCCCAGGGCTTGAGAGAGGTAAGAGGTTTTCCAGTGTGAACCAGAGGGACTGGAAAGAATGAGGCAGTAAACACAACTAAGGGCTTGGCTCCTGGAGGAGCAGGGAGAGCTTTGTGCCCAGCTCAGCACCAAGGGATGAGCCCCAGGGTGTGGTGCACAGCCAGGGCACTCTCTGCTTGTGGCAGATCAGGATTTCGCCATGTGCAGATGCTGAAGCAGCTGTGCCTGTGCCAGCAGGGATCCAGGTCTGCTGGGATCTATGGCTGAGGGTGTGTTGGGGCACAAGCCTGCCCAGGGTGGTGGTGGAGCACAAGCTGGGCTCTGTGGCATGGCAAGAAGATGCTGAACCAGGCTTTGCTGCTGCTCCAGGTTTCCCCCTGCTCTCTGGCAGGCCCTGAGTAGCTGGCACAGGAGCACTGTGGCAGGCTGGCAGAGTGCTGGGAGCTGGTGCATGGCTCTGGCGCGTTCATCTCCTGACTGGGGCTGTCTGTGCTCTCTTGTTAGTGCCCATCAGCCAGGCTGCTGCTCCCTGGGCACTCCCACCAGACAGGGGTGCCATGGGGTGGAACCAGCAAAGCCCACTTGGGTTTTAGTTGCAAAGACAGGAATCCAGTGACCTTTGGCAGATTTCATAGCCCAGCAGGCTCGTGTAATTGAAGCTGGTGATGATTTGTCATGGCTCTGAGCTTTCCCTATCTATTTCATTCCTCAGTCCCTCAGTCTCTCTTGTTCCCTCTTTCTCTTTCCTTCTTTGTGATCTCATTATCTCCATGCCTTTCTCTTTTTGTCTCTTTAACCATAGCAGTTCCCAGCATGGAGAGGAACCTTAGGATGTATTTGTCTTTGAGAGATTTAACTTTTGCCTGTCACAGTATTTTCTCCACTTCACCTCCATTATCCAAGAAAACCTCTTTCTACCCATGATCAGGAGATCTGCACCTGCCAGAACAATCCAGTCTATTCCATCATAAATAATGCATTGCTGTGGTCAGTACCCCCACGCAGCCATGAGCTCCAAATCCCAACTTCCCTCCCCGAGTCAGGTGAAGGTTGAAGTGACATTATCACTTTTATTGAAATTCCCTGGTAGAAGGCAGGTTCAATGCTATTAACATATTTCAATTCAAGCCATTCTTATTTTAATTAGCCTTAAGTAATTAGTTCTAATTCATTGCCATTTTTTGCTCTGCATATTTTGGGTTATTTACTTCCCTTGCTAAGTAACAATTTGATGTAATTATGTGCTACTCATTCTTTCTATTTACATATGCTCACTCACTCAGATTTCCTGGTTGAAATTTCAACAGATCCTTTGAATTCCCTCTTGAATTGTTTTCTGAGTTGTCAGCGGTGTGGAAATTGTGGGGTGGAGAGGGAATTGATCCTGTTCTTTGGACATCCCTGGTGCCAAAGGCAGTGAGAGCACCTGGGCTGGCAATGGGCTGCTCTTGGCAGGGAGGGTCCATTGCCAGCCTTTGTTCCTGGGAGTCTGGATTGCCATATGAAAGGAGTTTGGGGACTGTTTCCAACTCTCTCTGTCTTCCTCTTGGGTTGCTTTAGCCCAGATGCCAAAGGGACCAGCCAGTGCTGCTGCTTCCTTTCATTTTCTTTGTGCAGACAAAGATGCTTTGGCTTTCCAGAATGGAAAGGCTCTGGATTTCCAGAGGTGCAGTGCCTCTGTTGCTCAAAAAGCCTGCACCCTTTCAAGTCCTGTATTTTTTTTTGACATTTTGAGTACTTGGAGGAATTAGTCACATTTATATATATGTCAGCTTCTTATCTGGAATGCACTTATCTCAGCAACCATTTTTCTAATTCCTCTGAAGGACTATATTGTTGTCTTCTTCTTTCCTCAAGGATTGCCCTTTTCTTACACCTTCTCCATAGCTGAGATTCTCAGGGGGCTGTGGTTCATCCATCTGAGGCTGTTTGCTGTTCAGCTGCTCTGAACCCATCTTTTCCATTGCCTCAAAACTTGATTCTGAGCAGTCTTAACATCTGCCTTCCTGCAGATCCTGCAAAAACGTGGATTTCATGCTCACATGGAGTGTGTTTATACCTGGGTGTATATGCCTCACAACTTTTAAGTGCATTATCCAACTCCAGCCGAATTTGATAGAGGGTAGCAGTCTCAAAAATAGCAAGTTCCCTCAAGGTTTGAGCAGACAGGCAGAGGTAGAAGAGAGATGCCCTACTTCTACAGAGGAAAAAGCTGCCATGTTGTGCTGAGCCTTTTTTTGATGCTGGTGAATCCATTTGGGAGAGAGCACAAATTTCAGCACCCCACCCACAGGAAGGACTTCAATCAGCCCATGCCCCTTCTCAGTGCCCAAGTCAATCAAGCTCAAAGAAAGCAGGAATTCATAGTTCTGATGCTCATGGAACTACTTGGTTGTTTTTTGTTGGTTTTTTTTTTTTCCAAGTATCTTTTTCACTAAAATTTTATCAGCCATTTGAATCCATGTTCTATTAGCAAATCCGGCTTGCTTCATGAATATGCACGTTCACAATGTGTAGCACTGGCTTAACTGCTCCCATTGAAGTTGGTAATAAAACTCCTGCTGACTTCAAAGAGAATAAAGTCAGGCCGATGCTGAGTGCTTTGGAAAATCCCACCCCTTGTTGTTATTTTATTCTTAAGACATCCATGCAGGAGCTGTGGGATGAGACTAAATACTCCAGAATGAGTAAAGAGGGGAAAAAGTTAACCAAAAGAAAAGATCAAAGAGCCAAAAGTGAAAATCCAGATTCTGAGGTAAATATTTAAGGACCTGTCTTTCAAGATGGGAAGGGAGAGCAGTTCTGCTTTTGTCTGAGGAAGGGTCACAAGCTGCAGCCTTGGGGCAGGAGAGGGGCTCACACTGCACTGAGGGCATCGTGAAAGTCCAGATCTGAATGACACAAAGTGTGGGACCTCCAAACAGTGCCAAGGCTGCACATGGCCATGAGCTGGAGTAGAATTTATCCTTAAATTCTGTCCTTACACTTCAGTTTTCCACATCTGGGAGGGTCCAAAGAGGTTCTGGTCACCTCTGCTGGCAAAAACTCAAAGCATCCCATGGGTTATCAACATCTGCAAGTGAGCAGATCCCTCTTCAATGATCTGTTCCTCTGCTCCCCTCTTGCTGCGAATGATGCAGGGAAAAGGTTGCAGACCTTTACAACTCTTCACTTTGGGTTTTTTCCCCAATGAATGAAGTTCTCAGGTCTTTGTTTCCCCAATACTTGAAGCCATAGCTCCAAAACTACCATGGGAAGGGGAAGGTTCTCTACTACCACCCAATTTAGTGGAGCATCATGCATCCAGCTGACTTCAAGAGGACATAAACAAAAATGTCATACACAAGTGATTTCCAAAATTGTCATACACAAATGATTTCCACTGGGCAGAACTCCCTTGGCATGAAGCCATTCTTACCTGTTTTGCTGAATCAGGGCACGTTCTTCTTGCAGGGACTTTGTGTTTTAGTGTGGGCTATTTTGGTATTTTCCTCTCCTAAGATTATTTCCACTGGAAAAAACACAGTATTTTTCATTCCAGCAGTATTTTTGGTAACAGTTACTATTTCCTGACAATATGTCTGTATTTTAGGACAAAACCAAATTACATGTTGGAAGTGCCTTTTCCCACTGCAGTTTCTCCAGCACTACTCACAAGCCAGTTACATCAAGAACATCATCTGCAAGAGGCACAATAGAGGCTATATTAAGTTTTATACAGACTTGCCATAAAATTACATGCAAAGGCTACTTGATCATGTTATATCAATCAATTTTTGCCTGGCCATTTGGAAAGCAATTGCTTTTATCTTGATGGCTTGTTTTTTTAATTCAGACCTTGCAAGGATTTTACCAAGAGTTTTTGTCCAATGGCTGCAGAATTCTCCTGGTCACATGGTTTAGTACAATACGACTGTTAGTGCACTGTTGCATGATAAGGGGTTTTGGCAAAAAGAACCCTCTCACTGTAGTTAATTTTCATTGTTTTTCTGATTTTTTTGGCTTTTGCTCTCTTTTCCTTGATGTCTATAAAAATTTTGACAGCAGTTAGAACTGGATGCAATAAAACAGGCCAGAAACTGTGACAAATACAATTTTTTTGCTCTTCTCTCTGCCACTTTGCTCCAGAAGAATGTGAATTTACCATCAAACTTCTGCAGAGTTAGAACCTCTCTTTTAAGCTTGGTAATAATAGGTAAAATCCTACTCCCTGGCTGCATCATATAATCATTATTATCTTACAAATCCTAAGTGCTTTGTGTAGTCTTCAAGGCTGTGTTCCTAGTACTGTGCTTTGGGAGAAAATAGAAGTATGATAATTGTGGAAAATTGCATTTTGTTGCATCTTTTGCCCATTCCCTGAGATCAAAACAGTTAATTTCGCCCTGCTCTGTGCCTTGTACAAACTTTGAATCAGTACAATTTACTCTGGTGAGCCAGAACAGGGCTGCAGATTTATGCTGGAGGTTTTTCTTGTTGGTAGATTCCTTCAGCTTGGTCGTGGAAAGACCTAAAGAAGTTGAGTATTCAGTTTTGATTAGATACAAATTATTCCTAATTTACCTCCCAAATATCTTTTCTTCTTCTGGTTCGTACTTCAACTTGAAGATTAATATTGGTTTTCTCTACAAAGTGTTGTGAGATTGATTTTTAAAACTTAATAAAAATTAAGTTTTGAAAATTAAGTTCCTAAAATAAAACTTAATAAAACACAGTAAGTTTTATTATTCATAAAGGCCTGTATAGCTATGGTTGAACTTTTTTTTTAAAGTGCCAAAAAATCTTGGATAGCTGCAGAAGCAACCCTAAAAAGAGAGGAAATGATGAAGGAAGGAGCTCATTCAAATGCTACCTAGCTGGAACCTGTGTACTTTGTTCTACTTCGCAGTTTCATTCTGAAACTTATGCAAAAACACCGTATGGGATGAAACTTTTAGGTGTATTAAACCCATCCCATAATGTTTATTTCTGTACATGGACAAGAGATTACAGCTTTTCCATTGAACTTCCAAAGTCATCATCAAAAGCCATCGTTACTTTGTGAGCACTTTGTAGTCTGGTGTCTGTCCTACACTAGTTAATTCATGTAAATCTAAAGAAGTGGTTGCAGGCAGGATGGCATCAGAAATATGGAAATAGAGCATCTGGGTAGAAAGGGTAGGTTTTTGCAATGTTTCCACTGAAATTATTTTTTCCTGCCAAGTGAACAGATGCAGTGGAAACAGACAGTCTTATCGGCAGCCTTTCTTTTGGGGAGAATAAATGAGTGAATGATCTATCAAAATATTTTTTTCCATTTGATTAAACAGATGATATTTATAGCATTTCTAAATATAAACCCAACTGAGGTGAAAAAGAGGAAGATTCACAAAGAATGGCCACTCTACAAAGTCAGGTGCTGTTCCTGTACCCAAAAGTATTTTTAAATTCCTATTTCTTCACCTAAGCTGAGTGAATGCAGTTCACTGCACTCTGAGGCTGTTTAGCAGACTCAGTCCTGATGCTCATTTTGGTCTGATGCTGTGGGCTGCAGGTATATTTGCTTACAGATTTCCTTTTGTTTCACATTAGAATAACAACAAAATGCCTAAGGGTTTCAAGAGTCTGCCTTTTTCTTATGTTACAGTGCAGATTCTGGAATAAACACCTGGAAAGGCTGAAAAATTTAGCAATGAGATAATAGAAAAATTTGTACCTTGCAGAAAAATACAAGATTTTGACACAAGGTTGCATTATGAATAGAATATGAAGTTATTATTAAAATATACTTCAGGTTAATTTTAATGTCATTTTGATATGAACCTATAAAGATTTTGATATGCAATAAAAATATAAATGGAAAATTCCTGAAGTCTTGCAAATGAAATGTTTGATTTATGGAAACATTCCTGATTCTTTTAAAATATGATTTTGCCAGATCTAATTCATGTCATGAGAAATTTCAGCTTTGTTGAAATGCAGCTTTCTGCTGGGAAAGTGAACTAACACCTGACCAGGGCTGCCTGGCTGCAGAGCCTGCTGGTCACATTTATTCCTTTGCCAGAAATTACGTGGTTATGAACCCTTTGACCATTGGCATGATACTGTAATGTTGGGCTTTTTTGTTTTTGCCTTTTTTCTAAACTGAGCTACATCTTCTTATTAAAATAATTTTGCATTTGTTCTGAAAAATTTCCATATTTTTGCACTTTACATAAACTCCCTTGTAATAAGGCAAAGCAAACCCTTTTATCTTGCTGCCCCTTTCATGGAAGTCTCCTTTGGCCACTTTTATTTGTGATTTTGCCTTTTCCCTTGATTATGTGTTGAGATTGCTGGTAGACTCTTTAGCATTCTGTCCTGCTTTTGGGTTACAGTGTTCATCTTTGGAGCTTGTTGTCCCTGTGTTTCTTTATCAAGGGAAGCGGCTTTTTCACAAATGCATTTTCTTTACATTATTATCAATCCCAAAAACTGTCCTGAAATAAGAGTTTTCACTGCTTAATGCAAGATGTCATCATGAGTAATCCTGAGTCATTTAATTTCATATCTTTTTAAATGTCTTTTCTAAGATGGTCAAACTGACATTTGTGTTCTCTGTCAACATAGTATTGAGTCTAATACTGTGTGTTCCCTTCTTTGCAGTGAACAATCTGAACCCAGAAGATATCACTATTTGAGTGTTTTTGCTCGGATTTTTAAATGCTGGTATGGAAGATGATTATTGACTTTTCACTTAAATGATGTAGTCGTTTGAGAAAATCAATTTTCCTTATATATTTACCAGCTGTATTTAAGAAGTAGCATTTGGCTAGCAATTTTCACCATTTAAAATAGAAAAATCTCTCATGCGGTGGCTTTCCTTAAGAGATCTCCAACACTTCCCTGTCACATTAATCTCTTTTTAAATAGAGGAAAATTGAGGCGGAGATGTAGAAAGTCATCTCAGGAAACTCAGTGCTTGAAGCAGGAAGGAAAAGAGAAAACAAGTTGAAAAGGAGAAACCCAGCATTGGTATCTGTCCTGCTGGACTGTCGTATTGTTAAGTGAACCTGTTCAATTCACAGGAGGGTAATTTATATCACTTAGGCTCCAAGAATCCTGTGTGTTCCATGTTTCTGGATAGACAGATGGATGCTCCCTTCACATGTCCGAGTTACTTTTGGTATCACACCGTGAACTGAAGGTCTTGCTCTGCCTTGTCTTGAACACGCTGCCATGAGCACCGTGAATAGCCTGTTAAATATGGATGATCCATCTTGATTTTCCAGATGAGTCAAGAAAAAATACTGGGAATGTTTTTTGACAGGTGTAAGCCAGTTGGTGTAGAGAGCTGAAGCCTCCAGGGCATTTCCCTGGCCCCCAAGGAACCCTTTGGCTTCCAGCCATGGGCTTTTTGTCATCAGCTGCATCCTGTTCCTGGCAGCAGCTCGCCCCAGCAAAGTGCACAAATCTCTCTCCTGGTGAATTAGCACTCACAACTATTAATTTCATCCCCACTCTTCCTCCACATTTGTTGGCTTTGGAGAAGGGTCCTGAGATACTTTTTGCAATTTGTGTGCCCCGCTCAGAACCAGTTGCAAACTTTTCCTGTATATGGATGGCAGTCTGGCCTTCCTCTAGTGACTTCTCTTGCCATTTAGGTCCCTATTTGATTTTCTCATGTTGATCTTTGAAATGGCACTATCTGGTTTTCCTGTAGAGTTCCTGAATCCTGACTCCTGGATTTTGCACAAATAACCTGCCCCATGTTATATGGCAGGAGTGGAATCTGGAGAGGTTTTGGCAGGATGGCTCTAAGAGGTGGCTGCAATGTCTCTAAGATCTAAAACCTGAGCTGGCACTAAGAGCTTGGTCTTCTGAGAGGACTAAAATTGGCTCCCACTGAAGTAATGGAAGGTAATAATCTCATTTATTTATGGAAGACTTATAGCAAGAAGCCTCCTAGAACACAGTAGGATTATTTTTGCAGTATGGGTCATTAGCACTGACCCTGGACTATGGCAAAACAGAGACATGAAACCTGCTGTTTCCAAATAGCTCTCAAGGTTGTAAGGAAACCCTTAAAATTGCAAGACATGGCTATTCAAGACTGGGAAGATGAGTAGAAGGATACAGGTGGCGTCTCCAAAATAAATTGGTGATTTGTAAAAGTTTGGAATTGCTAATCTCAGGAAAACCCAAGCTCAGTAAAAGGCTTGGTCTTTTAGGAAGACTACATGTAGTTGAGAGACCAGTCCCTGCTTTCCTCCTAGGACTGCAAAATTACACCTTTCAGGTCACACTTAAAAAGCAATTGGATGTAATCTGTACCTTGTGCATGACATAAAAGAACTAGATGAGATAATCAGGCACCAGCGTGCCCTCAGGTCTTTTTTAAATACTGAGATCACTCCAGGGTATGCTTGTGATGATTTCCCCTCCTCCATCTCCTGTCTGCTGAGGGAGCTGCTTCTCTTGTGTCTGTTCAGTGAAGGTATTGGCCAATTCCTCCCAACCTGCCACCATTATTGGCACAACTTGAGTTGTCTTTGGTGGAGCACTCCCTGTTTCAGCACTAGAAAGGTGAAGTGTCTAGGCCAAGTTCATCATCCAGGCTCCACAGTCACTGGAGAAAGTTGAACACCTCCAGTGTGTAATTCATCCCATCCAAAAATAGATGTTTAAGACAGGAAGAATGAATCACTCTCTGGGGGCTGGTGCATGTCTCTCTGTTCACTGATGATAAAAGAAGTCTAGACAATTACCTTAACCTAGACATCCAGCTGTAAGACACCTTCAGCTGCGTGAGATCGAGCCGTGCTTTCAGGTCCCTAAGGACTGATTTCCACCCCCCTGTTCAAATGGGAAGTAGTTTTCTGATTTCACAGCAGCTTTCTAGCTGAAGTCACTGACAATCAGAATCTCAGTGAGCCACATATGGCAGTTTTACCATAACTGAATAGCTTTTAAATGAAAGAGTTTTTTACCCTCAGTCCCATCTGGGAGTTATCCATGAGGAGTTGATGGTGTTTTGAGGAAAATTTCTTTCTGTTACTTGCTGAACCATTGCCACCATTAAATATTGCTGCATAATTTCCTCCCAAGGAGTCTGTTACATGTAGATAATATTCAAAATGTGGTCCCCATTGATTACTTTGATTGAACACACGATGTTCTCCATGAGCAGGAGCACAGCTCTTCAGATGGTGCTTGCAGACACTCTTATTTGTGAGTTCATTTCTCATGGTCTGAAATTCATCTCTTATCTTCTCTCTTGCCTTCCCATGAGCTCATTTGTTAAAGTATTTGGGGAAAGGCAGACAGGGAAAGGCAATGGCTGACTGCAGAAGACAACAAAGCACCAAGATCATCAGGAGCATCCACAAAGCCCTGGAGAAGGAACCCACAGTGGAGGCAGCTGTGAGGAAGGAAAGCCTCCAGCACTGGACAACCAAAGAGCTGGAGCTGACAGTTCCCAGTCCACCTCTGCAGTTCCTCACTCCCCACCTTGCCCCACGGAGGTGACCAGTGCAGCAGCAAAGCCGGCAGAGCAATCCAGGGTTCTGAGATATTGGGTGCTCCCCTTTTCAGCCCAGCACTTAGAGCAAAGCCACCTTCAGCTGGTGTTCCCATGGAGAGACCAGGGAGCAGGGGCCAGCACAGCCCAGCTCCAGCCCTGCCTGGTTGTCCTTGCTCCCAGAACTGTGATTCCTGTTGCCACTGATTGCAGAGCAGATAGCTGCGGATGATGAGGATGATGATGTCTCCAAGGGGATGAAGGGTTCCCTGGCAGAGGAGGGCAGATGAGAACTGATGGAGAGGAAACTTTAGGGTGCCAATCAGTGATCCTAAAGCTTCCATCCCAGACAGGTTAAAAGGTTTGGAAACTACACAGCTTTGGCATCTCTGCAGAGAAGAACATCTCAGCTCGCCTTCAAATATGTGAAGATTTAATTCCTTTGACTTTCACTTTTAGATTACTTTTTTCCCCTTGCTCTTTTAAAAGTTCAATTCAACATGGAAGAGCAGTCTGCAAGGAAAATACTTGGAAAACACATTGACCAATATAGTTAATGGAAAACGTTCCTTTTTTCAAGATGTGTTTTGTCTCTCTTTTTTGGAAGATGGGAGGAAGCTTGGATGAAGCCTGAAATGTTTGCGGTTCTTTTGCTTGTTTGTTTTGATGGTTTTGTTTTGTTTTGTTTTTGTTGTTTGCATGTGTATATGAAATTTCTAGTTGCCAGAAGAAACAATTTGCCCAGTGATGTTGCAGGTGCCTCTTTGCTCCCCCTGCCAAGACACCTGCCCACTGCTGCCTGCAGGAGCCCAAGCCGAAGCAGGGGATGTTTCTCTCAGGGAGTTCCCTGCTTCATCCCTGCTGCGTCAGAGCTGAACACATCCTGCCAAGACTCAAGCAAAACATTCCAGAAAAGGTTGAGATATTCACCGAGCTCAAAGTTACAGTACAAGAAGTTCCCTGGAGCAAAAGCAGAGCTGCGAGACACCGTCACAGCGCGGCGCTCCCCCAGCCCGGCAGGCACCACGCCGTACCAGACAAACTCCTCCAGATAGGATCCAGGCAGAGATGTTTGCTTAACACAGCAGCTCTTTGAAACGGCAAATAAATGGACAGTGAAGCTACACAGACGTGTCACTGTGCAGCGATTTCCGTTTAGCATTTGCGTTTAGTGCCAGGAAAGCCTGACTCATGAATATGAAATCAGAAGGAAAGGAAGAAAGCAGTTGTTCATTATTAGAGCTTCGAATTGGGCATGTGGTGGGAATTAGCATTGAAAAACATGCAGGTTAAAAAGAGAGGGGCTGGCTCTGGTGGTCCAGGAGGCTTGAAGAGCCTGGCTCTTCAACCAGGGGATGTGCTTTTGTGAGGGCCTCTCTTCTCTCAGGCTTTGCCCATGGGGAGTTGCTGCTGAAGAAGAGCTCAGGGTTACCATGATGAGGTTCTTGCTCATTTTGAAGAGGGGAAAAGCAAGTCCTGAATATTTTTGGAAATCCTCCAAATTTACCTTGAGGTAATGGTGAGGAAAGGCTGGAAGAAGATCCTCTTAATTACTAGAAATAAGAGAAATAAATGAGAGGAACCTCCAAAAAACCAGATCAACCTCAGATAGAAATCCTGAGGTCCCTAAAGGAAGCTCGCCTTTAATTGAGACTCAGTGGAGTAAAAATGAAGGAAACCACAGCACTCATGCTTCTGCAGGTGAGGTTCCTGTTTCTGCTCCTCACTTGCATTCTAGAGCTGAGAAAAGCCTCTGTGAGCCTGGGATGAGCCTGGCTACCTTCAACACAAGCTATCAACCTTCTTTCTGCACATATTTCACCTTGAGAGAGATGAGCTTGTTCTGCCAAGGAGACATGTGGGTCAGAATCAGAATGTCCTGAGTTGGAAGGGGTCCAGAAGGGTCACTGAGTCCAGCTCCTGGCCCTACACAAGACAACCAACCCCAAGAACCACACCAGGCACCTGAGAGCCATCCAAACTTTCCTTGAACTCTGGTAGGCTTGGTGCTTCAACCACTTCCCTGGGGAGCCTGTTCCAGTGCCCAAACACCCTCTGGGTAAAGAATCTTTTCCTAATGTCTCTAAGAAGAGTGATGCTATTGCAGCAAATATTTTTGATGGTGCTGGGAAGGAAGAAGCAAATAAAGACGTTGCTGCAGGGTGGCAAGGGCTTGTTTTCCAAAGCAGGTCCTTGCCTCAAACCCTGGGAGCAGCTCAAGGCAGCAAGGAAGTGTGTCATCCCCTCCAGTGCCTTCATCTGAAGCAGCCCAGCTGTGTTCTCTAAGTACCCCTCCTTTTCCTTGCATTTTGGTAATTCCAGTGCCCTTAAAATGAGACAAGAGCTGATCTGTCAGTGTGGGGCACAGCAGCTCACAGTAATAGTGATATAGGAAAAACATTTGGCTGATACCCCTGGCCTGGAGGATGCAAGGTGCCAGGCAGGAGGTTGGACAATGGGCTGGGTGGGCAAGTGCCCACAGGACCAGACAGATCTGCCAGGGTGCTCCTCGCCCAATTTTCCCCCTCTGCCCTCAGTGACAGCACTGGGTCATGGCTGTTTGCAAAGCCAGGCTTTGCCCCAAGGCCAGGCCATGGGAAGCTGCTGGCAGGGCTCTGCTCCACCCCATGCAGCCATGACGGTTTCAGAGAGTCGTTAGTTTGATGTGAATAATTAAAATACCTGCTGTGCTTCTAAATAGTTCAGATCCAGCCTCGGAGCTGCATGTGTGAGCCATGTCTGCTGTCTTTGGAGGAGGTCAGAGGAAAGAGGAGGGCTGATATCTAGTGGAAAATTCAGGGCTTGATGCTGCTTCTGGCAGGAGGAGGGATGGTGCTGGCAGCCTCCAGAGGGATGCAGGCAGTCCCTGCTCCTGAGGGAGGCTGACACAGCTCTCCTTGTTGATGAACAGACATCACAGCACACAACTCTCCAAAGTCTCCTCTCTGCCAAAAATCTGAGCATCACTGCAGCTCAGCACCCACCCCTCCAACTGCCCCAGGGCTCTCATGCTGGTTCAGCTCTCCCAACCTGTGGGATGAGGATGTGGAGCAGGGGAACAGGGACAACCCCACAGCCTTGGGGCTCCATCAGCACTGGCAGCGTGGGGCCCCTCAGCTGAGCACACACAGGTGGGCTCTGGGGAGGATGCACTGCCTTTTGTAAAGATTTCCCCAAGATATCAATTAGACAATGAAATCAAAACAGTTTCTGCATGAACAACTAACAAAGAGCTCCCTGCAGTCTCCCAGCAGCCGGACTCCTCCTGTTCCTCCCCCCAGCTGCCAGGGTTTGTATCAGAATAGCACTGAAGGGCCCATGCCCCAGCATGGAGGAACTTCATTGAACAGGGGAGGATATCAAACACTGTGGCTGTGTCAGTGATGCTGGAGCATGGAGCTGTAAATCATCTCTTCTCATGAAAAAAAATGGGTTTCTGGGCAGGGGATGGAGGGAAAAATGACATTCCCCATGAGTTAGTTTCAGATTGAATTAAACCATTGTTTGAACATAGAGCTATATCTTTTATATATATATGTATTTATATCTATTTTTCTGTGGAGACCCTGGACAATTCCAATTTGGGGTCGCTGTGCAGTGAATTTTTTCCCCCTCTTTTTTTTTTGGTTCAACCAATGAACCAAAAAATTGGTTATTTTCACAGCTTTTCCATTATTACCTCGGGGGCAGGTAAAAGCAAAGTTTTTCGAGAGAGGGAAAAAAAGTCTGTTTAAGAATTGGCATGGTGAGAAACAGAGAGAGCTGTGTGCTGACAACTTTGTAACAGTGTGTGAACATCATCCTGATGTTTGGTGCATTCCCTGGTCCCATGGGGGGAGTGGGAGCTGCCACCTGCTCCCCTTTCCTGTGGCCCTTTGCCCATGAAAGGCCAGGGCTCCTGAGCTGAAGATCTGCAAATTAATCTTCTTCTCCCCCACTGCAGAACGTTATCCATCTAAATATTTCCTTTAATTTAGAGCCATGTAGAGTTTGAAAAGCCCTTCAAGTTCACTTGGGCTGATGAATTGGTAATTGAGTGTACCTGGATGTCAGTGCCTCTCTCTGCATTTGTATCAGTCCGTGTTTGTTTTCTCCAGCTGTAAATCACTCAGAACTTGGAGAGGCTTTTATCAAATCCTGCTAGGAGCCAGCCTCTCTCCCTTTCACAAACACATTGCTAATGCCACGTGGAACCCACTGGCTTTGCTGTTCATTTAAAAACAATGAGGATGGTATTAAATGGGAAGGAAAAAATCCTTAGCAACAAGGGAGAAGGAGGAGGAAAAGAATTGCTCCTGTCTCTCTGGAGTTTGCTCCTTTGGACTAATGTCTGTCCCATTGATCTCCTAATATGCTCTGCTTTGAGAGCCTGAGTTATTGCTCCACACTCCCTTATCCCCCTGGGTGTTACAGCACACTTTGTTCTCAGCTTCTTCTCCCAGCCTTGGTCCAGCCTCACCAGTGCTTCCACCTCCTGGGCTGCTCACCTGTGCCCCTTCCTCCACAGTCCTGGCCAGCACTGGGCACGGAAAAATTATTCACTGAAAGAATAACAAAGTACTGGAATGCTCTCCCCAGGAAGGTGTTGGAATCACCATCTCTGGATGTGTTTAAAAAAAGACTGGACATGGCACTTGGTGCTGTAGTCTGGTTGAGGTGTTAGGGCAGAGGTTGGACTCGATGATCTTAGAGGTCTCTTCCAAAAAGGGTTTAAGGGAGTCAGGGTCATCATCTAAAGGTCTCCAGGTTCTCCACTGTGTCCTTGGTGAATAGCTCTCCAGTGGCTTTGACAATACTTGGCTCTCCCCATCAGTTACAGAGGCTGGCTCCCTTCCCACATTGCCCATATCCATGGCTCAGCCCAGTAAATGTGCTCCAGCACTGACAGATTTGGCAAAAGGGAATTTCAAACAAGAGAGGTAACAGTCCTGATTCGCATTTCTTGGAGCTCCTCTGATCCCTCACCCAATGGAAGAATGGAGGAACAGCACCACGTGTCTGGCGGAACCCATCCACCCAGCCTGTGCTTGATTGCAGATTTTTCAATGAACTGTAACGTTGCTGTTTGCTCAGTGGAAAAAAACCAGCAAGTTATATCCATTGAAAAAGAAATGTGAGGACTTTGCAATCTGTGTGTGAATGTTTCCTGAGCATAAAATGAGGTGAAGTTTGCCAAATGATTTTTCTTTAGAAATTGTTCATTCAGCTCTAATTGCTTGGGTCTAACTGTTCTTAGAAGGACTGTGTGACATCTTTGGAACATGCAGTTAAGGTCAGAAGAGTGTTGGTAGAAATTACTTAATGTTAAGTCAAGATTTTATTTGGGTGTAACAGGGCTGTTCCCTCTTAGCTTAGAGAGAGCAGTAAATGATGTTGCCCTGTTAGTAAATGATGCCAGTCCAGTTAGCTAATGGAGGGTGAGTGGTGCCTTATTGACTCCCACTTTCTCTGTGGAAGGAGTAATTAAATTCACCTGCAGAATCCCCATCTTCTCATGCGTGGCAGTGTGCAACTTCCCTGCATCTCTGCTAACTAGATTAGAGATTACTCATGCTGATGAGAAAGCACCAGCTAGAAAGGCTCTGGCCTGGCTTTCAGATCCCAGCTGTTATTTGCAGGACTTATGCTTAGGAAAAGCATCCCTTTCTTTTGTTTTGCTTCTACCCTGACAAACTTTGTCTGGAAACCCAGAGGAATAAGCACCAGGAGCCCCACTGTCTGTCTTCCAGCAGCATTTTCTGAAATGGAACAGCACTTTAAAGTCTCGCCAGCTCAACCTTTCACTTCACAGAATATGTGCCTGTCTCTAAAATACCAGCTTATTTTTCCTTACCCCCATAATATTCCCATCCAGCATTCACTCTCCTGGAAATCACCAATCCAGTGTTCACCTACTTGCATTCAAACACCTGTCATTGTTCTTGTGCTACTGCTCTTCTCCTTCCAATTTAGAGATTATATTTCATAACTGACCTCCAACTACCCACTGCCTCCCCGTGACACCTCACCCTTGTCTGCCTGATTGATTAGTCTATTATGCTCTGCACTCTTCCTGATGGCTTACAGATTGCCCAGTATCTGTCACAGGCTTCCTTTTGTTCTCTAATATTCTTGGAGTTTTGGAACACCCTCCGGCTGCCATTCTCTCTCCGTAGTCCCTGGCCACCACCTGCCTCTCTTATGAATGTCTAGTTTGGAAAAAATGACAAGAAATCTTTTGCAAAATAAACCCCTACCTGCTGTGAGTTCACACATAGGCTGGTAAAACACACTTCTAAGACACTGTCATTTTCAATGGGGCTCTTTATTTTCTTTGCACAATTTGGAGGTATAAAAATGTCATTAGATCAGGCTGTGATCAGTGACATGGCTTGGAGGGCAGCTTTCCCCAGGAAATTTCCTCACCTGCATAAGTAAATGAAGTGACAGAGAGGGAGCAATGTTGTTTTTAAAGATGTGGGGGGTAGGAGGATTCTGTGTCTGCTAGGGGAGAGGTCTGGGACGTGTCCCAGATCCATCCATCTCCCTGTGCCTGCCAGAGGTTGTCCAGCTCTCTGATATTGTTCCAGGCTTGTCCCAGCTCTGTCCATCACTCTGACATTTAATTAACTGCCCCATTCTCCTGGATCTTGCACAGGATTTGTGTTGTCTTTCTGAAACACCTCTTAGGTCATGTCGGAATATTACCAACAAGAGGAGTAACAAAATGGTTGTCACCAATATTGCTATTATTGTTACTGTGCAGATGATAATAAAAGAAGACATTGGATATCACAAAGATGAGTACTGTTACCCTCAGTGTCACTTCTTCTTGCTGTACTGGTTGTTTGGCATCATGGGTGAGCAGGAGCTGACAGCAGTGGGAAGCAGAGAGAGCCCTGGCCAGCCAGGCGTCCAAAAGTAACAGAAAAGCAGTGAAGGTGTGGGAGCTGACCACTGAGAAAAATAAAATCAGACTTAAGATATCAAAATACATTTATGAGACCTATCTTCAGGAGTAACAGGGATTATTAAACTTATTAAAGGCTGCATGTGCTGGGTGGCTGGTGCTGGTGGTGGCAGTGGCTCCTCACTCCTCCAGGAGCTCTGCATTGATGTTTTGCACCATCTGCCCTGGCCATGCCCAGAGCTATCCTTCTTCCCTGCATCTCTTTCCATCCTTGTTTGGCATTTGTCCCATTCTTTTTACTTCAGTCCCAGGTTCCCTTCCAGCATTTCTCACAGTCCCAAATCCACTGGCAAGTGGATTTCTTTTCCCTTTGAGTTACTCTGTTGAGCAGCTGCTCTCATTTGGACCTCCCTGTGCTCTTCATCCCCTTCACCTCTGGTTCCTCTGTCTCTGTGTTTGATCCATGGCTTAAGCAGCTGTTCTGTCCCTGAGATGGCTTGGTATTAATCAAGCCATCAATCAATCTTTTATCCCCTTTGCTGAAACTCCCTCTTATGCTTTCTCTTTTCTCCTTGCAGGTTAAACACTGGGTTTGGTGACCACCCGTGAGATCCTGAATGCCGTGTCCAGCGAGCCTCCCAGCCCCTGAGGACAACAACTAGGAGACATCCAGGGCTGTGGCTGGGACCTGCAGTGACACACGGGCTCAGAGGTGAGGGGTGGCATCTCTGGGGTGAGAGGAGGAGCTGCCTGTGGGAGAGAGCCAGCAGGGATGGAGCAGGTCCCTCTGGAGAGGGCTGAGTGCTGGGAAGTCCTCCCGGGGTGGATGGGGAAGGGGAGCCTCTGGCACTCATTCCCAGCAGGAAAGAATGGGACAGGGCTGTGTTTCACACTGCTGATCATGGGGGGGTTCCTGGTGGGGCTCTTCTCCAAGTCTGACCTTCCTGGGGAATCCCTGAGCTGCACTCCTGAAAGCGTGGCAGCAGTGAGACTTATCATGGTTGCATGTTTGATTTTTATTTTTTTTAAGATTGAGTTCACATTCTTCTTTTGAGGTTTAGGGAATAAAGAAAAAGCACATTATTTCTCCCCTGCAGATGAGAAGTGCAGTGCGTGCCTCCATCCCAGCTTCTACAAAATTGTGTTTTACAAAGCAGAAAAAGAATATCAGGTTCATGTTGGAGCTGTAGCTCAGTTTTCTAAGACCAGATTTTGCCCCCTGTTCCCTGTTCAAATGACTAGCTGTGCTGGGCACTTTGAAATTTTCTCTCTCTTTCTCATCTCCACCTTGACATTATGAAAAGAGTTTTCATCAATCCATTGAAAGAAGGAGATAACTTTTGTATAAAAGTGCACGGTTGACAGGGTTGAGTTTTTTGGGTAGTGTGTAATTTTTTTTTTTACACTGTTATTATTTAAAAGATGCTTTCTAAGAGGACAAAAGGGAATAGCTTAATGGAAACAAATTTCTGTAGCAAAATGTGCAGCTGGATAAAAAAAGATTATTTCTGTTATTGCTTGGTTAGACATGTGAATTTTGAATTTGAGTACAAAAGGTGCTAAAAAGTGTGCCTTAACTTCTCTTCAGTGTGCTGTTGAGATTGAAAAGAATAATTTTTGGAGAAAAAACTTTTCTCTGAGCCTCTATTTCCAGCATTGTCAAATCTTTAGCAGTGGCCTTTTCCCACAGCTATTATCATGTTTTCACCTTTTCTTCTTCCACCTCATTTGTCCGTTTTTGAAGAAAATGTAGCGCTGGTGAAAGGCAGGCAGGGCTGTGGGCTGGCACTGATCTGGAAGGGAGGGACAGCAGGGCTGGAGGCTCACAGGCATGTCTGGAAGCCAAACCAGAGATGCAGTCCCAGGGAAAGATGGACAGCCTGGCCTGGGGGAAGTAATTTTGAAAGCATCTACAAGCCTACAGCCCTTAAGACCACCTTTCCAAAATGACTTTTAAGCAATTAGGAACCTCAGCATCAATGAAGATAAGCAGAGCTTAGGTGCTCAGGTCCCTTGGGGCAGACACAAATATCTCAGCAATGCAGACAGATAGACAGTTTGCCTGTCCAGATGGATCCAGACCCAGAGCCAGGCAATAAATTACAAATATAAGTGCCAAAACAGCAGGCTTGGGACACAAAGGATAAAAGACAGTTGTGTTATTTGAGCTGATAAGCTCTACATCTCGTCTGGAAGATGCTGGCATCAAAGGCTCCTGCAGGGATTTCACAATGGAGTGTTACACCATCCAGCACTGAGTTACCTAAGATGTAAAATGGGCCTTGCAGAGAAAGCTTCATGCCTGCCACAAAGGAGCAGAATTAGAGTTTGTTTTGAGGACTATTAGGCTGAATAATCTGGGATTGATCTCCATGGACATTGTGAGATATTGCTCCCAACAGAGCAATGATTGCCATTAGTGTCTCAGCTCCCTGCCTTCTTCCTCCTTTTCTCTCCAGCCTTTGTAAGGGTCAAGCGCTTCCCAGGCAGCATGAACAATATTTCCTCCTTTTCTGGTAATCATTGTCCCTTCTATTCATTCCTCAGAAGCCTTTTCACAAGCAAGAGGTATTTTCAAGGGTTGTAAGCATTCATCTCAATGCACATTTTTATGCCTATTCTCCTTGGAAGAGCTGGAGGACTAGTTAACTTTATTAGAGCAAATGAAAGGAGTTTATGGAGGTAGCCTTGTGCAGGAGGTCAGGGAGCTGGAGAGGAGAGACCTCTGAGGCTGCTGTGGAATTTCTTGCAGGAGCTGAAAAGCAGCTTTTGCTGTTTAGATTGGTGCTGCTCTTCCTTGCATTGTGCTGGCTCCTTTTCCAGCACTGAATGCTGAGATCTCCTGCATGGTCCCATCACTGGTCCAGCTAAGAGGGCTTAGGAGCAGTGACAGCTGTAAGTACCTTGGATTGGCAAGCCTGGAGGTAGCCAGGCTCACTGCACCGGGCAGGAGGTGCCCAGGGGGCTCTGGTGAAGGTTCCTACCATGTGGAACCCCAGCCTGTGGCATTCATGTTTTCTGAAAAATCCCTTCACCCAGGATTTTTCTCCTGGCGATCTGAGAAGCCTAAGAGAAAAAGGAAAACAATAATTATCTGATATGCTTCTCCTGTGTTTTGCTCCTTTGGAATGTGTTTGGAGATTGTTTATCAACAGGTGATTGTTTCATTGGTTTTCTGTGAATTATTTTGACTCTTTGGCCAATCAGTGCCAAGCTGTGTCAGGACTCTAGAGAGAGTCACAAGTTTTCATTATTATCTTTTAGCCTTCTGTAAGTATTCTTTCTGTATTCTCTAGTATAGTTTATATAGCATTATTTAATATTATATAGTATCATAAAATAATAAATTAGCCTTCTGAGAACATGGAATCAGATTTGTCACTCCTTCCTTCCTTCATCTGGGGGGAACCCAAATACAACACCAGCCAGCCCATCCCAGGCCACACCCGACTGTGCAAACCCTTCTCCAAGCAGCCTCATGCAGTGAGGAGATGACTAAAACCTGTCTCCTGGGCAATTCACTTCATTCATCAATTAAATTGTTTGCTGTGAACGCTTTGGCCCCATCCAGCTCCAGGATTTCAGCCTTGTAATTTTGCTGGCAGAGGACAGCGGTGCCATGTCCGTGAAATCTGCCTGCCAACTGCTTCCCCTGCTAAGCATTTTCTAGGCTAACGATCCCAAAATCCTTGCCAGCAGCCCCAGCTCTGTCCCTTTCAGGGCAAGGCACTCATTTAAACGTGAGCACATCTAAATGACTCCATCTGCTAAGTGACGTTGGTAAAGAAAAGATTATAGCAGGAGTTAGTGCAGTGTCCTGGGGTTGCAACCCTCTTATAAAATGGGCTGGGAGAACAAGGGGACTGTGAGGAGCTGAGGCCCAAAACCACCTGGGTGTCTGTCAGCTTGATTTATTTTCTTGCTCATTAGATAAATTAGAAAACTGGCAAAAGAAAATCATCTCCCGCTCTCAGCTGCTTGGTAACCTGCCACGTGGCACGAGATGCCAGCTGCAGGGAGATGCAGCTTCTTCCCACCCCTGTGGCCCCTCTCCCCAGGGACACAGGATGGGACTAGGGGCTGCTAGTGCCACACATCTCAGCCATCCTGCTACCCCAAACCACCTCACTGACCCATCTGGCCAATAGCTGGCAACCACTAAAGTTTCATTTTTCTCTAATACCACTGGTTTTTGAATAGCAGCTATTTTCTAGGTGAAAACAGCAGCACCAAATATTGCTTTTGAACACTGGCTTTGACCTCAGAACTGCTTGTTACCCTCATTTCACAAATCAGACAGGCTAAAGCAAAATAACCTGGTTTGCGCTGTATCATCAGGCAGGATCTGCTGCCCTTCAGAGATGTTGTTCAACACTTTGATCTTGTGGCTTGTGCCCAGTCTGCCTTCAGCAGCTGTCCCCCTTGCTTATGAACCAGACTAATTTTTATCTGTCAGAAGGATGAAGCTTAATGGTCAGACTTGATTTAAATCCCTGGGTAAAATTCACTGTCTAGGAGGTCAGGCTCCATTTACAGAACCTTCTAACCTAAAAACTCACTGAAATTATCAGCCTACATAACCAAATGTTAAATGTGGACCATTTTAGCCATCCTCAGTTCCTTTAGCTGTGTCTGATGCACTCCTATAGTGGGAAATGAGGCCACTGTTATACACACTGTATTTACACACAAGGAAAAGCTCCAGACAGGATGAGCTATTAAGAGACTGCAATGCATTTCCAGCCAAGGTGGAGGAATCCCAGATGCTGAAAACAGGGGAGAACCAGGGCAGGAGCTCCTGGGAAGGAGATCTGGGGGTTCCAGCACTGCAGTGCCAGTGCATGGAGGTGTGGGGGCAATACCTGCCCTGTGAATGATAGTTGGAGCAGATTTCCTTTGCTGTCTGTGCCCCTTCTTCTGCCTGTGGGATTTGTGTGCTGCCTGCCCAGCATCCCTGTCACCCTGTCCCCGGCCAGCATCAGGACACACACACACACGTGTCCCGTGGCTCAGCCCCCTGCCAGGTGTGTGCCCATGTGTGCAAACGCTGCCTGGAGGGAGGGCGGGGACACCGGGCTAATTCCTTCCTGTCATATCCAAGGAATCGGCTTACAGCCCCGAGCTCTGATTACTCTTATCTTAGCCTGCACGATGCTGGCCACATCCTGAAATTACCCGGATTTTTTCAAAATCCGGGGGATGGCTTGCACTCACAGTAAACTGCAGCCCTGCTTTGAGCCCCAGCAGATTTGGGGGGCTGTGAGTCAGTGCAGAAGATGGGGCATGTGGTTT
Source organism: Zonotrichia albicollis (assembly GCF_047830755.1). NCBI lineage: Eukaryota > Metazoa > Chordata > Aves > Passeriformes > Passerellidae > Zonotrichia > Zonotrichia albicollis. Next base: position 5,028,632 of record NC_133834.1, on the reverse strand, counting down.
GAAGTTCCAAATGCACCTGGGTGTGATGCCCAATCCACCTGAAATACCTGATGGAGTCCTACGTGGAGCAACACCAGCAGCCCCTTCCCAGCCCCTGTGCAGACCTGACTGCTCAGGCAGCCTCACCTGCTGGGATGCTGGCAGATAACATGCCTCTGGAATGGCCAGCCAGGGAGAGATGCTGTCAGGCGAAACATGGAGTGAAATGTTTGTGCTGCTGGGATTAGGCTGCGAGTCCCACCTATCTGCTGTGTGACATGTGGCACTGCACCCTCCATCCACCAGCACTCCCCATTCCCCATCACTGCCTGCCAAGCCCACCCTGCTTGGAAATTCGAGTGGGGAAATCAAAGTCCTTCTCCACCCACCCCTGCTGTGCCTCTCAGGCACTGACATTAACACGGAGCTGGCTGACATTAGCTCTGAATGGGTTTTAATAACCCCCCTGTGAGCCTGAATTACCCACACAGCGTGAGGGCCACTGTGAGGGTGGGGATCTGGTGATGAGCAGGGCATCAGGGGCCAGGCCTGCACACCAGGCTGTGGACACAGGGCCAGCCATCTCCCCAGGGTGTGGATACAGGACCAGGCCTGCTCCCCAGGCTGTGGATACAGGGTCATTTCTGCTCCTCAGGCTGTGGACACAGGGCCAGACCTGCTCCCCAAGGTGTGGACAGAGGACAATTCCTGCTCCCCAGGCTGTGGACACAGAACATTCCTGCTCCCCAGGCTGTGGATACAGGACCATTCCTGCTCCCCTATGGACACAGGGCCATTCCTGCTCCCCAGACCAGGCCTGCTCCCCAGGCTGTGGGCACAGGCCCATTCCTGCTCCCCAGTCTGTGAGCAAAGGGCCAGACCCACTCCAGGGGCTGCAGTGCCTTCTGCCAGTGGCAGCTGCTGGTGTGGAACCCTGGCTGTTGCCTGGCCCCTGGAGATCTGCTCCTCTGGCTCTTGCTGCCTCAAATGTCCTGCCACCAGCAGCTCTGCAAGGGGCTGATGAGCTTCCCAGCACTGTCTGCTCTCATTCCCCCATCCCACTGGGGCTGCTGGTCCAGGTGTGTGCCTCCAAGGGATGTTCTCCCCTCTGAGATAAGGTCTGGCTGCTGTAGAGGGGTGAGAACCCCCAGTGCCATCAATGAGAGTATCCCCAGCCCCTACCAGTGCATGGCATAAAATAACAGCCCAGGTTTAGCTGCCTTTGTGCATGGGATGCTAAATGAGATCATGCCTGGCCCAGCTGGGAGTCTGGACTAGTGTATGAAAATCTAGCAAGAAGATTAAAAGGTGTCCCCAGGCAGAAGAGGGTATTTATCCCTTTCTTTGTGGCTGAGATGCACATGGTGTGGGAGGCACAAGGACAGTGACCTCCCCTGGGCACGTGGGCAGGGCTATGTCCCCACAGGGACTGCTCTGGGGGAAACACAGTGACCAGGAAAGCTCCTTCTGAGATACGGACATCCAATCTCCCTTCCTGCACCAGGAAAGGGCTTCCTGCCCTGCATGTTCACTGCCAGCCCTGCAGCTCCTCCACAGAGGGAAAACTCCTCATTTTCCTTTTCTTTTACAAGAGAGAGAGCTAAAAGAGATGGTCAGGTGGTTCTCACTTCTTCTGGAATGTGCATGGCCTGGAAACATGCTCTGAAGTTACTTTTCCTCAATTAAAGCTCACAAGATCTGAGCAAGGGATGAAGCCTTCTTGGCCAGTCACAAAGTCACCATTTGGGTGGAGAATGATGATTTCTAGCTGCCATTGAAACCCACAGGTATTTCCAGTATGGAAACAGGAACATCCCCAGGGATATGGACAGGAGATCCCAAATGGGATGGGCCAGCAGCTTCTCCAAGTCAGGCTCTACAGGGGCTGTGAAATAATCAGGCACTTGCAAGAGCTGAGTACTGATAACAACCCCTGCAAAACAGTCCATGATAATGATTGAGTTATATTTAAGAGGCTCCTTCATTCTAAGTAAATGCAAATAGTTTACTCAGAAGATATTTCCCACTAAGATCTTCTCTACATAAAATGCTAACAGATTGAGATTATGACTCTAATGATTATTTTTATTGCTGGTTTACATTTAAATGGCATATATTTCCCCCTACTGTTCTCTCTTTGGGTTAAATCAATAAAACCTATTAAGAAGGTTCTTCCTCTAAGATTCCTCCCTCTCTTCTTTCTGTCTCATCTCCACTGGTGCCCTTTTTATCCACCCACCACCAGAGATTTTTCAGAGCTGCCTCCACGATATTGGTGCCAAGGATTTGAACATCCCCTTTGACAGAGTGGAGTGAATCTGGTCTTTGCTGAGATGTGGGACTACAGAGGAACTCCAGGGCTGTTCTTGTTCCTCCTCTTGGGCTGTTCTGCAAGGAGATGGAGTTGGAGCCTCTTTTAACACAGAAGCTGTACCTGTGTGTTCTCCTGTACCTCCTCAGCTATGGATGCTCTTGTGCTCCTTCAAGCACTGCCTGTGGCTCGCTGAGGAGGTGCTGGATTTCTGTTTGGAGAGGAATTATCCTGCTATATACGCAGTGAAAACCATTAAGATGCTGACCTTTAAATTGGGCTTCTTCCTGCTCATGTAGTGAGGAGGTGGGTTGAGTGCCCAAATCTTATTCATTTTAATGACAAATCCTTCACACAGAGGCTTTGAAATGCTCAGCATTAATGCAATTTTCCTCCCTCTGCTGCAGCTTGGCTTTGCTGTGCAGGGGATGTCTCTGCTTCCCTCTCACAGTGACAGACCCTACAGATTTGCTCCATAACTACCATGCCCAGGTACCATTGTGTATGGATTTGTGAGCTTAAGGCAGTGCTAACACAGGGATCTCCATGCTCCTTAATCAGCATCACTGACCTTTCTTTCCTTCATTACTCTCAGCATCACTTTTCCCCCCCCCCCCCAGCTTAATTTGCATAGGTCTCATGTTATCCATGTTTTTGCTTTGTGCCTGTTATCCCATTACCCTGGATAATCAAAGTTGCCTGTAATGGAAACAGCAGAAACAATTTGCTTACCCTTCTATTACAAGATATTCCCTCTACTAAGCCTGAGAATACCTGCAGTTCTGTGGTAATGCTAATTAACTGTGCATACATATAGAAAGTAAAGCAAAGGCCACCAGCATCCTTTGGGATGGTGGGGATTAAAGAAAGATGAGATATTATTCTCCTCTTTCTCTGTGCTTCACTGTCCCTATCCTCAATGGAAATTGCTTTGCACTTATAGAATAAAATGTAATACATGGTGGAGGAGTCACTGACTCTGCAGAGAGATGGAGGTAGAAGGAGCAGAGTTGTCTTTGCTGTGATCCTCCCTGATGTTTTGCTTCTTGTCTATTCCCGGATTGGGGTCTTTTTCCCATGCAGATGCCCTTGCCTTGGGGTGCTGATTCCACAGCTATCCCCCAGAGCAGAGCTCCAGCAAAATATGGGTGGAAAACCTCCTGCCCAGCCTCAAGGATTGGCTGGAATAGTGTCTGTAAATGAATGCCCATGGCAGAGCAGGGCACCTGCTGTTGGAAGTGGCTGTGGTGCCCATCAGGATGCTCAGGTACCCTTCACTCTTCTTGGGTGGCTGAGGCAGCAGCAGCTTCAGAGCAGGTGAAAGGCCTGGGGAGAATAAGAAAGATGATGATGAAAACAGAAAGATCATTGGGAGAGAGAAGGCTGTCCCAGCCATCCCTCTGCATTTGCAGTTCACAGTGCCTCAGGTGAAGGCACGTGGGGAAATCTCCCCCCATTAGTGTGCGGCACCCTCTGTCAGTCCCACATGATGCTGTCCTGTGTGTCAGCTCAACCAGGAGTGACTGACACTGCCAGGCATGTGTGGAGGGCTGCTGAGCTCTCCATGCAGGAGAAATCCCACTCAAGTCCACCCACCAGCTCCTTGCTGATTTCCCCAGCTCCTGTGCCGGCAGCATGGACAGACCACATCACTGCACCCCTTGGAGCATCTCTGACTGGCCCTGGGTATGGACCCTGTGCTCCAGCAGGGTGGTTAGACAGCCCTTGCACTACTCCTGCCCCTAAAACTGTGAGGGAGATGTTATTTGTGCTCTGATAACCACAGAACCTTTGATGCAATACTCATGTTCGGGATTTTACCACATCTCTCATCCTCCAGGTCTGTCAAGGAGCTTCACGCAGCCGTGACTCAGAGAGAGGCATCAGTGGAGAGAGTCTGTAGAAACAGCCAGCAGCTGTCATGTGGAGGGCTTTAATAATGGATATGCAGGCAAATATGCATGACCTACGAGCTCAGGACCCTCCCTGCCTGAGTGGCACCAACTCTTTTAAAAGATCCCTGCACCATGCCCTGGCTCTGGCCAGACCAGAGGGCTGGGATTGCACAGGCATCACACACATCTGGCTGAGGAAAATGGGCAATAAAAGGGCTGATGGGGGTGAGTTTTGGGCATGCATGAGCAATGTAATAACTCCCTCCCTGTCCCTGAAACCTTCAGTGCTTGCAGCTCACCATCACCCTGTGGGTGGTTTTTGGACTGTGGGTGCAGCAGAGCCTTGCTCTGCTCACAAACCTGGTGATGTTTAAAGTGCTTTGAAACTGCCCCCATGGTATTCAGCATTTAAAGGAAGGTGCAAGTTGTTGGTACAAAGGGCTTTTAACGTGCTTTGGTGAGGCCAAAGGGATTTTCAACCAAGTGCATACCAAGGGCCTGCACAGAGCCATGCTGTCCCTTGCAGGTGTATTATCTCAGCAGAGAGCTCAGTCCTGAAACTCTTGAGCCTCAGCAGAGGTGAGGAGACTCAGATTTGAGTGCTGGCTGAAGTCAGTCCCAGAGAGTTTTTGGTTCTGATCAGGCAGCACAAGCCTCAAGTGGAAGAATGGGTTTAAAAATGAAAATGTGAGTTTGACTTGTAGAAGGGGTGTTTGGGATTGGAGATGGAACTGTGTATCACTATGATCAGTGGGGAATTTCTTGTAGATTTTACATAACTGAGTCAAAGGTAAACTTCCAGTTAACTTCCCTGAGTGACTCTGTAATGATTTGACACTTAAAATTAAAGATTTGCAGTTACCAACTCCAGCATGGCTGCACTGGTGCAGTTCAAGAAGCACACAGAAACAGCCAGCAGCCTTCAACAGCAATTGCACTAAGCACTGCTCTGTCTCCTCAACTCCTGACATCATTTGGGGGAAAAAAAGGCAAAGTTTAAATTCACAGCTTTTGTTTCTCTGCAGTTCATGAGCCTAGTTTTTAATTGGCAGTGAGTTCTCCCAGCTGGTAGCCAGGGCAGTCCTGGGACTGACACCCAGCCAGGCAGGGGAGCAGCAGCCAAGGAGGGGAGGCTGTTTGATGTCGTGGGTGCCTGGCACCCAATGCAGGGACTCAGAGCTCTCCCTGCTAGATCTGGGAGCAGAGGAGCACTGCTTCATTTCTGATCATTAATGCATTGGTTTTCTTCTCACTGATCTTCTCTGTGCACAGGCCAGGGAGAGCCACATACTGAGTGGAGATTGCAGTGCAGAGACAACAAAGCTGCTTTCTTACCCTTGCTGTTCCTCACAGCTCAGCTCAGCCTGGTCTCAGCCCAGCTCAGGGCAGCAGCCTTGCCCTGCCAGGGTGGGCTGATGTCCCTGCAGAGAGAAGCAGGGAGGAGCATCCCAGGCTGTGCACAGCCTCAGCTGGCCCCAGCACCTTGGCCAAGGGGCATTCAGCAGTGCTACATGAAGATCCTGGGGAGAGCAGGAGCTGCTGGCATGGAGGGGGTGGCAATTTCCTAACACTGACTTTGTTAGGGAAGCCCTGGGTGCCTCAGAGAGTCACAAGCCCTCTGACAAGGGTCACAGGGTGTCTGTGACCCTGTGCAGTGACACCTGGAGTGCAGACTTACTTCAAGCACAGCTGGGGTGGGGAGCAGTGACCTGCTTCAACAGGCTCTGTTATCTTCCACCCCAACGGGACTTGAAAATCCCTTGTTGACTGAGATCTTTCCAGGCCTTTTTCTCCTCTGTCCAGGAGCAGGAAAGCTCTGTGGCTTCTACAGGCAGTGCAGCTCCCACTGGTGATTTCCTTAATGCTTAGAATGGGGTCCCACCTGCTTCTCTCTGCAGGTTCAGCATCACTCCCACCTTTCTGGCTGCCTGCTTTTCTTGACCTCACCTCTCCTTGGCGAGCTGGCTCATGGCTTTGCATCCTGCAGACTTCTTCACCCCTCTGTCATTTCTGCTCATTTGTGGTTTGACCTCAGGAAAGCACCATCACAGGTGCCCTCTGCTCTGTGTTCATTGTGCTCCATGCTCATACCTGCTCTGCCCCAGGTGCCTTTATCATTTCCACCAGCACAGTGCCAGTGAATCCTGTGCAAGACAAAACCTTCAGCAAAGCTTTGTCACTCCACCTGGCCCACGCCAAGCTGGAGCTGTCAGCCCCAAAAGCTCAGTGGGGTAGATATACTTATTGCTAGAAAGCTTTATATTTACCACGGCCTTTCTGACATTACAGTAAATGCATTTCAGAGCCCAAGAAGTATAAAAATAAACTGCAAGAAAATCAAGACAGCTAATTAGCCAAAGGTTACTGCTGGGCTCTGTGACTGTCAGCCCTTTTGAAGTTCTCCTTTACACAGGCAGATGCGTGTGCAATGCTGCTGCTCCTTTGAATAAATGTCTTGGTTTTCAGAGTGGCTTCATATCTGGATGTGACTGAACACATGTGAAGGCTGTCACAGCCAGCTTGGGCAGGAGAATCAGAATCCTTTAACCCTGCACTCCTCCAGTACTGCAGAGCACCTCATCTTGGGGAGTGGCTGATCAGGGCTGTGCTGCCTCCCAGCCCTTTGTGAGCTGAGGAGAGGCCAGAGAGCTGCCTGTGTGCACAGACAGCCCTGCTGGACATGCTCCTTCCCTCTGTGTCCCTGCCCTCTGCAATGTGGTCACAGGGAGCTGCTGAGGGCTGCACTGCTCATCCAGGGTTTGGATGGTGCCATTGGGGTGCAGCTCTGTGGGGATGAGGCGCCTGGGAAGTGCTGGGGCACATCCCTCACCATCATTCCTCAGTGTCCAGTATCCTCCTGAGGATGAGCATCTTGTATGGAGCTGCTGTACTCCAGATGGGACAAGAGGCAGGGAAATGGGGTCTTGGCTGAGCTGAGGGAGGGATGGAGTGCCACACCAGAAGAGAGAAGCTAAGCTGGTCACGACAGTGGTCCTGGTGCACTGGATACTGGGTCCAGAGGAGTGTTTTACTCATGTTTGGGCAGGAGACCCCTGGAGCAGTGATGGAGTTTGAGCCCAGCTATCCCCTGGCCACAAGCTGTGTGAGCTTTCTCTCCCTGTGCTCTGACCTGCTCCACACAGGGACCAGAGTTTGGACACACACTGACCACAGGAACCCCCAGCATTATCTGTGCTGTGCTCTCATTTCTCCTCTCAGGTTTTCCTCCTTCCCTTGTTCTGCTTTCTTTGGGCTCTGTTTCCCCTAGGAAAACCCTTTCTGCAGCTCTCTCTTCCCTCTCTGGCAGTGTCTCCTGTCTCCAGCTCACAGCTCGTGCCGTGTCAGTGTTTGCTCAGCATTGCTCCTCCTGGAACCTTCATTTGCTGCTCATTTCCTCACAGCCTTTACACCACGAGCTGGGGCTTTATGTGCATGTGTGTGTGTGATTCAATTAAACAAAACACAATAAAATCAGGGAAAACAGAGGGAGACACAGACAGACAGCAATTCCCTGCTCTCTGAGGGCTAAGCTTGCCTGCCTGTGAGCTCGGCCCCAGTGTGGCTTTCTGATGTTGCCACATGGATTTGCTTGTAGCAGCTCCCTGGATCTCATGCTTGGGGTTTCCATCCCTCTGCTGGGACCCTGGGACAGCAGCTGCTTCTTCTCTGCTGTCAGAAGTTGGGGCTGCTTCATCACATGAGGTGAACCTTGCAGAAGCTGTGTTCCTTTTGAATAAGCCCTGAAATGCTGAAACATCTCTTAATACTCAGCCTCCTTCATCTCTCCTTTTCTACAGCTCAGTCCCAGCAGCCCTCAGGATCCTCCAGGCCAGCAATGTCCAGCTCCAGCCCTCTGGGGTGACAGATTCCCCCTGTGCTAGCACCCAGCTTTCTCCCATATCACACCTTTCCCTTGCAGTGCAACCTCAAAAGGAGCAGCTGTGCTCTGCAGGGCTTTGCCTGGCTGTGAGCTTCCCTTCCACTGCTCTGTGCCCTCTCTGCCATGCCCTTCCCTTGCTCACCTCCTTCCTGCCTTGTTTTCTTTCCACTTTTTCCCTCTAATCCATTCATACTGTGAACAGATGCTTTCTCAGCATCCTTTGCTCCCAGGCTTCTCCCTGGCAGGTTTCTCACCTCTCCACACACCACACGGCTGTGGCTGTCTCTCTCTCCTAGAAAACCTGTTCCTGCTGAGCATGCTGAGCCTGTTCCTGCTCCCCCAGCCCTGGCTGGCTCCCTGGCTCTGCAGATTCATTCTGTGAACCCAGCCTCTTCCCCCAGTGTGCCTTGGGGTGCAAATGTGGCACCTAAAGTGGGTCAGTGCAAGTGGAACGAGGTGGTCCTAGGAAAAGCAGAGAGAGAGCAGGCATGAGAGGCAGCCCCTGCCAGATTACAGGGTAGGTGGAAGAGGAGCAGATTAAAAAGTGAAGATTTCAGGTTATTCAGATGGCTCCAAACCCAGATGAGAGAGTGTTACCTCCACCAGCTCCAGCCATCCTCCTGGCTCTGGGTTGGCAGCCACCTTTGCAACTTCTTGATGACTTCTGTGGTACCTCAGTGTTCCCAAAGTACAGGACAGATCAGATTTTCAGGGTTTTAAAATGCACATAAAATGTGATTAATGAAATCCTGGCACTCAATGCCCTCAACTTAGGAAAAGGTACTGACAGCAGAAGGGATCCTCCCTTTTCCTGCCAGCAGCCCCAGCACACAGAGCTCCTGGAGATGTGAAATGTCTCACTGTGCCATTGTCCCTGGGTTTAACACTCCTCTCAAGTCCTGGGAGGGGCCTTGTGCTGCTGAAAGGGAAAGATCCCAAGGAGGTCATTCCTGATCAATGCTTTAGGGCTTGTGCTTGTCCAGCAGGGTGATTGCACCTGCCCAGACACCTCCAGCCACCCTCAGGGTGGGCTGCAGAACCTTGCAGAGAGATGCTCCATGCTTTGAGCCTCTGTCCCCTCCATGGAGACTCCTTCTAGCCCCAAGTCTTTATCTCTGCTTGATCCAGGAACAGCAGGAAGAGATGCCACTCACAATGCTGTGTGTCCTTCCAGGAACAACAGGAAGAGGTGCCTCTCCCCATGCCCTGTGTCCTGGCAGTGCTGATGGCTGTGAGGTGACACTCAGGTGTCCCTGACTCCTGTCTCTGGTGGCTGCATGCCCAGCAGAGGCAGGATGGATGCAATGGCTCCTCTCACTCCAGCTTTGGCTCCTGTGTTCCTCAGGCTGAGGCTGTCCCATTACTTGGACTGTTTGGACCTTCCTGCTGAGCAAAGCCAAAGGATGGGGCCAACATTCCTAGTGTGCAAGAGAAGGGAAGGAGCTGCCTTGTGGAGCAGAGAACCCAGGGATTGTCCACCTTCCTCCTCAGTTTGACCAATACCTCCACATGGAGACTCTGGTTCCTGCTGTTGTGCTCATGGACCACACATGTCCCCAGCAAAGAACCATTTTTAGCTGACAGCAGTACTGCAGCATTTCCTGTGCATGCAGCCAATGCACCTGGAGCCATTCCCAGATGTCTCTCCTCATTAATGCCCCCTTAGCAATTTTCTGAGGACCAGCATCCATCTCCAGCATTAAAAACAGCTCCTTCCTCTTTGATTTATGGATATTAATCCATGCCAGAAGGCAAGAGGCATGACATGTCTACATAATATATTCATTATTAAATCGTTCCTTTCCTTTCTCCTCCACCTTCCAAGGCTGCACTTTTCTTATTTCTCTGTAACATTTGAAGCTCAGAGACAACTTCCAACGTGGAGCAGTCAGCATCACTTGGTAGATGATGCTCACCAGTCTGTGCTTCCTCCCCAGTGGCCTCAGCCAGGCTCCAGCACAGAGAAGACCCACTGAGCCCTGTCAATGAGGGTGTGCTGCTCCAGAGCTGTGCTCAGGGCAGCTGCTGCTGTGGCCAGGGCTGTGGCACACTCTCAGTGCCACATCACTCGTGCTGATCACTGCACAGGACAGCCAACTGCATGAGCCTGCTGGCAGCTGTGCCTGACACAGTGCCCAGGCAGGGCTCCAGCCAGGGTGAGCTTCTCCTGCAGCCATTCAGATACTGGCTCCACATCAGTGATGGTTAATGCTGGCCAACCCTCTGATTCAGGGCGCAAAACCCAGATGGGAGAGTGTTACCTCCACCTGCCCAAGCCATGCTCCTGGCTCTGGGTTGGCAGCCGCCTTGGCAGCTTGTTGATGACTCCTGTGGTACCCCAGTGCTCCCAAAGTTCAGGACAGATCAGATTGAGCAGCCAGCTTCTAGTGATCTCACTGTGCTGTGGCCTGGGAAGAGGGGAAAAGAAGATCTCAGAACCTTGGCATGGGGCTGGTTTAATTTTCCTTTCTTGCGTTCCTCAGCCTGCTCTGCAGCCTCAGGACAGCCCTGGGGCCTGGCAGCAATGCCCTTCATCCCACTGAAGTGCACCCTCCTCCCCATGGCAGCTTCTGCAGGCCCATCTCCCTGCCCTGGTCACTTGTTCTGGTGAAGAAGAGAACAGGCAGATTTGGGGAGAACAGGCAGATTTGGGGATCCCATCCCTGCACTTCCCTCAGTGCATCCTGACCTTGCTAACAGCACTGTGACAGCTGTGGTGGCAAGGTGAGGTGGTTATCTCTGTTATCCCCCTGGATAACTCAAGAAGTGCCTGCAGCTCCCACTCCTGCCTGCCCAGCTGCCCTGGACCATTCCTTCACCTCTCAGCAGCACCTTCACAGGAACAGCAGCCCACTGTGTGCTGGTGGGCTCTGTGCACATAACCTCACCCTCACTAAACCCTACGCTCCCAACTATCCTAGCAATCCTCTCAGCAGCCCTAGGAGGATGAATGGGACTCAACCAAACACAAATCTGAAAAATCCTCGCCTTTTCTTCCATCTCCCACCTAGGCTGAATAGCAATCATTATCACCTACAGCCCTAAACTCACCCTCCTCAACTTCTACCTATACACTAAAATAACTACAACCATTTTCCTTACCCTAAACACAAAGTCCTAAAGCTATCTACTCTAATAACTGCATGGACCAAAATTCCATGTCCTTTAACATTTGTGCTTTTCTCTGTCCCTTAAAGGGGTGGAAATACAGCCCTGCCTGAATGGCCCCTTGAAACTCAGCCTGTGCCATGCCTGCCCCTCATCTCTGCTCAGGTTTCTCCAGACCTCCTGTCTCCCTACCATAAAACAGCAGTTAGAGGAAAAGATTGCAGCTAAAAAACTGATGGCATCTCTCTTTGCAGCCTGGCAAATCACTTCCTCTCTCTCTCTTGCCCCCACTTTGCACTGCCCACGTGTCCCTGCTGGGGCTCTGCTCCCAGGGACCTCTGTGAGGGGAAGGAAGCAGCAAGGCATTAACAACTTAGGGAGCTCAAGAGCAGCTTAAAAAATACTTGTGTTCTTTTGGTAAGTATGAATTTGTCCCAGTGGTAATAAGGCTGGTTTTGTTCAGCAGGCTCTTAGCAGTGATTATTGCTGTTTTTCAATTTAAAAACCAGACAGTCTATTTATAATGCATAGTATGTGGACTGAGATTTTTTATTATTATTATTATTCTCTTTAACCCAGCCTTTAAAACGTGTTGTCATTGCCACTACTACAATCCAAGGAAGCAGAGGGGCATCTGACACCTGCAGAGCCTGTGGGTGGAATGATAAGTGAAATGTAGATAACAGAGCAAGGCTGCAGTGATGCTGTGGGGAAGTGGTGAAAGGTGCCAGGAGGGAAAGGTCTGGGGATGCACCTGGGAGGTATTTTTGGTGGGGTTGGAGGGGCTCTGAACACAGGTGCTGAGTATTTGGACTATCTATGTCCATCTTTTCTCTCTTTTCTAGAGTAGGAGTGCTCAGTGCTCACACCAGCCCCATCCCCAGCACAGAGAGCAGGGGAAAGCCAAGCTCCAGCCTTGGCCTGGCACTGGCTCCAGGATGGCAAAGACCCCTGGAGACAGGCAATGCCCATGGGTGCTGGGGTGATGCTGAGCAGGATGGGGGTCCCAGGGGAGCATTGAGGGGTCCAGCAGAGCTCTGCTGTGGGCTCTGGCCTGGCTGCGAAGCTCCTGCAGGCATTACATGAACATCTCTACCTGCTTTGGGCACTGGCTGGGCTGGCATGGCACCTCCCAGGCTCACAGCTTGCCAGCCCTGTGCGCTGCTCAGCTGCAGAACGTGCCAATGCCAGACATTAGGAGACATTGGACACTGAAATGCTTTAAGACATTTTGCTGTGGCAGCATTGAAGGTGTTTGTTGGATGCTCCCATACAGGATGTGGGGGCTGCTTTGGCTCCTCTGAGCCTTGCTCTCCATGCACATCCAGCACCACTGGACAGCAGGAAATTTCCCACTTGCTGTGAATGGCTGAGTCCCTCTTGGACATTGCAGCCCACCTGTTGGCCCAAGGAGCTTCTTGAGTCAGACTTTGCTGCAGACAAGTGTTCTGGAGGCCAGGTTGTGTTTGCAGCCAAGCTGGAGGCCACACTCTGCTGCCTCTGCCATGCTGAGGCTCCTGTTTGTTCCCTTTCTCACTGCAGCTTATCTGACAGTGCTCCTCTCTCCATTTACCCACACAGCCCCTTTTACTGCCACCATTTAGTTATTTTCTTAATTAAATATAGATTATGGCTGTGGGAATAAGGGATTATTACTTATTCATAAGCTACTTAGATTTTTAAAGCGTATGCGGAGCAGAGCTTATCACACATCTGTGTCTGCATCATTGCCATGCCAGGAGCCAAGGTGAGCTCCTGTGGCACCAGGGCTTCATCCAAACCTTCTTCTCCTCTCTCCTCATGACCTCTGCACCCAGAGGAGCTCTTCCTTGCTATCCTTGTTCCATTTGAGCCTTGCCAGGCTTTTCCCAAGGAAACCACCTGCACTGCCCTCTCCCAAGCTGTTCCAGCCTCTCCATCCCGCCTCTGCCTTGTCCCCTCCCCAGGGCTGTTGGCAGCTCTCTGCCAATGCTTCCCCAGGCTCCCCACCGTGCCAGCAGCTGCTCCACCTGCCCTCCACAGGGGAATGGGCCCTTTGCAGGAAGCAGCTCTGCAGGAGGGTGCTTTGCTGCAAAGTTTTCTAGGAAATTCCTCCCGGTTTGTGGGTAATTGTTGACTGAGCTGCAGCCCTCCTGAGGGGCAGGAGGAGGAGGCAGGGGATGGGGCTGTTGGCAGGCTGGTGGGAGAAGTAGAAGAAGGAGAGTGTGGTGGGAAGGTGGATGCTGCTGTGTAGCCATAATGTTTGTCCAAAGCCTTGTGCTCCTGCAGTGTGCCCAAGCAGCAGGGTTGGGAGCTGCTCCTTCCACCCCAAGGACCAGCAGCAGCTTCCCAAGGCTCTTTCTGTGCCTTGAAGAGTGGAGAACTCCAATCTCTGGGTAATAATAATAATAGCAGCAAAAATAAAACCATCTGACCTGGTTTGTGCACACCAGAGTGGACTTCTGTCTCCATCTCACTGCAGTTTTTCTGTCCCCAGACAGTGCCATTAATGCCTCATGCTGCAGGGCTTGTCCCAGTCTGCTGGCAAGCCCTCAGGTGGGATCAGGGCAGCTCAACACACGCTGACCTGCAAGGAAAGAGGCCCCATTAAATCCCAGAGCCCATCTCCCTCCATCCCCCTGCTCCAGGGCTGTCCCCAGGGCTGCAGCAGGGTCCCAGCATCTCTCTGCAGGTATCCCTGCTCTCACCCTTGGGGACCCATTAGCATTTCCATCTTGTTCCTCCTGTCTTCTCCTCTTGCTCCTGCTCCTTGCCTGGCTGAGATGGCAGCGTGGGGCTGCTCTGTGTGAGCCAGTCTGTCACTGCCACCTGCCACTGTCCCCATGCCTCCCATGTGCTTCTTTCTGACAATTTTCAGGACTAATGCAAAGCTCTGGCTTGATAGCCCTGAGGTCTAAAGACCTTTTGTCAACAGAGCAGATATAAGACAAGCTGCTGCCAGATTCCTCTGAGCAAAATGATCTTGATAAATTGGAGAAATGGCCTGAAATCAATACACTGAAATTCAATAAAGTCGAGTGCAAAGCGTTGCACTTAGGAAGGCAATATCAAAATCACAGATATAAGATGGGGAAGGACTGGTGAGCCAGCAGGAGAGTGGCTCAAGCAATGGAGCAGCCCTCAAAGTGAGCAGCAGACAATAACCTGGTGCTGGAGAAAGGGAGAGCAAAGGCACATCTTGCCCACAGATGTATTAATAGTTTCAGATAGAAGGCAGCGAGGTAATTTATTTGGCTCCATTTAGTGCCAGTGATGCATCAGCTGGAGACATATATCTCCAGGCTTTGGCATCACAACTCTGAGAAAGATTCAGACAAATTGAGTGAGTTCGCGGAGTTTTGAAAACATGCTCCAGGGAAGATGGACTGAGAGAGTTGGTTTGTGCTCCAGGACCGAGACAACTGGAGGTAGGATGTGTAACATTCATCAGGGTGGAAAAAAGCAGCCAGAAAAATGATGCTGATCAATTGGTCAAGGGTTGGACAAGCTGTAATAGGCTTAAACTGCAGCCAAGAGGTCTTGGGTTAGGTGCTCAGGAAAAGCCTTCTAAGGACAAGGTTGTCTGAGAGCCTGTGCAGGCTGTAAAGGGGCTGTGTGGGAGTCCTGTCCCCAGGAGAGCCTCAACAACTACCTGAGGAAGGATCTGCATGGAGGTCACCTCCACAGCAGGGATGAAGTTTCACCCCAAGCAGGATTAGCTGTGTTCTTGGGATTACCAGGTTGAGACAAGCAATTTGCTTTCTCTTGTCTCATGTCCTCTTAGCAGCCATACCAGGGGCACCTAGTAGGTATATATCTACATAAAAATTACATATAAATATAGATATAGATGAGATAGATGAGATATAGATATAGATATAGATATAGATATAGATATAGATATAGATATATAGATATAGAAAGAGATAGATATAGATATAGATATAGATATAGATATAGATATACATATACATATACATATACATATACATATACATATACATATACATATACATATACATATACATATATCTAAAAACAAATTACATTTATCCACTTCTCAGTTTGCCTTGCACCACAGACTGGGAGAGCCAATGAAAGGAACCAGAGACTGAGATGGTCAATCCATGTCACTAAGGATGACAACAATGTCAGCTTTGCTGTCTGGACCAACCCCATTGATTTGGTGTTTGGTAATTTGGTGGCTAGATGCCACCCTCCTCCAGATCAATCCCTCTCAGTTGCATTTTCTGATCATAATTAATGTTTGCTGTGTAATTACATTGATTTTAAATGTGCTCTGAGAGATGAGGGTAGTTCTTGGGCAGAACAAGTGAGGGAGGAAGGGGTGTGATGGTGATCCTGTGCTGAAGGGGAGAGCACTGGGGGCTGCTCCCAGCATGTGCAGGGGGAATCTGCTCAAAAAGCCCATGTAACACAGGGGTGTTGCCAAGCTATAGTGACAAGGGGCAGGACACTGAAATGTTTGCACTGCTGCTCCTTTACTCCCTGCTCAGCTGGCCCTGCTTTCCACCTGCCAGCCCTGCTTGTCTGCTGCCCTGGCAGCCTTGCTGCCATTACCGAGCTCAGCAGGGAACAGGGTTTTATTTATTTACCAAGTCACAGTGGGAAGAAGGATTTTAGGGCAGCCTGAGCTTCCCAGAGCTGTGAGCAGTGGATAAAACCTCCTCCAGCTTTGTACAGGGAGGCTCCTGCAAGGAAGAAACCTCAGCCTGTGCACAGCCAGAGCTGTGTCCCTGCTGCTCCTCGCTCACTCATGCTACCAAGCAGCTTTGTCATGAGCATGTAGAGATGTAAGAGGCACCTGTAAGCCTCCCAGGCTGCTCTGTGCTTCCTGAGCAGCCAAGCTGTTACAGCCAGCACCTGCACAGCAAGCCCTGGGAGATGCTGTAAGGAGGCAGCTTTGGGTAGGCAGCACTCAAGGCTGTCAAAATCATGAGGATTTGGGTGGCAGCACCAGCAGTGAGCTTCAGGATCCTTCTACTCGTGATAAAAACTACCTGGACAGTGCTGGGCCTCCAGACCTGACAGTGAAGGAGAAGGATGCTGGGCTTTCAGCCATCTGGGGGTGCCTGCTGCCTTCTGGGTTTCTGTGCACAGCTGGCAGGGCCAGGGCTGCAGCAGCAACTCATGCCCAGCATGGGTGGTGACATTTCCCAGCCACATCTGGGGTGCTGCAGATGTGCAGATGTTTGTCAGAGCAGGTGCCCACAGCAGCTGTGTAAATGGCGAGAGGGCAGTTTGTGTTCCTGCTGCCAGCAAACCCCCTGTGCTCAGCAGGTCCCAGAGCTGGCACTGCTGTGACACATGCTGCTCTGAAGGGCTCCAAGAGGAGCACCAGCCTTGTCTGTGCCCACCTCAGGGAGCAGGCAGCTCCTGGGCCACAAAGTGCATGCCCAGCAAGAACTGGGGTGCTGCAAACACAGCCCAAAATGCTGATGGAAGGGCCAAATCCCCTCTGCCACCTCCTCTTACCATAACACCAGAGCTGGGCTGCCAACCCATCCATCCATCTGCATGCCAGCACCATTTGTCCAGGTAAGCCAATGCAAACCTGCTCATGCCAAGCTTTCCCCTTTATAAAGGGATGTCTTTCATATTTTTTTCCTCAGCCCCTTGTTTTCCATCACATGTTAATTACACCACCACCCAAGGATGGTTCTTGCCTGAGCAGTTCAGAGGAGGCCACACAGCACTGAGTCAGCATTGCCTAGATGAGAATGCTGTGACAATCACTGCTGAAAATCAGCCTTGTCTCACACAGGTGTTAGGAGGCAGCCACAGATGTTGCACAATTTTTTCAATTAAAACCCCACAAATTAATAAAAAAATAACGAGGCAGGTGCTGTGCTCAGCAGAGACAAAGGAACGAGCTGTCAGTGGTACTGTGTGGGCCCACTCACCACTGTGGGCAGAGAATGCTTGGCTGGTCACACCGTGCACTGGCCGAACACCTGTGGGCACTTTGTGTTACACAGGTGGTGCCAGGAACATTTGATTTCTCCACTGGCAAAGGCCATCCAGGCCTGCTCTCCCCTTTTCCTGGCTGTAGCTGGGGAGAGGCAGGACCAGCCCTGGAGCTGCAGTGACTCCTAGCATTGAGTGGATATTGCAGGAATTGGGAATTAGCCCTTTAAGTAGGCTGAGAGCCCATTGGTACAACAAAGGCTGTGTTTTTGGGGTTTGAGAGCCGTGGTGAATGGAGGTGGCTCTCCCTTTTGTGTTGTGTGCGTGCCCTAAATGCAATTATTTGGCTCCTACCATGTCTGATATTATTATTTTCTTGCTATCTTTGGTACTTTTATGGCCCCATCACCATAGTAACTGAGCATCTCAGAACCCTGTGAGGAGGGAATAATATTATTCCCCTTGTAGAGTTGAAGGAAGAGAACAACAGCAAGGCTCAGAGCTGGAGGCACAGGAGGACTTGAGTCCATCCATGGCCAGGCACTTTGGTTCATACTCCTGATACTTCCAGTTTTACAGTCACACTAAGTTCTCCTAGTCAGCCCTAGATCACATTTCCATCCATTTCTCTTCCTCCTTCCCTGAGTCAGTCCAGCAGCAGCCTCCCAGCTGGAGCTGCTCCCTCCTGCTGCCCCTTCCCTGTGCACCACCAGATGATGGGCACTGCCTAATGTTGGTTTGCTCTGCTGAGGACTTTCCCTTTGCACAGACTATGTGCAATATCTTTAAATATTGAATGAAAACCAGAGCAAGGTCAGAGCCAGATGTGTCAGATTTTCTTCATCCCTGACCCATTCCAGACTCATTTCCACTCTGGGGTTTGGCTGTCTGACAGAGAGTCAGAAAGAGGGATTTGAAACCAAGTCCTCAGCAGCACAAAGTAAAGACTCAACAGGTAAGGGCAGGCCAATGTGGTGCCCAAAAGATTGACCTGGGTTTCCACCTACCTGCTTCTGGCTGTTTTCCTCTTCCCTGGGCACCTCCTCCCACTGTGATGAGCCTGCTCCCTCCCTGGCCTCCTCTGCCACCAGTTCATGGCTTGTGATGCTGCTATCACACTCCCTAACACATCATCTCTTTACTGCCTTCCCTGCCTCAGGTTGTTCTGGAATAAAACAATCTTCAATTATTTATCTCCTTTTCCCCCCCCATTTTGTGCAATATATCATTTTTTAATTTAAAAAAATGCCTTGTGGAAGTGAAAGGGGCTATTAAATATTTTGGTCCATAATTAACATCAAACCCTTGACTTAAAATCTTTATGGATTGAGTGATCTTCATTAGCTGTTGCATGGGTAACACTGCACAACTTTTGGTGGCCCAGGGGCTTCAAATCACTCATATTTCTGTCTGACAGAAGAGACACAGCAAATTTGAAGCATATTTCCACCCACACTCTAAAGGTGGCAATAACATTGGTGTTGAAGAACTGGTCTTTGATCCTGCTGGATTTTATGGATGACCAGCTCTTGTTAGAGCTGATGAATGCAGCTGCCACCTTGCCAATTTATGGCATTATTCTTCCTGGGCACCTCCACTGGCACATTCGTTATGGTCATTGGACACTAAGTGACAAGTTCCATATTCTTGGCTTTCTGAATGAGGCTGGAGTGAGCAGATACTGGTGCTCTCATTAGGTCTCTGCTGTGTACTCAGCTATTAGCCTGCTCTTGCTAAGCAGCTCTGGACTGTCTTTCAGGCTTTGCTTGTACATGAAATGAGCTGACAATTGAAAACCCCTTGGCTGTGTTTCATAGCCTGGCTGTCACTCAGGCACCTCATAACAGTGAGGACATCAGAAGCAGGCATTCTCCAAGGTATGAGAAGATGGTCGACTTTCAGCACTTCTATTCTTTTCTCTTCAACCTAAAATGAATTTTTCCTTAAAGGAATCTTGGTTCACCTGGCACAGGATCCAACTGCAGTCCCCAGTGCTACATTGGCATGGCAGCTTGGCCATCCTCTGTAATCCATCTTCCTTTCCAGCTCCAGCTCTTGAAGGAGGAGAACCTGAGAGAAAGGCCAGGCTGTGGAGGGGACACTCATCCCCCAGGCCAGACCTGCTTGGGACAGCACTGCCCCACCAACATCAACAAACAAGGTGTGCTGCCATTGTGGACAGAAGTCAGATTTCTGTGATCTGATTGTGCCACAGGCACAGCCAAGGATCCGCCGCCTGGCAAAAGGAAGGCAGAAGCAGGCTTGGCTGCATGGACTTTGTTAAAATGACTCCAAGCCCCAGTTTGCTGCTGTTGTAATGTGGGAAAGAACTGGCACCATGTTCCCCATGGTAAGGCTTGCCTCTACCTGGGGGGAACTGGAGAGATATTTTAATAATCTAAGTATTAGTTGCATCCCCAGTCCCCTCTTTGAGGCTGATGCTGGGCAGCGAGGCTGAAAATTAATTGCAGGGTTTTAATTTTTTCATTATTTCTCCATTTTTCTTCTTTTTGTTTTTTGATTCTCATCTCAACTGTATTAAACTTTAAATCCATAGAATATGGGATATGCAGCAGGGATTCTGCCAGCTCTCTTCTGCTCTCCTCCATTTCAGTCCCAGCCCTGTGGGTCAGCAACAACATTTGCTGCACATAGCCAATAGCCTGTGGAGAAAACAAAGCTGGGAAGAGTCCATTTTCTGCTGCTTTGTTTCCAATCCTGCCCAGGAATGGAATAAACTCAAACAGGCACTGTTTCAATCAAGTTAGCTTCTGCTGAGTCAGCTCCATTTAAAACTTGGCCTTTCCAAAAACCCTGCAACTCTCAGAAACCCCGGCCAAGATTCTATGGGTAAATATAAAATGAATTAGGAGGCAGGTTTTTAAAATGAAGGATTGCTCTTGGAACCCAGGGGTAATGATAATTCCTCAGGAGAGCACAGAATCTCTTAATCAGTAGCCCTGAGGTGCAGGCTCAGCAGCACAGTGGAGGTGGGAGTGGATGGAGCTGCTCTTGGACACCCTGGTGGATCTCCCATCCTGGCTGCTGTTCAGTGGGGCACAGCTGGGTTGGAAGGGGCCCTGGTTTTGTTTTCTTTTTGTCTCTCTGGTAGCAACAATCTGGCTGAAAAACCTCTCCAGGCAAGTCTGTGCACTCAGAACTGGTGATTCAACCCCACCCCGGCTGTCTGGAGGAGAGAGATTGGTTTCATTGCTGTTTTCAGCAAGGACATTATCAAACAGGTTTCATTTGGATGGTGTCATTTCAGCCTGGCTGCGTGGCATGGCTGGGATGCTCCGCTTCGTTTGTGTTACAATTGAGTGACTGAAAGAGATGAGAGGGAAAAGGAAAATCAATTTTGAAGTATTTCTTTACTGCAAGAAAAATAACCCGAAATGTTGACTTGTGCCCCCAGCCTGCTACCAAATCAAGTTTTGCTATCTTGAATCTTCTCACAAGCCAAAATGTCTGGGATTTGTCCAGCCTGATGAAGTGATTGCTGCAGGATGATCTCACTTTGGACAATCCAGGAGCTCCAGACTCATGCTGGAGGCACCACAGGGGCATGGAGAGGGAGCAGCCCTGCCCCAGGACAGCCCCCTCTCCCCATGGATGTCTGCCAGCCTGTCCCCAAACAGCATTTGCATTTTCCCAGGTAACCACTGCCTTGCTCCAGGAGCCTTTTTTGTCCCCAAGTCTAACCTGATTTCTCTTGCTGTAATTTAAGCTGATTATTTCTTGTCCTGTCCACCATGGACATAAAGAACAGATTATTCTCTTCCCCTTAGCAGCAGCCTTTTAAGCACTTGAAAACTGTTATCACATCTCTTCTTCCATCATCTCTTTTAGGCAAAATAACCCAGTTCTTTCAATCTTTCTTTGTAGGTCATGTCTCGTAGACCTCTGATCATCCTGTTAGCTCTGTGCTGCCTACAGCAGCGCCACCTCCTTTCTGATATGAGCTGCCAATACCAGAATCCACTCCAGTGTAGACCTCACGGGGCCTGGGCAGATCAGAGAGATGATTTTGTGAGGCTCCTGGGCCACACTGCAGCTGGTGCATCCCAGGGCTCTGTCTGCCTCTTGATGTGACAGGGATACCTCATGTTCAGCTTGTGACCCATGAAAATTCACAGACCTTTTTCTGGGGAGCTATTGCTTGTGGGCTTGGTGTTTCCCATGAGGTTTTGAGGTGAATAGCAAAAGGCAGGAATGAAGCATCTCGAATGAATGTTGTGTTCTCTTGTGTTTGTCAGTCTCTTGCTGGTCCTGATTTTGGTGTGCTCATGCATTCAAAGCACACTTTTGGTCAGACTGTGTGGTACCTGGGTTAGATGTAACTCTGTCCATGCTGAAGTTGGTTTTTTATGATCCTTTCAGTTGCTGACTTCCATTACCTCATAATTTCTAGTGTTTTATCTCTTTTGTGCATGTCCTTTTACTGTCTAAAATATGCTGGTGTTTAGCAGTCGTTAATCAGCATTTTATGCAAAAGAGATGAGATTTTCAATTTTCTGCAGCCAACAGAGCATTGAAAAGCCTGTCTCCATCCCTCAGGAGCTGTTTTTAGAGTGAGCTGAGCCTTTTTCCATGACTTTTTTCCTTAGAAACTGGAGGTTTCTGTCCAGAAGGACTTCATAGTGGGAAGCTGAAGGTTCGTCCCTGGGGCTCAAACCTAAAGGGGCTCAGTGCAGGGACTCCAGATGATCCCAGGAGAAATGCTCCCCCCACCCAGCCACAGAGTCAGTCCCCAGTGAATATTTGAATTGTTTATGCCACGTGGAAAAGCCCATTTCTCAGAGATGGGGCAGCACTGATGCTACTGCTGAGGGACACAAGGGGTGAAGGAGCCCCCTGTGCTCAGGTGAGCCTGGACCAGAGCCTGAGTGCCTGTCCTGGTCCCCAGGGGCTATCACAGCATCAGCTCTGCCCAGTGCTGGCAATCCCAGCCATGCCAAAGGTCCCAGGGGGAGGGAAATGCAGGTCACTGCTGGGACAGGCATTCCAGGCAGGGGAGCTGTGCCAAGGTACTTGGGCATGATAGTAATTAATGTGGACATTGCTGGTAATGGCAGAGCTGGTGCTGCAAGTGAGTGCACAGAGGCAGGAAATGAACCCCATCAATTTTTAAGGTGTCAGCTGTTTGATGGGGCAGCTGCAGGGATGGGGTTGGCTGGAGCTGGTTTGTTAGGCAGGTCTTGCCCACAGCTGGCAGCTGGATGCAAACACATAGGTCCTGGCAGCTGGATGCAAACACACACACAGGTCCTGCCCACAGGTCCTGGCAGCTGGATGCAAACACACCCCTGCCCTGCCATGGGGTGGGGCTGCCTTGCTGCCTGCAGGGAGACGGCCCTGGGGAGCTGGCAATGGTCCCAGTTCAGTGAGAGTGTGAGCAAGGCTGTGGATATTCAGGCATCCAACCAGAAGGTGTGTTTGAGGGTGATGATTTAGGTGAGGGTCTCTCTGGTGCTGTCTGCAGCTATTCAGCCCGTGCTTCCAATGGGTCCCAATTCAGCAAAGCATGTTTGGCTGCAGGTAAGGGCATTTCCACTCCAAACCCTTCTCTTGCAGTGGAATAAACCCTTTTTGTCCGGGATCTGAGTGGTATTTGTAACGTTTGGGAAACCACCCTGTTCCCACTGAGAACCAGGAGTGTCTTGTCCCCAGTTCCCACAGAATCAGTACAGATTGCCACAGAGTAGGTGTTTTTATGGACTGGCTGCTCTCTGCCTTCACAGTTCTAATTAAGTTGTATATTTTGGAAGTAAAAGTGTCCTTTTTGATGATATTGGTCAGGAAAGCTCTCCAGCATCTCCAATAAAGGGCAAGGAAGAGGCAAGTGATCTAAGGCAGGCTGTAACGAGCTACCAGAGGCAAGCCCAAGGTCAGTGGGGGCAAAAGGGCCCCTGTCATGCTGGCTGGTGGTGCTCAGCTGGTCCCCTGCTCCTGCACACTCCCATCCCCACCACTGTGGCTGAGGATTTGGGTCTGCACTCCTTAAACACACTCTGGTGTGGAGAGAAGCCCCTGCCATGTGGGCAGCACACTTTAAATCCACACAGTGAGAGGAGGGATGCTCACCTCACTTTAGGGAGGGGACAGATGCATGCCAACACCCTTCTCCCCATAGGGGTGAGAGTATCCAGTTATTCTGGAAGAGCTGGAAGCACTGCAGGAATCATCTGCAGGGAGAGACACCATGTTGGCAGCAGGCTGAGATCCGGGGCACTGATGAGAGGAAATCTAGGGCATCAAAGAGCAGAGATTGGGATAATCAAGGAGAAGAGATCTAGGGCATGGAGGAGCAGAGATGTAGGTAATCAAGGAGCTGAGATCTGGGGCATCAAAGAGCAGAGATGTGGATAATCAAGGAGCAGTGATCTAGGGCAGGGAGGAGAAGGGGTCTAGGTAATCAAGGAGTGACAATCTAAGGCACCAAGGGGAGTTGCTGTGGGCATCAAGGAGAGGGATCTGTAGCACTAAGGAGGGACATGCAAGAAGGTGGAGACAGGGCTAATGTCCAGCTCTGACCAGTGTCACAGATATCTTTTATGAAAAATCCTTTCCTTAGGATTTTTCCTCCTGAGAAGCTGGGAGGCCTCAGGAACAAAATGTAAACAATGATTATCTGCTGCTGTGGAATGCAACAGGTGCATCTGTGATTGGCCCATGTTAGATGTTTGTAATTAATGGCAAATCAAAGTGAGCTAGCTCGGACAGAGAGTCCAAGACACAAATCTTTGTTATCATTCTTTCCTTTTCTATTCTTAGCTAGCCTTCTGATGAAATCCTTTCTTCTATTCTTTTAGTATAGTTTTAATGTAATACATATCATAAAATAATAAATCAAGCCTTCTGAAACATGGAGTCAGATCCTCATCTCTTCCCTCCTCCTCAGCCCCCTGTGATCACCATCACGGAGCAGGATTTCATATTCCAGGCTAGAGGGGAACAAACTTCCACAGGAAACTCTGCAGCTCCCAGGGCTGTCCAGAACAGCTGAGCCTCAATTGGCAGCTCCAGGCTCCTCCAAGGGGGAACCCTGGGCTTGCCTCAGCCAGCAGGAGGGAGCCTGCCTCCCCATCAGCAAACATGATGTGTCTGAAAAATAGAGCCACGCTAACAGTTATTGATCTATAACTTTTAACCAATTTCTTTTTTACAATATTGGATTGCATGCTAATATTAGCTTTTTATGGTCGGCACTAGGCAAACTCCACTCCATCAGCGAAAAACAGCTCCTGTGGGCCAATCTGCACCTCCCATTGAGCTGAATGATAGAGGGCTGGAACAATATTTTTTGACAGATCAGTTCCTGTTCAGGGTAGCGGTGGCCATTATGCAAATCGAGCTATAAGAAGTTTAAAAGTCTGGAACCATTATATTTCTTTATTTCATTAACATCAATGCAAGCAGGCAACTTAATACAACGGGGTGATCCCATTCCAGGGCTTGCACAGCATAGTCCCCCCATCATTTAACAGGACTGGTGATTTCCTCTAGAGGTGCTCCCAGCAGCTGTACTGGGGCACTGAGGCATTTTTTGCATCGTGCAGCTGGGAGAGGGGTGGGTGACAAATATCTGAGAGCAGATTAGAGCACAGGAATCCTCTGCCTGAGCTGGCAGATGGCTGGGAGGGCCCTGCCCCTGGCAGACATCCAGGAGGATGGGGCACAAGGAGGGATCCATTACAAGAGCCTGATTTCCCACTGGGCCTTGGGGATCTGTTCCCCAGCTCAGAACACCTGCACAAAATCTCTTCTGTGGCTTCCCCACCCCTGATTCTCTGCATGGGCCATGAGAAGCTGCTTGGGCAGAGCTGCCCTGCAGTCACAGGGTGCACAGAGGCATAAACACTCAGGATCCAGGGTTACAGGGCAAGGCAGCATGGTGTTAAGCCCATTTCCTCCAGCCCTGGTGCTGGACACACATTTCCCCAGCAGAACAGCAATACAAGGAGCTAAGCACTGATATAACACAGTGCTTATATGATATGATGCTATATGATATGATGCTTATATGATATGATGCTATATGATATGATGCTATAAAGAGTAAAGATTTGTGCCCCTGACCATGGTGGTGGCCACCCTCCTCCTCCATCATATCAGCAGCACCACAGACACAGACCTTCCCAGCCCTCCCCATCCTCCCTCATGCCCCTCACCTGCACCCCAGCAGGGCACAGGGGCACTCACTAAAGCAGCTTTGCAAAGAGCACCCATCCCACTTTGTGCCCCTCTTCAGCTGAGGGTATCAGCACCTCTTTGCTATTACAAAATTAATACACAGTGCAAGGAAATGATGGGGTCCAGGGGCTCAGCCCTTGCATTAGTGCTTTAAGGAAGGGAGTGGGTGATTCCTGGTCACCCACAAAAGCCAGCAACCCTGTGAGAAGCTGATTCTTTCCCACACCCTCTTCCTGCCTATAACTCCCACACCAGACATAGCCACGTGCACACTCACACTCACCTATTTGCATAAATGTGGAAAATAAAGATCACAGCCTGCCACACTAATGGATCCCAGCACTACCATAGCTCCATTATAAATGGCAATGTCTTGGAGAATTATTGCTAAAGACTCTACCTTTTAGTGTTGAAACTTTTAATTGATTTTAAAATACACGATCAATCACAGTTAATCAAGGAATCATGAAGAAGCTATCGTACACAAATACACAGAGACAGCATATAAACTACAATTAATGACCACTTAAACAATGGGGGAAATGAAAATAGGATTATTTATTAGTGTTTATGGACAGTAATGGATGAACTAATGAAGCAGCAGCATGGTGGTGTGTTAGAAGCCAAAGTTGGTGATACTTTACACCAAGTGGCCATAAGTGACTCTTCAGTGGATGGGTCAATGGCACAGTTTGGAGAAATCTTTTCCAAGGGAGGAGATGCCTTTCCCCCTACTCTAAACATTACATGGCCTTGCAGCTGCTGGTGGAGGTCAGGATGTAAAAAGTAATTCCTGGGTTCTCATCACAAATCCTAGGGCCAGTCAAACCTGTCAGGCACAGCTTTGCTCTGGCAGGGGGTCCTGTAGCCCCTCAAAAAACACCTCTGGGCTGCCTTCAGCCAAATCCCTGCCAGGGAGCTGCCTAGTGCCGCTAGACAACTCTGGCCTTAGTACCAGGGGGAGAGGTTAAAAACCCATCTGAGTGCCCTGTCCCATCCCTGGAGAGCCAATTCTTTGTGTCTCAGGGTGACAAGCAGCCTGATGGGCCAGAGGAGGGTGAGCACAGCAAGGGCTGGGGGTTATCTAAGCCTGAGCCAAGGACAGTGAGCTGGGGCAGGGCAAAGGAGGTGAATTCCATGGAGATATCTTGGGGCTTCTGAGGTCTGTCCTTGTCCACAGCTCCAGGTGGTCTGTCCAGGATTTAGCACAAAAGACTATTTTGTCTAAGCTGGCTTTATTCCCACCCACGTAGGCAGAGCCTTGCAAGCCCAGAGCCAGGTGCTGCTGAGGCACACACGGACACAATCCCACCTGCGCTGCCTGCAGACCCATTTGCCTTTGCTGTGCTGGATCAGGACCTTCCTGTGCCTCCAAGGGGACACACAGGGGCACACAGGAATGTGCCATTCACACAGGGAGCAGCCTTTACCTTCCATCTGTGCAGTTTGCAGCTTTCTATCCGCAGCTATTTGGTTCTCTAAATTAATGAGCAGCACCCAGATCCCCTGGCACATGGAGGCAGTGATGAAACAACTCCTGGTGAAGAGAAGGGGACAGTCCAGAGGAAAGTTTGTGCTGTTGCACCATTCAGTGCCACCTAACTCCAAAAGACACCACCAGCACAATCCACGTGCTGGTGTCCCTAGAAAGGTGGGGACTGTCCCTCCTTCCCTCCTGGGGCAGGGGTGTGGGGATATTCTTGTTTCTGTGGTGAGATGAAGCCTCATGCTTGAAGGAGGCTGCATTTAGCACTGGACTTAAACTGCTATTAGTCATCTCAGATCTCTGAGAGGGAGCTGACAGCAGGTCAGCCCCCATAACCACATCTCCCCTGGGGCTCTGGTGGGGGCTGAGGAGGCTGCAGCCCCTCTCTGCCAGCCCTGCCTGCCAGCAGCCTCCTCCCCACTGCGCCTGTGCTCGCTCGCATGGATCAATGTCTTCCTCTCCTCCACTCTCTCTTTTATTGCCTTGCAAGTTGGCCCCAGGATGTTTTATCACACCACAGCACATAATACAAATGAAAAACAAAGGGGAAAAGTTTGAATCATTTTTTTAATATATTCATCCCTGTGCTGGGGAACAATGATCCGTCTGATTAAATCCGCATGCCAGAGTTTATTAAAGCAGGTTGGCCTCTCGCTTTCTCTCTCCTTTAGGCAGGGACAGGCTCATTAAAATGAGCATACTCTGTTCCCTCCCCAGTGCAGCCCTGCCTCACACAGTCCCTGTGCTGCTGCTATCTCAGAGGCAGCACCAGGAGCTGATGGATGGGGCTCGGCAGCTCAGTTTCCCCTGGCAGCAGCTCAGCAGCCAGGCTGTGGCTTTTTGGCAAAGGGCAGGAGGAGCCTTCAGCCTCACAGCTGATGGGAACACAAATCCAAGGAAAAGCACCTTAAAATGGGAGGAAGCCTGCCTCAGTTGCCCTGCCCCAGTACCTGGTAGGTCATTTAGCTCCTCCTGGGCTCTGTTTCCCATCTGTGAAATGGGTTTCACGGGCACTGCTTCCCCATTAGGATAATTAATGGCTATAAAGCACTTTGGATCCTGCACTAAGAATAAACCCATCAGCAATGACAAGGTGACAAGTGGGCATCTGAGACACTCTCTGCCTGGGACCAGGTCCCTGTGTGGGCTCCTCAGTCTGCCCTCAGCTGCTGTGCCTGCAGCTCCAAATCCCCTTGGGCTACTCAGGAGGGTCCCTCACCCTCACCAGGGGGCATTTCCAGCAGGCTGGTATTTTCTGCAGCTCCTCTTCTTCCTCAGGAGCCCTTCAGAGGCAACCTAAGTCTGTTCCACCCCAGCAATAACAGTGGCTTAGGCCCTGTAATCCCTCCTTTACTTGACTTTGGGTTATTTTGAGCAGGAGATTAAAGGCGATTATCTGCATCACCTGAGATGCTGCACTTTCTATCTCTACCCCCTTTCCTCCATCCCCAGGAGCTCACCCAGGCCCAGGCAAACAAACCCCTCCCTCCTTCCCGTGTCCTCTGCCAGGCTCTGGTCTCAGGACAGTTGTCTGTCCGCAGGGTGCTGCCATGTGGTGGTCCATCATCAGCCTTGCTTCCTAGACTCAGCTTCCCACCTGGCCACCCTTGTGTCCTGCATCCTGAGCCAAGTGCAGGGATGCTCCACAGGAGGGGAAGACAAAGGAGGGCACCCCAGCACACTGTGGCACTAATTGGGATTAGTTCTGTAGGCTCCTTGAGGAGGAGCTGGTAGCAGAGAGGATAAACAAAGTCCTCCTTTGGGCACTGCAATCTTGGCAGGGTGTGCTGGGTTCAGCATCAGATATTTACTACCACAGCTGGAGGATGGAGAATGGTTGTTTGTTTGGGAAATCCCACACTATTAAAAAAAATAAATAAATCCAAATAAATAGGAAAAGCACTGAAAAATATCTGTTTCATGCCCAAGGAGGAATCCCCATCACCTGGCAGCATCCAGCTCCTTTCCATGTTCTGGGGACCACGTGCTGCTCTCCAGCTCATTTCACTTGGATTTAGCCAAGCACTTGGTGCTGGTTTGAATCCCTCCCAAACCCTTGCTGAAATCAGCACCTTTATTAAACGAAGGTCTAAACAAGCAGAGCTACAAGCAGTGACCAGAAATGTTAATTTACCTTCCTTTATGGCTGAGGGATGCTCAAACATCCCAGTGGGGAGGAGCAGGAAGCAATTGTTCCCCTGGGAAGCAAACTCCCACACATGGCATCACAGCAGCGTGTGTGACCTGTGCACACATTCATGGCAAGCTCACACCTTCACGGGCTGTTTTTCCTCATTTCAGACTACACCAGCCCAGAATCCATCTGCCACCCTGGAAATTAATAGCAATCATTAAACAAAAAGAGCTGGCAAAAAGAAGCCTGAGGTGAAAAGCAGCTATTTCTGCCAGAAAAAAAATTAAAACTATTTAGACATACAGAAAGTCATTTATTACTGTGAAGTCCTCCCTCCACCTGGGGTTTAAATCTCATTACAGTTTGTCCAAAACAGATGTTACCCTTTAGCAGTAGATTATTAACAATAAACTCCAATCCTCCAAAGAGGGTAGGTGTTTTGGGTTCACTTGCTTTTTCAGCTTGGGTAACCTCCACAGGAGATGTTTGGGGAAAGGACGGGCAATCCAAACTCTGGCACAGATCCCTGCTTCTGTTCCCTTGGACTCCAAAGCTTCTTTCCACTCTCCATATCTTCTGGACAAGCAGGGAAACACAGAGGCTCAAGAGTGGCCACAGACCTGGCTGAGGGGCAGCCAGGATGCTGAGCAAGGGCTCTGTGTGCTAACACACAGCAGCTCCTCCTGCTGCTTTCCACCATCAGTTGGTCATGTGCCCTGATAAAAACCACAGTTTTATTTTGGAGTCTAGCATGTGCACAACCCATTTTTTACAAGCGTCTCTGCATCTGGCCACACACTTTTAGGTAGAAGGCTGTTTGGTTGAGCTTTAGGCATGCTGGAAAAAGGAAACCCAGTTGTCCCTCATGCCTGTAGCTGGGTATCCTCTGTGGGCAAAGATGGGTTTTGCTTGTTCCCACCAGTGCATGGGCATGCTCCAGTGGGAAATCAGGTTTCTCTTGAGAGAAACACTGCCTGGCACCATGTTTAACCAGCCAAGCCCACAGTGGGGTATCTGTGTCCTGTTTAGATTTAGCATAATAAAAATACCTGCTCAGGAGTCTAGGAGCCTTTTAATCATGCTGTAAACATAATCAAATGAGACATTAATATCAGCTCCAAACACTTGTGGCCATCTGGCTGTCCAGCCCTCTCCCTGACCATCTCAGGTAGCAGGAGGCACATTCCCAGTGTTGTGCTAAATAGATGTTCTCACAGTGCCTCCCAGCAGTGAATATCAGCTATTTTGGGACTGTTGATGGTGAATCCAGTACCAGCATCTCAGGGCTGCCTCAGAAAATTCTTTTTTCTCTCTGTACAATTTTTCCTGCACCCCAAGGGAAGCATCAAGAGCTCTCCTGGGCCATGTATGTCTGTGAGTACTTATTGCTGAATAGAATATTTCCCTTAGCACAGCACATCTCAGGCCTTGAGGCTTTACAGTTTATACCCAATCCCTTCATGGAACCCTGAGGAGAGCCCCAAGAAATCAGTGTCCTCACCTCCCTGCAGGAGCAGGGTGTTCTTGGGATGGATCTGTTGCACATCCTTTAATGTTGTGTCAAAGGCATGATGGAATAACTGCAGAGGCTGTCCTGGTGGGAAGAAAAAACTGAAATTCATGGCTGAAATTAAACCATTAAAGAGCAGCTGAGGTGAATGAATGCACACAACCATCTTGTGGACTCTGCCCTCTGCCAGAGGGTGCAGTCACTGCTGTGCCACATCCCTGTGCCTCCTCGTGCGCTGATCTGCACCAACCCCTCATCCTTTCACTTCTAACCAGGCCATAACATCCCACCATCAGGCTGGGACCACTGACCCACCTCCCAAATGTCCAAATAAATGGATATTTGTTTGTAGCCTGGCTGTCTGATCCAAGAGGAGTGTCCTATTAAAAAAAAAAAAAAAAAAAAAAAAAAAAAAAGGTGGGTGCATATTTCCACTGCTGAAACATCAGACCCACAGCCTGGTAAACTGCTTTTCTGTAGAAACACAGCAGCTGTTTGGGTTAGGAGGGCAGGGTTGGAAATGTTGATGAGGACCTAGGGAAGGGTCTCCTCCAAGAGGGGACGCAGGTGAGCTGCTCCAGCAGAGCCACCTGCAGGAGCAGGGCTGTGATGGGGAAGCTCTGTGTGCAAGGTGGTCATGCTTGGTTTCCTCTGCAATGCTGTTATCCTGAATAAACATTAGATTGGTTTTGGAGGGCTGCCCAGATGATCATTAACCTTCTCCTGGCCCATGACAAGAAGCCAGCCTGCAGCACTGAGCTAAAATTAGGCTTGTAGGGCACTGGGGCTTGCCAGATATAGCAAAATCTGGGCAGAAGCCCCTTCAGAAAGTGGATAGCCAGAGGGTTCAGCCTTAAGCTAGGCTTCTCAGCTCCAGAGGACTATTGAAATCACAAGATGACCTGGATTGGGAGAGACATCTGAAAGTCTCCAACCAGAAAAGCAGGACCAGCTTCCAAGGTGAGTGAGTCAGTGAGAGGTTAGCAGAGGTGTTTGCTCACAGCACAAACATAACAATTCCTGTGTGCAGGACACGTGCTGGTGGAATGGAAGGGTGAATTCTGTTCTGCCCACCCAGGGATCACAGCTCATGAAGTCCTTCATGAGCTGTGTGTTTCCTTGTCCATCTCTCAGCACTCAGCATTACATCCTACCTAGAAACTGAAATGTTGCACAAAGTCCCCTTCACAGGGGAAGGGCAGGACAGAGGGGAAAGTTTATGGTTGCAAATGCAACCATAAAAATATCAGAATAAAAAAGGCACTTGCACCTCTAAAAATAATTCCTGACAACTCACCATTTCACACATCCATCGTCAGATTTCCCCCTGTGCAAAAGTGGGTTTTCCCATTTGGGAGGCAAAGGGTTATGCAGGCTTCCTGCAAAAATAAATTAGTGAATGAAAGCAGTAAAGCCCTTTTCCAAACAGCAGCAGGGATCTGAGTGAGGATGACAATGCAGGGGAGCTCAGATTGTCTCTGCTGAGGAGCACCAGCAGCTCCATTTCCAGTGTGGGACTGGCTCCCTCCATGGCATGGTGCTGAAAAAACATCCTGTGATCTTCACTATTTACAGGGAAAAGGGGACTCTTGCTTCCACACCAGACCTCTGCTTTTCCCCAGCATGCCATCAGCATAACCATCCCATAATGAAGCTGTGATTCAGACTGATTATTTCCAAGGAAAAACCCCATCAAGAAAGTGCTAGAGAGGCTTTCTCCCATGGAAACACATCTTCCTTACTGCTAGAGTGGTGCCTGATCAGAGCTCTTACTCCTCTACATTCCCTAAAATGTTTTTCCTCTTCACCTTCCCCTAACTCTGTCTCTCTCATCACATTTCTCAGCTCCTTGAGGGCTCAGCTGCTCTGTCAGGGGCTGGAGCTGATGTTCCACTGCAGCTCGTGCTGATGTTTTGGAAGGCTGGTTTAATGCACAGGTACCCCAGCTGGGCTTAAGAGGTTGCTCACCAAGAAGATCATTTATGCATTTACTTAAACTCAGCAGAGGGTTCTGCTCAGCAGCCCACAGCAGCATGAGATAGGGTTGTCATCTCAACAGACCCTGGAAACCAAGCAGCATGAGATGGATGTAAATGATTTCAGACTGCAGCTGAGTAACAGCAGAATAGTCTTATTTTCTGAAATCCCAACAGTTTGTCTTGAAAATGTTGTCATTTTAAACCAGAATTTATCTTGCCATAGAAAAAAAGGTTCTTAAAAATGTTTGTGCAAAGAAAGTCTGTTCTGGCCATTGCCAGGCTGCAGCTCTGGCCTCATCCTGGCTTTTGTAGGGAGGCACAGTGGCTTTGAACTAGAGCTCCCCTCAGACACAAAGTTTACTGCTAAATTAAATGGGATTGACTATCAGCTTCCAGTAAAAATAATAACTTTTTCCATCAAGGTTAACATAGGAATAAGCCAAGGAGAGGCTGGCCCCAACACCATACAGAGTGTTGACATACTGATAATATTAATGTCCCTGTATAGAGAGCAAGCATTAATTTCTCTTTGTTTCTCCCAGTGTCTCCCAGAAAAGTTATCTCTTTGCCATCCCTCCCACCTGGACAGTTGTCATACATTCTGTGACCACCCAGAGTCCCAGTAAAACTATCCTGGATGCAATGCTGGGCACTTCTCTCTCAGCCTCCCCTTCACCTCTGTGCTTCATTCCTTCTTAATCTCTCCTCAAACCTCTGTGGAAAATATATCTCTTCTCCCTTGCCTGTTTTTCTTAAATAATAAATAATAGCAGGAGAGAGAGTAGAATTGATTGGAGAACTCTATTATCTGACACTGTGAGGCTTTTGGGAATAAGGTTGGGATGCACAAAATGCTGCCTAAGCCCTGTCAGTGAAGGGACCAGGATGTCTGGATATAAAACAAACTTGAATTTTACAGGCCTGAGCATTTTTGTGATCCAGGGAGGTTTTGATTCTGACCAACATCACCCAGCAGGAGTCATGGAGCAAAGACCAGGAGTATGAATAAGGGAAAATCTGCCTGGAAGCCTCCTTTCCCCACCTGACATATACAGGATGGACATTAACTATTTACAAGTGATTTCATCACTATTAAAGGTTTCATCTGCCATCTTGGAGCTCTCCAGATTATCTTACACACAATGAAGAACCAAGGTTCACTTTAAAATCTGGTTTCTGTTAGACAAATTCTCCCTCCCCTTCTGTTTGGGTGACCGAACACTCATGTTTGTACTGTACCACTTCCATTTTCCTCTGGCTCTCTTTGTAGTGGGGATAAATTTTTGATAAAAGAGCCCAAGTGGCTGTGAAAGGGGATCTCAGAGAAGCTGGAGATGGAGCAGCTAGTGAAGAGAAAGTTGTGGAGATGCAGAAATGCCAAGGAGAGGAGCCCTGCTGTGTGTATACACACGCACACGCATGCGTAATCTTGTGTTCCCTCAGTAAATGTAATCCACAGTTTGAAATAACTCATTCAGTAGAATAACAAAATTAGGAACCGAGTGCCAGCTCTCTTCCCAGCCCCCACAGCTGCTTTGTTTGCTTCCTTGCAGCTGCTGCTCTGGTTTGATTTTCCAAGATGCCATTAGTTGGGAAATGGAAGCAAAAACTTCCCATTCAGCTTGTGCTGGTTTTTGAAGCTCCAGCTTTTCCTTTTTCTTTCCACCTCCCTTGCTGTGGGGTTTCAGCCAGGATAAGGATGCTGCTGCTCAACAGGGCAGGCTGCAGCCTCAAAATTCCAGCCATCCCTCTTTGCTGCTGGGTTGCTGACAGGGAGCAGGGCAGGAGAAGCAGAGATGGGTAGGAGGGGAGATATCACAGTGAATATTGAGGATTAGCAGGGAGAAGCAGAGATACTGGATATCAGAGGTAATGTGCAGGAGGAGCAAGGAGTGAGGGAGTGGCCATTGCCCCTTTGCTGGCCTCTGTTGGGCACAAAAACCCAGCATCACCTCAGCTGGTCAAACAATTCTGCCCCCTGAGAATGGAAGAAAAGGGAATTGCAGCAGAGTCTGGAGGGTCCAGGAAACTTCAGGAATGGTGCAGGAATTTCCTGGGTGGCTGCCATGGCCTCGTCATGGATGTGGCTGTTGTCATTGTCACCATGGTGCCACACTTCAAGCCTTTCTGACTGAGATTAAACCCATCATTCCAAAACATTTCTATTGTTATTCCACACTCTCTTCATTCCTACCTTTTGCTTCATTCTCCAGCAGCAAAAGAAACCCACACATTGCCACTTTCCTGGTTTTCTTCATGTGAGAGTTTTGCTGGTTTGTTCCCAGGTTTTCTCAGCTCTGTGGGGGTTCAGAGGACTGGAAAAAGCCATGTGCAATTGTGTTAGCAGGAGAATGAACTCAGGACAACTGGGCAAAGATGAATCAGGCAGGCAGGAGGGTTAAACCACTGGATCCTTGCAGGATGCTTGGTGCTGATGTTTGGGCACACACCCACCAAGGCTGGGATGGAGGCTCTCCGGAGCCAGCAAGATGAACAATTATGCCTTTTGTGCAAAGCAACAAGACCCACTTCTCCACTCACCAGTCATGTCCCGAGAATCTAATAAAAAGGGAGATTAGCCCCTCTTTCCTCTCTCACATCTCCTTAATGCTGTCATTTTATTCACACTTTGTAAAGCAAATAAACCAGCAAATTGCTTGCTTTAATGAGCTGAAATTAAACTCAGGCTGCTGATAAAATGCCATTTCTCCTTTCTGTTGTTGGGAAGGACCTGGCTGATAGGCAATGTATGGGAAATAAGAGAAAACATACAGTGGGAGACTCACTGAACGTGTTTGAGTCATTTACTGCTGCTCTTTTTCATGTCCAACACCTCCAATTAGGTGGGGGAAGCTCAAAGGTGCTGTTGGGGAAGGCTATAGGGGATCAGCCTGGCAGGATCTGTGGGGAATCTGTCTCTGCTCCTTGCTCATTGATGGTCCCACTGCACAAATTTCCTCTGTGAGGAAAAGGCTGGTTTGGCTCTGCAGAGCCTTCCCAAACACAGGCTTGCCCAGACAGGGTGGTTGGGCCACAGTGGGAGATAGAGGGGACAGAATAAATGTTTGCTGAAGAGAATATGCCATGTTCATCCCTTCCTGCTGCCTGTGCTGGGTTTGGCAGGGCTTCCCTTGCCACAGGTCCTTGGAGGAGAGCAGGGAGATGCTGGAACAGGGAAGTGCCACCCCAGAGGGACAGTATAAGCCATTGCCTATGGCTCTGCAGGCCAGGAATGCCCTCATCCCACACCCTTAGGGGCAATGCACATCCCCACAGGGTGCAGGAGGAGCTGAACACCAGGCTGCTCCTGTGGCAGAGGAGAGCTGGCACACCTAGAGAGAAAGTCTCCACAACACAATGTGTGTGCTGGGATTTTCACCCCAACTAGAGGAGCTCAGGGCACTTTGCTTCAGTCTCCCACCACCCCATGAAGAGCTATCATTATCTCACAGCACCAGCGAGGAGGCTGGAGTGCAGAGAGGTTAATTGAGTTGTCTAACACCAGAGGGATGCAGCAGCAGACGTGTTTCAGTCTGGCACTGCAGCCTGTGTCTCTGTGGGGGTGGCAGGGGGGCCACTCACCTGCAATCTGCCAGGGAGCACAGTCCCACCTCCCTTGCTGGCTCTGAGGACTCAGCTGTGTTAAAATGGACTTGCAGGTATTGCCAGAGCATCTCAGGGCAGTGAGAGCACATGGAGGGAAAGGTGGCTGGAAAAAAAGTCTCATGTGCAGAGAGCTGATGTGAGAGAAGGTCTTGTCATCCATGTAATGGAAACACAACTGTGACCAGGGAACAGACTCACTGGTCACAATCCAACCAAATAAACTGTTTCACTGCTTATTATTACTGGCCTGTTTACCAGGGTACAAACTGAATGGTGGACAGGGGTTTCTGCAGTGAAATATGCTCTCCTTTCCTGCTGGTATTGTGTTGGAAAAGAACCTGGTTTCTTAGGGACAAGGGTCAGAGTATACATCTGCCTCTAAACAATCAGCCCCACACAATTTTCAGGTGTGTAGCACCAAGAACAGTCCAGCCTGGGCACTGTAAAATGGTCTGGAAAACTGTTTCTGGATTTATACTATTTTTCAGATTTAATGAAAGAAAATTTGGATGCAAGATGTGGCCCTATCTCCTTTACAACTTCCCAAGAAACCTGCAGTTCTTACCAGCCATGTTTCCAACAGTTTCCATGTTTCTAATGGAAACTGTTCCAAGTTCTTCTTATGGCACTGAATGTTTGCTGGTTTTCCACACCTCTGCATCATTTCACCTGGGAGGGAGAGCCTTGGAGAAAGGCAACAAGCCCCCAACAAGCAGGGACAAGGATGCTGGGTGGCTCACAGTCACAGCAGTGAGTTTTACAGAGGTTTCCAGGAACAGGACAAGTGTTTGATGCTGGGCTGTATCCCAGATGCCACATGGCAGTGCATGCAGAAAGACACAGTGTCCTCAACCAGCACCCCTTGTGTGGGCACTGCTGCTGCACACACCAGCACATGAGACAGTCAGGATTCCCCTCAGCAAAACACTGCAGCATCAAATCTACATCAGAGCCACTTGTCTAGACTTCATCTGCTCTCAGCAGAGAGGAACAGACACTTCTGGGGCATCACTCCTCTCCTCCTCAGGTAGACACCTAAATAGGTCAGACGAACGATGCGCTGGATGTGTGTTGGTCTCAACTGCCAAAAAAGTGATGCTGGACAAGGGCTCAGAGGGTGACCTCAATGGTCAGTGACCACCTCTCCTTGTGCTGCCAAACAGTGCCAGTGGCAACCAAATAAACCAAAGGCTCCTTGAAAGGTGGTTGCCAGGATGAGAAGGCAAGTGCCTAACTAAGAAGAGAGTTGGATGGATCTCCAACACCTCTGACTGCTGACTGTCTTTCCTTTGTGCTGAGCTTGTGCTTGTGTTTTGTTTTGAGCAGGTGAGCCGGGAGACCCAGCGGGGACAGCCAAACACCCGGAAGCACAGGGAGATGGGGACCAGCGCCACGATGTGCAGCAGAAAGAAAACGAGGAGAAGTACTATAAAAAATGAGAGGAAGGCTTGTCTCTAAGCCTGAACGACTCCTCTGCACAGGCGCTTAACTTCATGACTCCCTCCTCGAGATGCCAGAGGCTTGGTGATGTGGGACCAGCCTCAGCCACCCAGGCCTTGGTAGCAGCCCCTGGCTGCTGGCTGCCGAGCACTGTGGGCACCGCGCTCCGCTTTCTCCACGGACGCTTCCCTCCCGTCTCTGAGCCATGAGGAGAAGGGAGAGGCAAGCAAAGCTGCCCAAGGAGCACTAGCGCTCACCTTCCCAGCCCCTGTCCTGTTCCCCGCTTCCAGCAGACCAGGAGCCCCTCTCCGTGCTGCCCTTCCAGATGGCAGGTCGCCGGTGGGCCGCGACGTCAGCCCTCTGCATGTGTGTGGCGGCCGTGTCCCTCCTGCACGCCGGCGGGGTGCGGGCGGACTGCTGGCTCATCGAGGGGGACAAGGGCTTCGTCTGGTTGGCCATCTGCAGCCAAAACCAGCCCCCCTACGAGTCCATCCCCCAGCAGATCAACAGCACCATCGTGGACTTGCGGCTGAACGACAACAAGATCAAGAGCGTGCAGTACGCCTCGCTCAGCCGCTTCGGCAACCTGACATACCTCAACCTGACGAAGAACGAGATCTCCTACATCGAGGACGGTGCCTTTTCAGGACAGTTCAACCTCCAGGTGCTGCAGCTGGGTTACAACCGACTGAGGAACCTCACTGAGGGCATCCTCCGGGGCCTGGGGAAGCTGGAGTACCTCTATCTCCAGGCCAACCTCATCGAGACCGTCACCCCCAATGCCTTCTGGGAGTGCCCCAACATAGTGAACATTGACCTGTCCATGAACAGGATCCAGAGACTGGACAGCAACACATTTCGGGGCCTAAACAAGCTCTCTGTCTGTGAACTCTACAGTAACCCTTTCTACTGCTCCTGCGAGCTCCTGGGCTTCCTGCAATGGCTGGAGGCTTTCACCAACATGACACGCACCTACGACCGGATGCAGTGCGACTCCCCGCCCGACTACATGGGCTACTACTTGTTAGGCCAAGGCCGGACTGGCTACCGCAATGCTCTGAGCATGCTCTCTTCCCTTTGCACTGGTGGCTCCTACACTGTGATCCCTCGTTTTATCCCCCCCAGGTACCAGGTGACCACGGTGCCCTCCGAAAGCCCCTGCTCCGAGGAGGAGTGCTCCTCTGGCGACGGCACGACGCCGCAGTTCTCCCTGTTCACACCCATCGGTGAGACCGAGGTGCGCCCCAACATCCAGGTGAAGCACCTCAACCACAACTCGGCTGTCCTCACCGTGCAGATCCCCTACCCCTTCAGCAAGATGTACATCCTCTCCCAGTTCGAAAACGGCTTCTCCTCCATGATCACCAAGCTCAGGAAGAAGGAGGAGAACATCACCGTGAGCAACCTAGTAGCACAAAGAGATTACACCTATTGTGTAGTCTCCGTTCACCAGTACTCCAAGTACAACCACACCTGCGTCACCATCACTCCCACCAGACCCAACCGCAAGGAGCCGGTGCCCACCCCTTCCACTGCCACCCATTACATCATGACAATCCTGGGCTGTCTCTTTGGCATGGTGATTGTCCTGGGCGTGGTGTATTACTGCCTCCGCAAGAGGCGCCAGCAGGAGGAGAAGCACAAAAAGGCTGCCGGCAGCATGAAGAAGACCATCATCGAGCTGAAGTATGGGCCAGAAATGGAGACCACCAGCATCACCCAGCTGTCCCAGGGGCAGATACTGGGTGGGGAGACAGTGACCCGCATCCCCTACCTGCCTTCTGCTGGCGAGGTCGAGCAGTACAAGCTGATTGAGAGCAGCGAGACCCCCAAGGCCACCAAGGGCAACTACATGGAGGTGAGGACGGGTGAGCAGCCTGAGAGGAGAGACTGTGAGCTGTCCCTGCCGCCAGACACGCAGGGCTCTGTGGCTGAGATCTCCACCATCGCCAAGGAGGTGGACAAGGTGAACCAGATCATCAACAACTGCATCGATGCCTTGAAATCCGAGTCCACCTCCTTCCAAGGGGTGAAGTCGGGGGCGGTCTCCACGGTGGAGCCTCAGCTGGTGCTCTTGTCAGAGCAGATCCCCAGCAAGCATGGATTCCTCTCCCCTGTCTACAAGGAAAGCTACAACCACCCTCTCCAGCGACACCACAGCATGGAGGCGGCCCCCAAACGCTCCAGCACCTCTTCCAGCGGCTCCATACGGAGCCCCAGGTCCTACCGCTCCGAGGGATCGGGCCACAAATCCGAAGCCAAATACATCGAGAAGACTTCCCCCACCACCGACACCATCCTCACTGTGACGCCGGCCGCGGCCATCCTGCGGGCAGAGGCGGAGAAGATCCGCCAGTACAGCGAGCACCGGCACTCGTACCCCAGCTCGCACCCGGGGGAGCAGCACGACAGCATGGGCGGGCGCAAGCCCTCCATCCTGGAGCCCCTGACCCGCCCTCGCCCCAGAGACCTGGCCTACTCCCAGCTCTCGCCTCAGTACCACAACCTGAGCTACACCTCCAGCCCAGAGTACACCTGCAAACCCTCGCACAGCATCTGGGAGCGCTTCAAACTCAACCGCAAGCGGCACAAAGACGAGGAGGAGTACATGGCA
This sequence comes from Zonotrichia albicollis, assembly GCF_047830755.1. NCBI lineage: Eukaryota > Metazoa > Chordata > Aves > Passeriformes > Passerellidae > Zonotrichia > Zonotrichia albicollis. The sequence goes on along the minus strand of NC_133834.1, from coordinate 4,988,590 downwards.
GCCGGCCACGCCCTACGCAAAAAGGTCCAGTTTGCCAAAGATGAGGATCTCCACGACATCTTAGACTACTGGAAGGGCGTCTCTGCCCAGCAAAAGTCCTGAGTCCTCACACAACTCGTGACTTAACACACTAACTGGACCAAAAAGAAATCCGCAGCAGCTATTTTTATTCAGACTGTCTTTGAAACAAAATTAAAATTAAAAAAAAAAAAAGAGAGTCAATAAAAAAAAATTAAAAGAGAGAACAAATAATGAAAAAATCTATAAATATTCTATATAATATATACAGTGAGATATTAAAATGTCCTCACGTTGGTGAGACATGCACCAAATTTGAACACAAACTTTGCAAACAAACAAACTGTGGAGTTGGGAAAAAAACAAAAAAAAGTTTTGTTTCATTTTGATTTTTTAAAAAAATGTAAGAAAAAAGAAAAAATTGAATATAAAATGAAAATGAAAGAGCGGGCAGAGAGCTGAGGTCTGGCGTTTTCCAATATTGCATTGCATGAGTCCCTATTCCGTGATTTTGTGGATTCTTTGTGAACAGTTTGTGTTCTTCCTTCCTTCCCTTCCAAAATCAACAGCGACAAAAACAGCAACAAAAACCAAAAAAGAGACCAGAAGGAGCTCCATCTTTTGGGCTGTTTTTGCAAACGGAGTCTTCCAATTTAGACTTTCACCCGGTTGAAGGCCCGTTCACATTTTCACTCACTAAGAGGTTTTACCACACATTGCATTGTAAACCGAAGTCGTTAATTGTACAGAGAAAATTTCTATATTTGCAATGTTTGCTGTATAATGAGAGAGAGAGAGGAGAAAAAAAACAATACTACATCTACTAAAAAATATATATATATATATCTCTATATTCACCTGTTTGTACCAGGTTTTAATCATGGATTTTAGAGAAAGAGATGGAGTTTTATTTGAAGGACTTTTTTGTTTGTTGGTTGGTTGGTTGGTTGATGGGATATCTTTTGGAGGGGGGACTGTTTGGATTTCTAAGTGTTTTGTTTTGATTTCTTCCACCAATTGCCTGTGTCCAAGTGCTCATCACTTCCAAGTGCATTGAAGAAAAAAGGCTCATACCCAGGAAAATAGATTCCCTCACCTTATTCCAGGTGGGAGGAACTGGGGAGGGGATGAGAGGTAAAGGGCTCTTGGCCAAGCAGGTGCCACCATGCAGTGGGGTTTCTCCTGCGAATCAGAAGGCATTGGTCTCTGTCCCTAAACAGATGTGTCTGGGCCCTGGGAGCAGCCACTGAGGGGTGGATTATCCCCCCACTTTCAGGGTGGGGAGCCAGGGATGGGTTAGAGCACAAAGCCTGTTGCTGCTCTGGGGAAAGAGAAAATGGAGGGGTGATTTTTCTTATGAGGTAAAGACACTCAGCATTTACAGCTTTTCCCACACTGAGACACCCTGGGTAGGCCCTGACCAGCCCCTGGCACTCTGAGACTGGAGGGGAGGGGATGGCTCTGTGTCCATGGGTCCACCCAGGCATCCACGTGCCCCTCAACCATTGGTGACCAACACTCTTCCAAGACTCCACAGCTTTTTGCCCCATCTCTAAAACACTCACATGAGGTGAGAAGGGAGGTGGTGAGGCCATGAAGGCACTTCCAGGCCAAAGGACACTGGTTTGTCCTGATCAGCTCTAGGTGAATCACACCCACCCATGACCAACAAAAAGTGAGGGTCTGAGAGCTGCCCTGCTCCCAGGTGGGTGTGTGGGAGCCCAGCACAGTGAGGTGAGGTGCTAAGCTCCCCAAATGCAGCCCTCTGAGGCCCTGCTGCTTGCCAGGGTTTTGTTCCCTTGCATCCTGCTCAAAAGTCGCTTTGGATGGACATCCTGAGTCCTGATGGATGAGCACTAGGGCCCAGGAGCAAACCATATCCCATCCTGTTATTTCAGTATTTCAAAACGATTTTGACAGGTATTCTTGCAAAAGGTTATGTTTGTTCAGAAAGGAGCTGAGCCAGGAAGACACAGAGCAGGCTGGGAAGTGCACGAGTTCATTCCCCGTGGTTATTTGTGTAGACAACAAACCATTAGCAGGATTTCATAATAAAAGGCAGGTAATTTCTGCAGGAATGCATTCGCTCTTCCTCCACCTCCTCCAGGTGCCCCAGATCCTGCCCACAGCACGCAGCTTCCCAGGGCTGTGTCCTGCTCACCAGGCAGTGAACAGGACCTGAGGGGATTTGGGGGTCACCTCTCTCTTGTTTAGTGCCTCTTGGCAGGTCCCTTCTCAGATCTCAGCTCCAGCACCTGGACCAAACAAACCTTTCAGCTGGAACAGCCTTTCCTTGCAAACCCTGAATGCCTCCTCATAGGACCACAGAATGGTTTGGGTTGGAAGTGACCTTAAAAAAAAAATGAATAAAAGACCTTGGAAAAGACCTTAAAATCATCTAGGATTATAAAATAAAAAGTCATCATCATTTAGTTCCAGCTCCCCAGCCATGGGTGGGGATGTCACCCACTACCCACTAAATCACGTTGCTCAAGGTCCCAGCCAGGAGAAATAAGAGTTGGTCAGCAAGGATGGATGATGGAAACAGTGGTGGGGGCTCCTGACACTGTTTCATGGTCTCACAGGATTCTTTATCAAGAGGCTGGGGTGCTTCAAAGTGATGGCAGCTCATGAGTTCATTTGGGCTCAAATGCTCCAGTCACTGATAAACACCCAAAGAACCCCCTCAGCTGATCTCTGCATTGAGACCATTCCCACACCAGTTTGGAAAAGGCACCAGGACCATCCCCATGGGACTGGGAGCAATGTCCCAGCCAGTGCAGGGTGAGGCATCACTGTGGAGGCGGCAGCCAGCTCAGCTCTTTAGCTGGGGCCAATAATTTTGCTTCTCTGCCTCTGTTTCCTCCTCTGGAAATGCTTCCTTGTGGCACTGAGGGCACAGGCTGGCTGGGGAGGCTCAATTAATTAATTGGCTGTCTGTGAAGCCCATTTAGCTCCTAGAATAAAAGCTGCTATCGAAATGCAAAGCTGTTAGTGGTGTAAAACAGCAGGGGCAGATGAAATCAAAGCCTGATTCTGTTTTCTCACCAGGATTTCACTGGTGATAAACCAACAGAGACCGACAGGAATGTGATACAGCAGCGCTGGCCTTTCTAAATTAAACACTTCCCACATGCAAACGGTCTGCAACTGGAAAGAAGGAGAATTAGAAAAAGTCCAGGCCTCTCTATCTCTAAGGCATCTCTAAGGCATCACCCACTACCCCATTGCTGGTGGGACCTCACCACAGGTCTCAGATGGCTCCTGGGCTGCTGAGCATCTTCCAGCCCCTTGCCCTCTCTCACCTTGCACCAAAGCAAGGTGCAGTCCTTGCAGCCATGCTCCACATCCCTTGGCAGGACATGCCATAAAATGAGCTGTTAAAAAAGCCAGACAAGAGAAAGGAAGGGGTTCCACTGTCCCCAGGGCCACCACCCCATGGATGAGCCCAGGGCTGGCTCTGCACAGGGCCTGGAGAGCTCTGCCCACAGCAGCTTCCATTCCTCCAAGGCAGCTGCCTTACCGACCCCTCTGGGGACAGGGCAGGGATTTCATCACCTGTGACCTGCTGGCTGTTTCTGTTCTTTGTTTTGTCTCCTGTTCAACCACCAAAGCTCTCAAGTTGCTTCTGCAGAGAGAGGTGATCCCTTGTGCAGCCAGGCTGCTCCTGCTGCCCCAAACTCTTCCAAAGAAGAGGGCTCCCCACCAAGCAGAAAGGAGAGAGCACAGGAAAGGTATGTTCAGTGAAGAGGAGGGGAGGCTAGGGGAAAAAAATTCACAGTTCCCTGCAGTAGAGCCATAGCCCTGGGCTATGTGGAAATGCATTCTGCTGATGTCCTTCCTGTGTCCACAGAACTGCTGCTCTCTCAACACCTGAATTCAAGGGCAAAACCAAGGCAGCACTAAAAATCCTTCCTCTGATCCCTCTCCCAGCACCCCAGCAAGGACAGCTCTGGTTGGAGTAAATCCAAACCCACATTACCCATGGCTCAGCCCTGACTCTGGCCCAGAGTCAGCAAAGGACCCTGCCATGTGGTACAAAGCCTGTGTGGCATCTAGAGCCTGGATATTATTTAAAAACCTGTAAATTAGGACAGAAACATCCCTTTATAGAGACATGCACCATTTAAGGCCAGGATTCCCAAGGGCACCTGCCAGCCCTGGTGTGCACATGGGGTGTGTCCATCTGTTCCAAAGCATGGCCTGTGGGACAGGCCATGTTCACACACAGAACAGGGAGCAGCACAGGGGGGCCGTGGGGGCAGACAGTGCTGCCGAGCTCCCTTCCTGATGCAGCAAAGCACTTGGGAGGGGAGCTGGGGGCTGCCCCACAGCTGGTGGGTGTTGGGGGTGTGAACTGCCTCCTCTCTGCCCAGCATTTGGGCCTCCTGATGGATTCAGCTGAGTTTGCCATGAAACCAGGTGTAGATCCCATGGGAGGGGTCTGTGCAAAGGGGCCTTAGAAGGGAAGATGCTCCCATGCATCACCCTGATCAGACAACAGCCAGACTTCATTGACTCTGCTCAAATCAGGTCTGCAGTGCTTCCTGGGTGCTGTCACCTTTCCCAGGGCTGCCAGGGAGCCATCCGTCTCCCAGCCCCACTGGTGCTTATGGATCTGCCCACACATCAACACCTGGGTGATGCCCAGGCCCGCTGCACAGCCAGAGGCAGAGCAGAGCCTTGACAGCTCCAGCACGTCCCTCACTCCCAGCAAGCTCTGCCCATTTTTGAGGTCAGTCCTTCCCTCAGTCAGGGCTGGGTCCTGGTGAACTGAGAGCCCCCAAACTCCTCCCGGTGGCTCTGCAGAGTTGGGAGCCAGCACAGCCCCGGGCCGGCGCTGCTGCAGCCGAGCTGTGCAGCAATAAATCACCTTGATGGCAGGAGAGGGGTCAGCAGGGGTGGAGGACACTATGCTGCAGGTGGCCTTGTGCTGTGACAGTGTTCACAGGGGTCTCAGGATGAGGGAAGAGACGAGGATCTGACTCCATATTTCAGAAGGCTTGATTTATTGTTTTATGAAATATATTACATTAAAATTATACTAAAAGAATAGAAGAAAGGATTTCCTCAGAAGGCTAGCTAAGGATAGAATAATAAGGAATGATAACAAAGGCTCTGTCTTGGACTCTCTGTCCAAGCCAGCTGATTGTGATTGGCCATTAATTAGAAACATCCAACATGGGCCAATCACAGATCGACCTGTTGCATTCCACAGCAGCAGATAATCAATGTTTACATTTTGTTCCTGAGGCCTCTCAGCTTCTCAGGAGGAAAAATCCTAAGGAAAGGATTTTTCATAAAAGATGTCAGCGACATTGTGCCTTGGGAGAGGAGAGGCCTGGGGATGCAGCGGAGGGATGGGATGGGATGGGATGGGATGGATGTGGAGAGGCTGGACCAGACCCAGGAGCATGGATCAATGGCGTGATTGAAGCCAGCACACACTGTGTTGGGATATTTTTAGCACAGCCAGCAGAGCAGGAATTTGGGAGCCCAAGTCAGAATTTATTTGCATCTGTGAGTGCTCGTCAGGGGGAGGACCAACACCAGCACCCAGCAGAGCCCTTGCTAGCGTTTTGGGACCTGCTCACCTTGGCTTTGGCTCCTCTGGGTGCACAGCATGTCACTCTCCTCTGCAGGGCCCTTTGGGGACAGTGACACCCCTAAAGCTTGGAGCTGTGAGCACGTGGATGCACATGGACACAGGATGGGCACAGAGCAGAGAGGGGAGGGCATGGACTTGAGGGGATGAAGGGTTTATTTGGGAAAAGCACTGATCCTACCTTAAATGCACAGGTCTCATAGCATGGCTGCAGCACTGCCATGGCCAGGCAGGTGTGGGCTTCAGAGCTGCCCCAGCCTCTCCTCCAGCTCCTCTCTCCCATTTTCCTCACCACAGGCTTTCCACCATGGGCCCTGGGGTAGTTTTTCTCTGAGATTTGATTGTTCTCCAGAGAGAGGAATAGAGCACATTTCACTTCCTTCACCTCCAACCCCTGATGCCAGCAGTGCCCAAGGCACTGAAGGTGGTGAAGGTGCTGGTGGGCATGGCCAGTGCTGCTGGAGAAACCAACCCAGCTCCTTGGCTTGGAGCAGTGACTTTGGCTTCACCTGAATTTACTGAATTTCGTATCTCCTCTGAGTCACAGCTTCTGTTTTACCCCTCTCAGCCAGCTCACCAGCGCCACCAGAAGGGTGGCAGAGATTATACAAATGCTGCCTTGGGAGTTTTGCTCATTTCCCACTTTTCCTCCAACCTTGCCCAGAACCTAATGGAGGGAAACCATTTGATCCAGAGTGAAGGCAGTTTTCTGGACTCAATTTCTTCTGTGCAAGGGATAAGAAGACACACAAGTACCAGGGATGTGGATTTTCCTCACGTGGGGAGTAGCCAAGCAGGATTTTAGTTTTCACTTTAGTTTTGCTGCCCTTTCCTTTGGTTCAAATTGGATGTGAACATGGCTGTATCCATCCCTCTCACCCTCCCTGTCCCTGCAGAGCAACCAGAGGAGCCTGCCAAGTCTCTGAGTTTGTGTGTGTGCCTTTTCAATAATTCAGTGGGGATGTTAATCACAGGCTTGTGCTGTTGTTCCTGTACGAGCTCGATCACTTCTCACATCCCACCAACATCTGTTTTTTCACACTCAGCTCAGCTGTCTGGCAATAGCCATTTGCTGCTCACCTTTACTTGCCTTGCCATTAAAGAGCTCATTAATGCACTCCATCCTTGCTTTCTTTGGGACAAAAAGATTTCCATTTCTGTCTTTTATCAGCTTTCACACGGCTTACATCCTGTCCTCCCTTCACCATGCAGTGCCCTTTTCTAATGAGCTCCTCTCCTGCTCTGGCTCATCCATTAAGATCTGTGAGTGTTGTCCCCTGCATTGTCTTGCTCATCTCCCGGGCTCTGCTCTGGGTCTATCATATTCCTCAGTGTTTTCAGCTGTGAAAGGAAGCAATCAGCCCCACACACAGCATCCACATTTCCTCCCACCTCATTTGCTTTCCTAGCAGCCCTCCAGTCTGGCTCGTCCCAGCCTTGACAGGCTCCTCCATCCTTGCAGGAGCCCCTGACTGGCTTCACCTGGTCTGCAGAAATCTGATGGAATGCCTCAGTCTGTGTGTGGTGCCTGCTGCTTCTCTCTGCTGGGGGCCTCTTGAAGCTGTTCCTCTCTCTCAGCATTGCTTTTATGCAGCACTGAGCTCTTCTTGGGCATCTCCTGCCTTGCAATCAACAGCTCCCAGCCCATCCAGATGCAGGAGGCCTCTCTGGGCACTGCAAAAGCTCCTCTGTGGTCTCACAAGTAAACACTGGCACTCTTCATGTGATGCAGCTAAATTAATTAATCTTGTTCCACCACATTTGGAGCCTAGACACAAAGGTTTCCATTCCCTGAAGCTGGAGCTTAAAGCCTGCTTGTCCCACAAGTTCCCTCCTGCCCCCCTGGGATTTGTGTTGCAGTGAGATTGGAGAGTGGCAGCAGAGCAGCTCTTGAAGCAGCTCCAAGGGGCTGGCAGAGCCCACAGCCCCCTGGAAAAGTGGACATGGGCACAAACCATCTGCCACCATCCAGCTGAAGCATCCTTTGTGTCCAGCTCAGCTCAGGCTGACAAAGAGCTGTGTGCACAAACCTGTGATGATGTTCACAGGGGTTCTTGGATGAGGGAAGAGATGAGGATTTGACTCCATGTTTCAGAAGGCTGATTTATTATTTTATGATATATATTGCATTAAAATTATACTAAAAGAATGGAAGAAAAGGTCTCCCCAGAAGGCTAGCTAAGAATAGAAAGGAAAGAATAATGACAAAAGTTTCTGTCTCAGACCGAGAGTCCAAGCCAGCTCACTGTGATTGGCCATTAATCAGAAACACCCCTATGAGACCAATCACAGATGCACCCGTTGCATTCCACAGCAGCAGATAATCAATGTTTACATTTTGTTCCTGAGGCCTCTCAGCTTCTCAGGAGGAAAAATCCTAAGGAAAGGACTTTTCATAAAAGTTGTCTGCGACACAAACCCAGTTGGGTTTTTTCCCCAGCCATCTCAGGTGCTGCAATTTATCACCTTTCCATACAAACCTTATCTCAGTTATATCCTCAGATCATCCCAACACTCCCACCCACCACAGAGGGTGCACACACACACATCTCTGCCTAGAAAATCCCAGGCAGGAGCACAGCTGTCCCAAGAATGACAAACCCTTCCTGAGCTGACAGCTGCCAGGCCCTGAGCTGGCCACAGCTCCCAAAAGAGCCCTGCAGACACCAGGGCTGTGGGTATGGAAAGGCAGGAGGCTGGGGAGGGTGGGTGCCTGGTGTGGCCTCTCCAAACCTGGCATTTCCCTGGCAGAGCTGGCAGACAGGGAGGACAGTGAGGTGAGGGATGGGCTGGCTTCTGATCTCCCCCCATCTCAAACTTGGGTCCTGAAGACCAGACATATCCCAGCACAGCTAAGAGGAGTGGAGAAGCAGAGATGGATGTGCTGGAGCAGAGCTGGGAGCTCCAGAAACCACCTGAGATGGTGAAACAGTTTTGGATAGAGTTGTGAGGCTCTTCTGGCTGAGGTGATGGAGAAGTCTCTGGCCCAGGGTGGCTTTGGAGAACAGCACACCCAGAAGAGCCCAGCTGTGGCTGTGAAGGATTGGCCCATCCATCTCTGAAACTGCCAGGAGATGGAATCACCCACTGGAGTGAAGGCTGAGCCAGTCCCACTTGTCTGCAAAGCCACAGATGTACACGGGTGGAGATCCAGGTCTGAGGAGAGAGATCTGTTGGAAGCACAGCACAGAGCCCTCACAAAGAAGAAGAATAAACCAAAACATCACAAGATGCCAGCAAGTGGGAGGAGATAGCTTATCCTGGGAGCTAATTTAGCTGGAAGGAAATGGGAAGGATGCAAGATGTTCTCTTATTAAGAAAGAAAAGCAGCATGCAAGAGCAAGGAACCAGAGGTTGCAGTGGCCAACAGAAAGTGATGTGGATGCATTTGAGTTTAAGAAGCCAAAGCAGAGCTGGGGCAGATTCTGGACCCCGAACAAAGGCTGTTTCTACCCAAGCTTGAGAGGCAAAGGTTAGGATGAGACTTGCAGAGACCTGGAAGGCATTGAGGTGGGTGAATTGTAAGTGGCACCGTGTTTAATCTGAGCAGAATGCATGAAACCAGATAATGTAATTGAAAGGGTTATTTAAAATGAGTGTTCAGAGGCGAAAATAAAGCATTGCAGAAAAAAAAAATAATACTTAGCACTTGTAATGTGCTTGGCATCTTCAAAAACTGGTCAGCCATTAACTCATTGCTCCTCTGCTCAGTCCAAAGGCTAATAAAAAGGGACGGTTCATTTACTTATTTCACAGCAGAGCTTCTCAATAAGGCATGAGGAAATGATTGCTGCTCTCCAGCATGTTGGTAAATAAACAGTTGGAAGTAGGAAAATACAAAATCCTCTCAGTGCTTGGTCACAGCTTCATGCTCAGCTCCCTCCCTCCCTCCCTTCCTTCCTTCCTTCCTTCCTTCCTTCCTTCCTTCCTTCCTTCCTTCCTTCCTTCCTTCCTTCCTTCCTTCCTTCCTTCCTTCCTTCCTTCCTTCCTTCCTTCCTTCCTTCCTTCCTTCTCCCCTCACTTGACTTGACGCCAGCATCCCTCTCACTGGACCTCACACATCATTTATGGGCAGCTTTTCCGTGGCACAAGGAACATTTACATGTGCCAGCATTAATTCTGAACACCACTTCAAAGCCATCTCTGCCTAACGAACCCCGCGCGCTGTGCACAGCAAATTCCACCCCAAAAATAATTAGCGATGCACGCCACCAAAGCGTTACGAGGGGAACGCTGCACACCACCTGCTGAAGCAAAATGAATGCCTGATTTATTTATTTTTTGCCACTTTTTAGCAATATTCAGGCGCTGACTCAAAGCTGTGCTCTGTTCTTGTAGGGCCCCGGGAAGCGTAACGTTCCCACTCTGCTTTCCAGTCTGAGAAGAGATTGATTTGGGAGGGTTCTATTGAACCATAAAAAGGTTTGGGTTGCAAGGAATGTCAAATATAATCTTCCAACACCTTCACCATGGACATGGGCAGGGCTTATGTTTTTCTTACATCACAACTGGACAGCGCTGTGCAAGACCCTGCTGATTTCTTCACGCCAGAGGTGCCAGCTGGGAGTTTGGGTGCAGGCAGCTCTGTGAAGCTTTCTCTGAAGCTGCACAAGTCCCAGACCTTTGGGATGCTGTCACCAGCTGACCAGTCACAGGCTGGTGGCTGGGAGCAGGACAGGACTCACCAGGTCTCACCTTGCTCTGACATTCCCACAGAGCCTTTAACCCCTGAGTGGGATCTCACTGAGAAAAAAGGAAACTGGAAATGAGATCCAGGAGTTAAGTTTTTGGTGCCCCTATCAGCCATGGTGCTCCCACCGTGTGCTGGCTACAGGCAGCCCAGCTGTGAACAGCTCAGGGGACTGAGCTGGCTGCACTGAAATGATTTCTTTAATATTTGCCAGAGCTGCCCAGCCCAGCTCACAGCAGAAGAAACAGCATGTTTGGCTCAAAGCCAGATGTGGTGGCATTGCTTTGGAAGACCCAGGTCACAAACCACCATGGTAGAGAGATGGAGACCAAACCTGGAGGTGGCTGTGGGTACTGGGGGACCAGCTGTGTCAGGATGGTGCTGGGATCCTGTATTCTCTAGTTCTGTCCTTCTGGAGTGGAAGGAAGGTGCTTTGCAGAGCACTGCTCTCAGCCTGTGTGTCTCTCCAGCATCAAGCCATGGAATTCAAATTGTCAGTCTCTGCCTTGTTAGGATGCAAGGGGTTAAACTGTTCTTCCTATGCAAATTAAGCTTAATTAATCCTTTTCATCAGTTGCAAATATACCTTCTGAACCCTATTAAAAACATGAATATGCAAATTCAGACCTTTTTTAATACTCATTTTCAAGGACTTGGAGTCAGGCTTGATTATTCGATTCCCGTTAACAGCCTGTAAAACCTGGTGCAAAATTTAATTTCCATTTTAAGTTACAAAAAAAAAATATGAATCTGTTGGTAATTAAGCTAATTACAGTGTTACACTAAAGAGGAGACAAACAAGGAGGACAAGATCATTCATTACATTTAACACTGGTTACAGGACCTGGGGACTGTCCTGAGCTAACAGTGAAGACAGGAAATGGCAGTGATTTAAACTGTGTGTGTGTGAGGAGGCTTTGGGGGGCCTGGTGTTTTCCTTACCTTGGGAACAAACCTGCTGCAGTCCCATGAGCCTTTCTCCTCCTGTTAAGGACAGAAGCAAGGAAGAGGAGGTGCAGCCACACTGCTGCTCCACAGCCACACTGGGAAGCAAACCATGACCAGGATGTGACCTCCTATCGCTCATGCCCATGGCTGCACATGTTGGGAGATGCCACCCAAACCAGCTCAGGCCACAGCACCAAAACCTCCCTTGTGGTCACCCATCAGAGCTGGGTGGCCAGTGTTGGTGGCTCTCAACTTGCCCATCAACCATCCCACACCTCCAGGCTTTGCCTTCATGTAATTAAAAAAATCAGAAATGCTATAGACTGTTAATTATGCTTTACCACCACAGAGATCTCTTATAATCAGTCCTTAGAATATCCAGCATCTATTTTCCAGGAGAGCCCAAAAGGAGCTGAGGAAAGGCACAGGCACACAGAGGAGGCAGGAGAGCCACACTGCAGAGAAAGATGAAGGAGGGACAGTGTGATTTGCCATCACTCCATTGTGAACAAGGCTGTGCATGGTCAGTGGGGAGTGGGAGGCACCTCCAAAATGAAGGACCCAAGTGACATCCATGGTCTGTGTTTCTTTTAGCACTCCTGGGCAGTGGTTATGGGGCAGCCTGGCAGATGAAGCAGCCACTACCAGCAAAGTGAAGCATCTGCCACCACACAGCACAAATGTCACTCAGCAGATGCTCCTTAAGAGGAGAGGTTCATCTGCCAACCTTCAGAGCCTTTCATCTGCCTGGAGAACATTTCCCACCATGCTGATACCAGAAGTTTCTGATCACATCAATGGAGTGAGTGAACAGAGATGATAAGGGAAATGCTCTCACCCTCCAGCCAAGCCCTTTGACCTGCCTGGTGCATTTTGTCAACTGTATCGTATTTTGGGGGGAGTCAGGGATGCAGAATTACCTTCTCAGTCCCTGCAGACAATCAACTTGCTCCCTGAACCATGAGATATGATTGCCCTTATTACTTTGGTTTGCATAGCAGTGAGCCTTGTTAATGGTCATAAAATTATCCAGTCCTTATTTAAATCCTACAGCCGTCTGTGTTTCCATGACCTCCCGATGGTCTCTGGCTTTGCTCCAGGCTGAAGAAGCATTAGAAGGACCAGGATGGAAAAAGAGACAGTGGCATGATTAAAGAAAAAAAAAAAACCAACAGAACAACAACAAGCAACAGTCAACAAAGAGAATTCAAAGTGAAACATGGAATATTAAAGAGAGCTCAATCAATCAGCTGGAGAGTTCAAAAAAACATAGCCTGTCATGAAGAGAAGGAAGCAGCATCAGGTAAAATTAGCAACCCTAATAAACTCATCAGCATTGGAGCCTGGGCCAGGAAACAGCACAGGGAAGATGAAGGGGTTGGTAGAGGCTTGAACCCATGTTGGGGATGCAGAAGAAAACTGACACAGCCCAAGGCAACAGGCTTTGGTGGAGGAACGTGGTTTGGGTGGAGACCAAATACACAGGCTGCTTCCGAGACCTCCAGCAGCAAGAAGTTGCCTTTGTGCTCCTTAAATAACATGGCAGCATTTTCTTTAAAGTGTATTTTTCTTCTGTTTAGTTCCTTGTTCTTGCTCTGAGGGAAAACACGCACAGAAGGAAGGCTGGAGACACAGGCACTGTTGAGTGGAAGGAAGGAGGGGCTGCTGGGATGGCCTGTCCAGGGCTGGGCTTTGGCCAGTGATCTTTCTGGAGCAAAAACCCCTCTTTCTTTTGGATGAAAGATGGTCCCCTTGTCCTTTCAAATCACATCTGCAAACCTCCAGAGTAGCAAAAGATTTTACAATAATAATCCCCCAAAAGAGAAACAAGAACTGGAAAACCCCCAAGCAGCCAAGAACTGTTTTAATGTAACCAAGCTCCAACACAGATTTCCATCAATTCTGCAGCAAACCTGAGTCATGAAATTAAAAGTAGCATCAGCATATTTCCTATTAGCTATGGTTCCTTTTTCAGAACAGATCATACATTCCTACCCTATTTTTCTAGACACTTGTGTCAATGCGATATCATCAGATGCCGTTCAGTCTTTCCTCTTAGCCTGAAAAAAGCTTTCCTGTTGGGAAGGATGGGATTTTAATATTTAAAAAAGACTTCGTGAAAAAGCTTTGCTGATTTTTTATTTATTTATTTATTTATTTAATATCCCTCCCCTGATCAGAGTGGGTGCATTTTGTAGCTTTTAAATATCATGCAAGTTTTAGCGACGCTGCGATTAAATCTGAATCTGCTGTCACAGCAGGCAGCAGGAATGTGATTCACACCAGCACAGAGAGCCTGTTCTGTCCTCCCCAGCTCCTGTCCTTAGCTACAGACACCTGGCATCAGGCACCACCATTGTTTTCCCCATGTCTCTGAACAGCTGAAAGCTCCAACAGAACCAATCCTGCCCTGGCTGTGCCCTCTCACACCTCGAGCTGCAGGGGTCTGGCATCAGCTGGGCGATGTCTGAGGAAGGCTCTGCCTTGTCAGCCCCTGGGGTTTATTCTGACACCTCTGCCCATCAGCCCAGCTCACACCACTCTCAGCTGCCTCTGAGCCCACTGCTGGGCTGGGAAATGAAAAGGGCAGGTGCTGCTCGGTGTTTGTTTGGAGTGAGCAGAGGGGAGCAGTGGAGAACCAGCAGCATGGCTGGCACTGCAGCTGCTCAGAAATGGAGGTGGCTTCTCCTTCCATCCATGTCCTGTTTCTTCCATCCATCCCCTGCTCTGCTCCTGCCCTACACTCTCTAGGCACCCACTCCATCATGGCTCCAATTCTCTTTCCTCTTCTCCTTCCCTTACTCCTGTAGTGTTATATGGAGAAGATCCAAACCTAACATCCACAAACTCCAAACTTCTCATGGCTCATCCCAAAAGGGCTTCCCGGTTCCTTCTCAGGCATTGCACACTTCCAGGACAACGTGAGCAACACATGACAACACCAAGAGCCAGGAGACACAGAGCAGGTGCAAAAACCTCCAGATTCAGAGATGTGCCCTCAGGAGAGGCACAAATCTGGCACAACCTGCCTTAGCCCAGAGCTGTGCTGCTTTACCCGACAGCTCTGTGCCCATTTGGTGTTTGCATATGCACACAGATGCACAGGGCTGATTGGCAGCAGAGCAGGGACTCAAGAGCAGTTTGAGTGAAGGGAAGCTTCAGGCAACACTGCAAACAAGACTGTGTTCTGACACACACATACACGCACAAAAAATCCTGCAGCCATGCACCAATAAATCATATTTCACAGCCTACAGCACATAAACCCAGCTAGTGTGCATGGAAACCCAGCGAGCACACACGCACTCGTGAGCACTCCCGCCTCTCCCCTCCAACCAACTGAAAATTTATTATCCAGCTCCCAAGATTTTCTAAAAGGATTTTCCACAAACAGGGCTGGAGCTTTGCGGGTGATGAGCCAAACCCAGATGGGATTTGTGCCCTCACCACCTGGGGTGGTGGCAACTGGGATCTCTTTGCACTGCCCCAGGGGGCTGCACTCACAGAGGGGGGATGAAGGGGATGGTGAACATGGGAGCAGTGCCTTTGATGGGCTGCTGAGCCCATGTGGCTCATAAAGGAAGGAGCAATCACAGTGAAATTCAGTGTCACAGTTATTCCTTGCAGCTCCCTCATGGCTCAGACAAGCAGGATAATGACAGAGATGAGAGCTGCCATCGTATCAGGTACAGCCATAGGTTTGTGGCTTCATCCTGAACTCAGTGCTGGAACTAGAAACTGGGGAGTCTCAGCTCCTCTTCTCCATGGCCCACAGCTGGCCCAAGTGGCTTTGCAATGGTCACACCTCCACATGAAAAACTCCCACACTTCCATGTGTGAGCCTTAAAGATATTAAGCTTCCCTTAAAGATATTAAGCTTAATCCCAGTGAACTCACTGTGGAGCAGCATAATGCCATGAGCAGGGCAGGAATGCTGCTGCCCAAAGCAGGACAGTCACCCAGCAGCTCCCAAGCCATGGACAGCTGCTGCACCACACCAGCACAACCCAGGCAAGCACCCATCCTCACCACACACCTCTCCCATATTAAACTTAGTTGAACAAATCAGTCTTGCTGGGAGAACAGGGAGCAGAGCAGTAACTCATGTCTCCTTCCCACCACAGGCGTCTCACAAGCCTGCTGCGTGTTCTCTCCCAACTTATTATCCTCTCACTCTGGGGAGGCAACTTTCCAGCGGGCAGAACGTGTTTTCCCTTGTCGCTCTCCAGCATCGCTTCTCGCCTCACCTGTGTTTTGCTAAGATAGAGGGTTTATTGTAAACTTATTAATTACTTCATTTCTCCTGCAAGGAGCCAGGAGAAAAATTTTCCGCGGCAGCCAGGATCCGCTATTGTGTTGGCGGCGGAGCTGAATGCGGCTGACGTCAGGATTCATTTTCCCCATGACTGGGGAAGGCGACTCTCCGTGCCACGCCGTGCATATGAATCAGGCAGCCTTCCCCTGGCACAGCATGCCCAGCAATTCATCTTCCACTGGGACTTCTTCAAGCAGAAGAGAAAATGACAAACTTTTGCTATTGCGCTTCCCTGCAGAGAGGTGAGTTGGGGAGATGGGGGCTGCAGCCTCTCCAGATCTCATGTTTGTCCCTCCACCTGTGGTCAACAGCAGATGGGGTCAACAGCAGATGTTTTCCATGCCTGGAGACACATCAACAGGTCTCCAAGTGACTCCAGCAAGCCTGGCCAACCCTGAAGTCACTGCAAGTATCTCAGCTAACTTTCCAGCCTGCTCACTGCTACCTTTTCTCCAAGCCTAGGGAGTGTGTCCTGCTGAAATCAGGGGGAAATCAATATACACAGAGGTTTATAGCAAACTGATTTGGTTTAAGGCAGCTGGGGTTGGAACTAAATGATCTCTAACATCCCTTCCAATCCAAACCATTGATGATTCTATAAATCTGTGAATGAGACTTGCTCAGAAAAACGGAGATAATGATGTCCTCCCTTTGTGAAGCACATCAGACCATTGATGTGCTCTTCCTCTACATGTGAGAGAGCAGAGCTAGGAACAGAGTGCATCCCAAATAAGAATCATACACCCAGTTTGGGCAGTGACAATTTATTGTTATGACAGAAGAGCTACATCCATTATAATACAAAATGTCAGACTTCTGGGGACACTTCACCCTCCATGCAGGGGAGGAGGAAGGAGAGCTCTCAAAACAGATACCCACAGGGTGGTGGCAGGCAGCAGGCTAAAGCCACCAGCATTGAACACAATGGAGCCCAAACTGCTCCTTTCCACTATTCTACAGTCCTGAGATAACCAAGATAACCTAAAGTCTCAGTAAGGAACCAAAAGCATGGCAGTGACTGAGCCACAGAGGTGTCAACACAGGTATAGGGGCTTCAAATAGCTTGTGCTTTTTCACTCAGTGATGGCAGACTCAGGTCACTGATATCTTAAAAATAATTTCAAACTTGCTGAGTGATGAGATGTTTGCAAGAGCAGGAGACTTTCCCTGGGTCTCTGTCCTCAGGGACCAAGCCCTTGGCTGCCATTAGAAGAGGACAACCATGCAGCAGGAAGCACCAGTCTGATGCAGGTTTCTCTCTTTGCTAGGGCTCAGATTTAGGGAATCCTTTTGGGAAAAGCTGTGAATGGTGATGCTGGGGCTCCTCAAACCAGCAGTTCCCACCATATTCCCAGACAGATCCTGAGAATCTGGGTAGTGATGAACACATGGCCCAGTTCAAAGGCAGGGATTGCATCCTGGCTCAGGAGAGCCCTGGGAGAGAGCTAGACTTGCCCTCTCACAGGAAGAAAATTATGCTTTTCAGAGGAACTGGTGGGATTTGTCACTCAGCATGAAAGAAGGGAGAAGAAGAAGTTCCTTGCAAAACAGAAGCAACCCAACACCACAAATTGAGGGTGGTGAACAGGAGAATTTTTCCTTGCTACCTCAAGTGTCCTGCCCAGGAGGGCCAAAGCCTGGCTGGCAGCTGGCAGTGGGGCACTAAGCGATGGTCTGGCGGCTGAAAAGGTCGAGGGTGAGGGCGCTGAGGAAGGCTGGGATGCTGTCCTGGCGCAGCAGGTGCAGCTCGATGAGCTCCCGGATGGTGCGCGAGAACTCCGTCTCCAGAAGCTGCATCTTCCCACCAGAGGAGCTGCAGGCCTAGAGGGAAAGAAGAACAAACCCATTAATACCAGAGGGTTTTAATGCTGATTCTTCCACCAGAGGAGCTGGAGGCCTAAAGGGAAAGAGGAACGAGCCCATTAATACCAGAGGGTTTTAATTCACCTCCCTGACACAAGAGCAGTGCCACCCTGAAGCCTCCTTTGGCACGGATCTGCTGTCACCAAGGACATGCCATCTGTTTGGCACATGGCATTCCTGAGTCCTGCATCCCAATGTCCCCATGCAGGACCCCTGTGAGCCTTCCCTGGTGACAAATGTGGCACTGGGGAGATGTTTGATCATCCTGGAAAGAGCCTGCGGTGCCAGCATAGAACAGAGGTGGCCACATCAGGGTTACAGTCGCCAACATCACCCAGGGTGGCAGGAGCTCTGCATTCCTGAGTCCTGCATCCCAATGTCCCCATGCAGGACCCCTGTGAGCCTTTCCTAGTGACCAATGGGGCACTGGGGAGAGGTTTGACCATCCTGGAAAGAGCCCAGGACTGAGGTGGCCACATCAGAATCAGTGTCACCAACACCACCCAAGGTGGCAGGAGCTCTGCACAGGGTTTTCTCTCCATGAAAACATTTATCCCTGAAGTCATGCCACAACTGTAGGAGTGAGCAGACCTGTTCCTGATTAGCATAACTCCTTCCCAAGGAGTACTGATCCACCCTGCATCCCTAAAGTGTTTAAATCAGCCTGGCAGCACACAGCCGAAGCCACCAGAGGAATTATTCCAGGGATGTTCTCAAGAAAATAAGGAAACTCAACATGTGGGAAGACACTACAAATCTCCTGTAACATATAAAACAAGCAAAAAAAAAGCTAAATGCAAGAGAAATAAGGAATGCTTGAAGCCTCTCCTGCCCCCGGAGGCATGAAAGCAGCTTGTTTATTAATAAACAGCAAAAACATCACAGTGCAAATGCTAATTTTTTTTCCCCTGCCATTTTCCTCTTCAAAAATACTCCCATTCCTAATTGCTTTGCAGCTCTGCTTCCTGTTGGAGGTGAGGTGGGACAGCATGAGTGGTGCCAGGCATGGCTGGCATCCCCCTCCTCAATCAAAGGATGCCAAGACCCAAAGTGGAAGATTGCCATGGGAGGGGAAAACATGGCTTTAGCTGCTGAGAGCCCCAAAGAACCTGATTCCTTCCCATTTCATGTTCTCAAGAGTCTGGACACATTTGGTTATGAACCCTCCATGTTTGGGTCACTTTGGATTGTGAGGAGTGCAAGGTACAGAGGATGCCCCTGCCATCCCCGAGCCAGGCAGGGAATCAAAACAAGGTTTTCACATGGAAAAGTGAATTAGCTTTTGTTTAGATCTTTGATTTGGCTGGGTTGTTTTTCAGCAAATCCTGTACTTTGATCTGCTGCTTACCAGAGCTACCTGGTAACTCCTGTGCACCTGAGGTACCCCTGGAGCAGATCAAAGAGGGAAGAGATGGCAGATGAAGGAGCCAGTTGGAGGCATCAGGAATGATGTAAATTCCCAGCCCACACAGAGCCAGAGGTGGCACAGCAGAGCAGAAACACAGGAAATAGGTGCTGTGGCAGCAGCACAGGTTTTATTTTGCAAATCCCCCCCAGATTCAGCTGATGAGCAGTGCCAGTTTTGGAGGAAGGTCCGAGTATTATGAATGCATCACTTGTATCTCCGGCTCTCTCAGTGCCGAGCTGGATTCATCTGAAATGGGAATTCAAGCTCTGTATGAAATACACAGCCTCCCTCGCAGATTTAAAACACTCTTTGGGCACAGAATTAATTTTCTAAGAATTTACAAGCAAATCCATTAATTGGTTTACTAGTTTAATTAATTAAAGTAAATTCCTTAAGAAATTTAGCATCCAGTGCCAGACCATTTGCTTGTGTTTTATGACCTCAAAAACAGAGCAACATAAATGTTTTAAATTTCCTCTCCTTTGAGCTCGCTGGTGCCATGGGTGAAGGCTACATTTGAATATCTTCTCTTTTTATTTTGTGAGATTAATGGTAGTTTCTCTCTACTATTCTTCATAAACAAAGTTTTCTCCTGCAGCAGAGGCAGAAGAATAATGTTCACAGAAAGTTATATGGATAAATACATGCTCCTGAGAAAATTGCTATTTCCCATTGAATTTTCTCAGCTGTCAAGGGAGGCAGCATCCTCCCTCTCACCCCCACGGCCTCTGTCTCCCCAGGAACTCTAAAAAATCAAAGAAAACCCCCAAATGCTTCCAAACCCCAGCCATCTCACCCAGGTTTCTTATGATTGCTTCTGTAACAGGCACAAGGCGAGAAGGCAGCCACTTGGAAAAAAAGCAATTCTTCCTCTGCCAGTAGATGTTTACATGTGAACTTAGAGGATGGATGCACTTGCAGTGCAGCTCATTCAATCTCACATTGCTTTAAAAAAATGGAGAAACTTTTTCTTCCCCCTAGGAGTGTTTTAAAATTGCTATCATTGTAACTTTTCTTATTATTTGTTTTTATTGCTTTTTTTTCTTCACCCATCTGTTCATAATGTAGTATAGACTGGGATATATAGATAGATTTGCTGCTTTCGGTTCAACAGCGGGAGTACCTCTGCAGCCTGTGCTTTACAAATAAAGTGATTATATGAAATAATAGCAATATGTTCCCATTAATTCACAGGATTTCTTTTCAAAAGCCAGCCTGCACCCTGCCTGGTGCACTTGCTGGCAGAGAGGGAAGTGCCCGAGGCAGGAACAGGAGGGAGCAGGGATCAGAGCAGGGCAGGGGGATGCACAGGGGTGTGCAGGAGCTGAGGGGAGGGAGGACATGGGGGGGATGCTCTGCTGAGTGAACGCTGCAGGCTCTGGTGTTCCACACCACTCTGGATCAATGCAGAGCATGCCTGTGGTTCCAGCTCTAAAAACTGTATTTCTGAAGATAAGAAATATGACATTTCCAGCAGTTCAAAGCTGCAAGGGTGCTCAAGTCCTCCTCTTCACTGTTCATAGCTAGGATTCCCTCCACCCATTTTTAATATATTTTTTATTTATTTATAAAAGTCTCAACCCTCAAAGACAGCTCCTGGATATTCCTGCTGCAGGTGCCAGCACAGAGCAGCTATTCACAGCACACTCCATGTATTGCAATTACCTTCACTCTGCTGATGCATTCCTTAAAATTCTAAGTTTAGATGAAGCCAAAAGCCACCCCAGCCCATCTAGGAATAAAATGCAAAGCTGAGAGGAGCATAAACAAGTGTCACTGATCCATGGGGACAGTCCATGAGTGGGAATGGGGTGAGAGAGACCAGAGCATGTTCAAAGCCAGCCCTGACTGCTCTGTGCCCAACACTACTGACATCACTGCTATAGTATGCTCTTGCTCTTAAAGAGAAGGGGCAAAAAGCAAAGAAAAAAGAAAGAAAAAAGAAAAAAAGCATCAACATTTAGAGTCAAACTGAATACAGGGGATCAAAGGAAAAGCTGTATGTGTGAGTAGCCCCATCCACCCCAGAGCCAAGGCATAGAGGAGTCAATGCAAGAGGACACTTTGAGGACCACCACTGTGCTTCACTCTCCCTTTCCCCCCTGTGCTGGGCCACACAAGGGCAGTGCTTCACTAGAGATGTAAATATTCCCTCCTAAACCTCAGTTTCCCTGAGCAATGAGCAGCAGCTCATCACGATGAAAACGCCATCTCTCAGGTACCCTGTACATAGCCCTATATTGGTTTCCTCTAATTCATGGGAAAAGTCTGTCTGGCTCACTAAACTACCAAGATTCAGGTCTCTGTTATGTTTTATTCAGATCTCAAATACTTGCAAAAGGAAAGAGTTCAGCTTTCACTAAGCTCTGTTGCCAGTTTAGTCTGATTTAAGGGCTATGGGGACCTTTTCTAGAAAAGCAAAGGAAATTACTCTTTGCCCAGTGTTGCTGCACACCCAGCTCTGCTGGGCTGGGTGGGATGTGACTCTGGCTGGAGATTTGAAGGGTGACAGCCTGTCTGTCTCCTTGCAGGCTGTGCTACCCCATAGTAACCAGATTATCAGGGGACAGACCTCTCTATATTACAAACCACAACAACACTGGTCTATTTAGCACAGAACAACATGAACCTGGAGTAGCTGCTCTGAGAAGGGAGCTGTTAGCACAACTGTTTCTTCAGGGGAATCAAGATCAGCAGCCACCTGCCAGAAGGAAACATCATAAATCTTCCTCTTAACTCTGGAAACCAGTAAATTATTCAAGGCTTTATAGTTCAGATACACATGTAAAAATCTCTCCAATAACCACCAACATGGTAGAAAAGCAGGTTCTTCTCTCCATCTCAGCAAGGAACAGACGATGCAGATGATGTGAGGGAGCAATAGGTATTCCCAAATGTCCCTCTTGGGGATGGACCTGCAGCTGGATGAACTGGGCTCATAAAACTGCACCATATGGACTGTAAAAGGCTCCTTAACTACTGCCACTTCAATGTAACATGTACAGGACTGTGTCTACACTGCTCCTGCTGAGATGGCTCTTTGCACCCTTGCTGCTGTTGCACACAGCCTTTCCTGAAAGCCAAGACCCAACATTTCCTTCTCTGATTCCTCCAGCTGCTGAGGGAGACCTATGTCAAAAGTGTGACAGTGTCTCCTTTAGCCACTAACAAGCTACCACATGGTTCAGAAGTGCATTCTCACCCAGATACACTCAGGTTTTATTTTCTTGTACACCCATTTCCTCTTCTCTCTGACATATTTTGGTAGCTAAAAGCAATGGCTCCAAAAGTGCCATTGGCTATGAGCTGACATGCAGCATGAGTTTAATCACACAAAGGTTGCTTCTTAAAAAATATGGGTTGAGTGTAAGACCCAAGGTCATGTAGACCTTCAGACACTGGAATAAGACTGAAAATAGGGTGGTTGCGCACCCCAAGGAGAGAGCTGGCATGGGGACTTGGTATAATCAGAAAATACAGAGTAGAAATGCAGAAACGGGAAAATTCTGCACAACGTGAATTCTATACAACAGAATTCTATACACCTTAAGATTTCAAAATGAAGTGAGGATTTTCTACCTCTAATTTCCACATTGGGAAAGCACAACTGCCTTTGGGGATGCAATCCATGCAGGACATGTGTTCCTGCAACTTCAAACACACACATCCAGCGTCGCAGGTGGATTTCCTGAATGGGTTTTGGCAAGCTGACAACAGGGATGGTGCAGCTTTGTGCCAGGCACAGCAGGCAAGACAGTTGTGTCTCAGCTTGGGAACAAAGGAGCTCCAAACACCTCCACAGCGTGCAGAGGGATGAAGTCCAGGGTTTGGCAGGGCTGCCAGAGCCACCCCTTGGCATGGTGACAAACCTTTGCTTTGCAGATGCTGCTTGGCCACGCTCTATGGCGGACGGTGCTTTCCAAGGCTAAGATGTATTAGGGGTCAAAAGGGGCAAGTGAATCATTGCCTGGTGACATTTACCCAGTGAATGTATCTGGAAGGCCCCATCTCATCTGCTCTGCTCCTTCCATAAATCACTGTCTGTGTTGTGTCCCCATGGATGCCAGCTCTGAACACACACACAGCACCCAGCCCTGAGTGTGCTGAGGGAAGGGGCACCACGGCTTCACACCCAGCACTAGGGTTAGGGTTCTACTTCAGGTTGGGGATTTTAAACCACAAAGCCCAGAGCTCCAGGCACACTGCAGCTGTAAAAGGCATCTCAAGGGGAACACAAAACTGCCACAACATGCCTTCCTCCACAGCATTTTCCTTGGAAACAGCCTTAACCCTAGCCTGGGTTTACTGCCTAGGGTTAGGGTTCCACATAGGGTTAGGGTCAATGTGCAGCTCCACAGGCTGCTCCAGCACTATGGGCTATGCTGTGACCTCTGTACCTGAGTTCTCACTCCCCCTTTCCCTTCTCCTTGTGGTGCTCCCCACCCTACCCTGCAGAGTGCTGTGCTGTCCACATCGATGTGAGTTATGCTCACCTCCCCAGCAGATCGACTTTGCAATTTGCCTTCATCACATGAATCCCTCAGGCCTCCTCTTCATGTGGGGCAGTCACTCCCTCTTCCCAAAGCCTGCAGAAGCCTTCAGGGTTGGCTGTTCCAAGAGATCACCTCCCAAAATCTCCACAGCTCTATCTGAGTGTGTGCCTCAGAGCCTTAGACACACTGCTGGTCCTGAAACATCCCTCAGCTCCCTCACACCTTCCCCATGGCACCCACTGACACCCACACACCCTGCCACAGTGCAACAAACCTATTTGAAATTTTCCTTTAAGAAGCTGCTGGTTCTGACCTTTAAATGAGAAAATCCTTTTGTTTCTGCCTCTTGCTTCAGATGCCAAGATTTTTCTAAATGTCAAAGGCCGCCTTGTCCACGTGCAGATGTTGAGGGGGGAAGCAGTGATGCTGAGCAGGCTGGCACCCTCTCTCTGGGTCTGCACAGCTGATAAATCACCACTTCAGATCACCCCAGACAGACAGACAGACAGACTGACAGACAGACTCAGGGAAGCCAAAAAACTAGGATGCCCAGAAAAAAAACAAGGGAAAAAAACCAAGGAAAAAAAATGTGTGTGTGTGTTTGTGTGTGTGCACATGCAGAAACTGCCTGCTGAAGTTATAACAACCCAAACACGAGGTTTTGAGATTTAATTGCTCAAACTTGGCTCTCTCGGGTGATGATATCATTATCAAAATACCCCAATTGAGTTATGCCTCACCAATCAATCTCTCCTAAGCATCATGCACTGCTCAAATACCAGGTCCCCAGGTAGCCTCTAAATCACTTTAATTACAGGCCGTTCATTTAAAATTAGGGAAATATTAAGGAAAGGAAAAAAAAAAAAAAACAACACAAAATTGAACCACAAGATGTGCTTATGGCTGGAAATATTTATGAGGTTATTTAGCAAACTGTTTACTGGTTTCCTTCTTTTTTTCATGGTAACTGGCAGGTTCCAGCTGGCCTGACAGGATGCCTGCCCATAGTGGCTCCTGCAGGATGTACAGCACTTAATCAATCAGGTCACCTCCCTTTCACAAATAACCATTCCTTGTCTGCAGCAAAATCCCCCCCGCCTTTAATATCCTCATTGTAACCCAAAGAAGAAGAGCACTTCCTTATAATAATTGTTTCTTGCCAAGACCTCTGACCTCTGTGTCACCAGCTTGGTATATAAAGTGAATTTATGAGGCAGACAGGGATGGATGCCTGTAAAGAGCCTTCCAGGAAATGTAATGAAAAAGCTGCTTTTAGCTGCTGAGCAAAGAAAAGCAAATGCCTGGCAATGCCAAGAAGAAAATTGAATGCTGGGATGGGGTAAGTGAGAAACAGCCCTGTGTGCACTGAGATTTATAGCAAACATTTCCTTTCTCTTTCTTATTATTCAACGCTGAGATGAACCACAACCCCAGAATGTCTTTGGAACAAGAGGTCAGCTCGTATCCTTCCATCTTAATCAGAACCAGGGCCCAGGCTCTGTGTACACGAGTGGCAGCAGTGATGGCTCCGGGATGCTGCACCAGCTCAGCAATGCAGGGCAGGGTGTGCTGCACCAGCCTGTCCCCACAGCTCCCTGCTTGGATCTAGGAGAGCTCTCCTGCACCTCACGTCAAAAATGGAACATGAAAAAGAGCAGGGACGTGCTGAAGGGCTGCACCCCTCCCTGTGGGGGAAAGATGCTGGATAATCCTGGGGGACAGTGCTCTGTGCAGCAGAGGAGGAGTCAGCACCTCCTTTCAAAAGGTTTCTCCCACAGGTTAATGCCCTTTAGACTGTCAAATGCGATGCCATAAAAATAAGATCAAAGGCTTTAAAATAAGGGAAGCGTATTTTTTGATTCATACTATTACTATTTTATATCTGAATATTCCTATAGAGCTTTTCATCCTGGAAGACAGGTCTTTGAACTGCTGTGATTTCACCTATCACTGAGGAACAACCCCCGGGGTAAAATGTGACAGCTATTATCAGGGTGCATTAATGTTACTGAACAGTTCAGGACAGACAGAGACAAATATATCCAATTTAAATCATAGGATTGAAGAACTACTGCTCAGTGTGGATTAATACCCATGCATTTTCCAAAAGTGCTTTGAGAGTTTTTAGAGAACAAGTGCAGAAACTAAAATTCCCTGTTTCATCTGTAGGATTCATTCAGGCTCCCATCATTATGCTGCAAATTGAACATTGTCAAAGAGGGAAGATGGCAATGGAAATGATTCACCTGTAGCATCTACTTTTGCATCCACAGATTCTCTGATGGGATGTCCAAAGCAGCCAGAAGGAGACTCACCCCGTGGAGATTTGCTGAGGTGATACCTAAAAATGGTTCCACTGAGCACATGGCTGGTGAGAGTAAATCACAGCAGACTACTCACATCACAGAAAATGGAAAATCACATGGGATGTCACTCCAAACTAATACTGGCAGCCAGCTGTAGTCGGAACTTGAGCTCATAAAGTACAAGTTTTTAACAGACTTCAGATCTGCTCAATAGTGTTCACCAGCCAAATATGCTTATAAACATCAAGCATGAAGGAGTAGAGATGGGAACAAGGCACGGAGCTCACAGAATTTTTCCAACCCCATTCCATATAAACCCCAAATTACAGCGCATTAATCCTTTAAAGCCAATACCTCCATAAAAATCTCAGGATCTTTACAAATCAGAGTCTCTCCTTGATACACAGGGAAGCTGTGCTGCTCCCACAGCCATGGCTATCTCTGACCTACAACAAACCCCTTTGGAAAGAGCAGCCAAACGTGTGTTATCCCAACTGCTGTCACACCACACGTGGCAGGGCTGGACTGCTCCAGCACCCCGGCTGCAGCTTCCCAGCCATCTGTGAGTGACTGTGTTGGACTGGTCAAGCTGCACAGTGAGTAGCTAACAAGCATTAACAACATCTAGCCCATGTGTTCTGTCTAGTAAAATGCCAACCCATCTGTCTGTAACATCAGCGACTCCGTAGAAGCCATATGCAGGAGAGACATAAATTAGGGAGAGAAAAATCTCCCGTTACTTTCTCTGCAGTGACTCTGCAGTTGTCACTGGGAATGAGAGGGACTGGGTGTTTTTTAAGCTCTGTTTTCCCAGCCAAATCTCAGGCTTACATAGCTCTCCAGCCCTGCCATGCAGAGGCAGTTTCTGGTCTGCCCCTGACCATGGTGAAGGTGGCTTGGGACAAAGTGAAAAGTAGCTGCAACTCAAACCAGGCCCCAAACTGCTCCCCCAGGAGAGCCAGCAGAAGGCAGAGAACTTGAGGGGGATACCAGGGACTGGCAAGTGAGCCCAGCATACAAGAATTCCTCAGTTAGACAGGGAGCTCATTAACCAGCCAAGCTGCTTATCACATTCCTCTTCATCTCCCTTGCTGAAAGCTCTCTGAGCTGGAAGGAGCAGAGGAGCAGTAAACCAAGAACATGGAGTTTCTGGAACATGAGAAAGAAGGACCTATGGGAGAAATGTCAGGCTGTGCAGGCTGTAATTAAGACTGCCTGTTCCCAAGGCAGTTCACTCCACTTGTGAACTGCAGCTGGGGGCATGAGGTCTGTAAGAGAACACAAACAGCAGAGTTTGCCAAACCCTGCCATCAGTGAGAGATGTCTGGAACCATGGAGAATTTTGACAGCAACTTTTGAGGCTGCAGTGTTGCCTGGGAGATAGGCACCCCTTCTCCAAAGCAAACCACTGCTCCCCAAGAGACAGAGCTTGCTGGAGCCTTCATCCCTCATTGACTCACACCAGACATGCACTGTTCCACTGCTTGGCTGCTCCTGCATCATGGTCCTGCTCAGAAGCCTCTGCTTTCCTGTCTCTGGATTAGAGGAAATCAGCAGGAAAGTGCCTGCACATGACACAGAGTGAAAATAGGTCATACAGACCTCAGGACTCACCAGCTGCCAACTGGAAATGAACCCCTGAGTTTGTGAGATGGGCATCGCACCTTGTGTGAGATGGAGGGAGAGTGCCCGGGGCTGGGAATGGTTAAATGAGCAGAGGACACATGCCTGGGAGGCACATCTGGAGTGGCTGCTACTCTGCCACGTTGCAGATGCCATCATGAGATTAACCCATTTATCCTCATCATCTTTTTGGTATCCTTCTGGAAGCCTTGCCATGAGTGGGGTGGACAGAAGGCTAAAGAACTGAACAAGATCCTGTGATCAGTAATGGTTCAAGGGACTGTAAGTGATAAACTTAATGACAAGCAGGCAATTAGCCCTTAGCTCTGTGGCTGAGGGACGGGTCAGTATATGGAGCATGCCCATTCCTGGCTCATTGAGTTCACAAGGCTTGTGGGGGAGTGAGTAACAGATGGACCTGATGGCAGATTACAGCTGAAATTCTCACCATGTTTATACACTACCCTCTTCTAGCTCTTGTTTGTCATAGTCTGGCACCCCAGGCTAAAATGCAGGTTCAAGCCTTACATCAAGGAAATTGGTGACACATATTTGTCACCTCTGCACAGAGCCAGCGCTCTGCACCGCAGACCAAACACCGCTCTTCTAAGAGCAACAAGAATTGGTCAATAATCACCCCTTCCTCTGGGACCCTGTGACTTGCTTACAGTTATGATCTACCAAAGTGGAATTTAAGAGTTGGCTCTGGGAATGACATTAGTTGCCATTGCAACATCAATAACCAAATGCCACGATGCTAGTGTGGGTTGAGGAAGGTACTTTTGTGCTTTTCCTGTTGTTGTTTTTTTGCTGGCTCATGTTTTCCTTCGTTTTTCTTCATTTGAAATCGCTGTCATCAGCACGACTGCCAGCAGAACCAAAGCAAGCCTGAGTTGTCCGTACCCAGCAAGTCAAAGAAGGAAGTTGATTCTGAACATGCAAAATGATTTTCTTGTGTCCTCAAGAAGGAGTTTTAACCCTTAACAGCTCACAATCCCACATTCCTCTGACTGCATCTATAGCCATAAGTGGAAGTTTATACTGAGAAGATATTATTTTTATCATGGAGCTGATGGATATCAGTAATTCTATTTGTGGAGTTACTCAACCAGACTTGTAGTCCACAGGCAGGATACCTTGAAGAACTAGATACTAGGGAAACCAGTCAACTGGCCTGTGCACATTGGGTATATCCAGCTATATTGAAATGGGCTTTTAATGGTAAAATCCAGTGTGAAACAAAGACACACAGGACTCCTCTCTCCTTGAGCAGGTCTGATCTCACCATAAGAAAGTCCATGGCTCAAGAGACAGAGGTTGCAGCTAAGGAGTGAATAAATAGGAAGATTTCAGTATTCACTGAAACAGCCGGAGAAATTCCACTGTATCCCTTGAGGGGACACTCAGCCCTTTGGGCTAGGACGCGTTTGCTGAAAGCTCCTGCTGTTGCTGCCTGTGCTGTCATTTGGCACTAAGCTCCTGAAGAACATGGCAAGACAGCACTGCTGGTTCTCATGTCTGGATGAACATGCTCCTCTCCCCGAAGGGAAAAGGAGAGGTTTTGTGTTTAGCAAGTGCACCATGTTCGAGCAGCCTCTGAGGAGCCTGCCTGGGGCCCTGGGGCTCCCCATCTGACACACATCTGACTGGTTGTCTCTTCCTGCTGGTGCTCTCCCACTGATGTGCTGCCATCCTCCAGTCAGCTCCTTTTGCTGCAAGTGCAGGGGGGAAGAGATTTATGCAGACACCATGTATGCAATTATGAAAACAGAAGACAAGACACCCGGATATCACACAGACTGATGCATTTTTGCTGGCAGGCTTTTTGCATGATCTGGTAACAGCTGTCATGCTCCAGCTTCTGTCATCTGAGCTCTGCTACCACTTCAGCATCCTTTCCACATCCTTTAGGAGGGCTTCCTTCCCTTCCTGGTGCAGCCTGCTCCAGATGCCACAGCAAAGTGGGCAGTAGTGTGGGATGCAAAGGGGACACAGTATGGCTGCTTTTCATAGCAGCACTAAAATGAAATGTTCACTTCTTTAGGCAAGACACTGCTCATTAGCAATGACCTCGAGGCATGCAAGCTGCTCAACCAGCAATCTCTCCCACTCTGGAGCTCTTTAAAATTTGCCCTTTTCCTGTGCCAAGTCTTTCAGCAAGCTTCCCTAAAGTGCAGTGGTGATCTGTAGATACACATACACATTGTCCTGTGCTTTCTGGAGAAATGTGATGATGGGGAGCTGGTATGGAGCTTGGACTTCATACCTTGTTCCCTACTCAGCACAGCATTAAAAGGGAAGGAAAGGACAAGCCTACAAGTTTCCCTGCCAAGGCAGCTCCTGCTGCGAACTCGAAAGCCTGGGAGCCTGTTAGTGCCCACATCCTCCTGGTTTTCAGCACTCCATGCTATGTTTGCTTTTGTAAATAGATTTAACCTTTCTAAAATTAAAAACAGAAGAGAACTTCTCTTGGCAGAACACCAGTTTGAGAAAATGGAGAACACAACATTTCCCAAACACTTCAAAACTGCAGATATGTGTTAGTCTCTGCAGTGCATGCTGGTTTTGCTCGTTATTCTGAATGTTAATACATTAATAGATCCTCTCCTGATTAATGCCTGCACCAGGCTCTCTTTCTAGGAACACATATGGCTCTTTCTTGCCACAATATTGGAATAGAGAGCCAAAATATTTAAACACTACACTAATAAAAGATTTTATCACCCCCATCCTGATGTAAATAACTAAGGCTGGAGCCAGCTCTTAGCTCTATGTGCCTATCTTTCAAAGAGTTCCTAATCAAATATGAATGAACTGGCTGAGGCCCATTTTAAGGAATTGGGCTGTTGTGGTTACAGTGCTGCAACAACAAAGCCACTGTGACATCCTCTCATCCCACAGAATGCTGTGGGTCTGGCTGAAAGGAGCATGTACTAGTTGGGGTTTTAGACCCAGGTGTGTGTGCAGGGGCTGGTTCTGCCTACAAGAAAAGGAAACGCATTTTTTCTTTCCCCACACCTGCAAGGTTAAAATATTGTCCTGAATTAAGATGATTTTCAGGGGACTCCAAATGCTTCTCTCCAAGATATCTCACTCAGCAGCATTTACCCCACCTGCTGAAGGACATGGGAATTACCCAGCACACAGGGTAGGGTAAAAATTCTGGTAGTGCATGTCGGGCTTGTTTGGAGTTGTAGGTCAATTGCCAATACAGAATTGCCTGAAAGATCTGTTCCTTCCTCATTTTTTCCCATGCTGTGCCATTACCTTTCCTCTCTGCCCTATGTCCTGCACTAATCCTACCTGTCTAGTGCCATCAGCTGCTAAAATAAACAGCAGTTCCCATTTTGTGCTACTTGCCAAGCTGCTGATCAGACCTGTCACTGGCTAAGTGTGACACAACCTGACTGCTAAGAAAACCTTTAAATTAAAAAAAACCTCTTTCTACATTTCAAGGAGTGAGACCTGCAAGGGGAGGGACTTCAGGTTTGTACTCCAGAAAACATTTATCACTACAGAGCTGAAACATGGTGTGAAAATAAAAGCCCTCCAAACCTGCTTTCACACATTCCCCAGCGAGCCCAGAGGTGTTCCTGCTATGACCCACGTAACAATGCTCTTGAGAATTGTTTTCACAAGCAAAAAATACAAACATAACAGCAAAAGAGTCAAGAAATATTTCTTCAAATGCCTCAGATCTAGGCTGTGCTCTAAATACACTGTAGAAAAGCACTAATATATTTTCAGATGTTACAGAAGGACACAGGAAAAGACCTCAGCAAATCTGAACTGTAATACAGAGCAGGTCCTGACTAAAGTGTCAGGATTACTTGACATCACTGACCTCCTCCTGCTCAACCAGACTATTTTACAACTCAATTACATTTATTTCTGTATATACAGATGTACATGAGATACTTAACATTCTTTCTTGTGCAAGAAGCAGACAGAAGGCAGAAGATGCAGATGAGAAAACGAGCGGCTGAGCTCCCTCGGAGGTTTCACGGACAAAGATGTTTAAACGAAGTAATTTAAAACCAGAAAGAACCTCACAAACACGGTGCTTCTAAGCATCTCATTTCACTTGCTTGTTTTCAACTACATTTGAAAAAAAATCTCAGAGGGAATCAAACCACTTTAGCTGCTGCTTCCTCATTCCTGATGTCCTCTGGAGAACATCACCAACCTCTTTTTCCTACCAGTTACACACCAGAATTTCTAGAACAAGTAACTCTACAGCAGTGAGGAGAATTGAAATACATTGAAAGTCATTGCTTGTCACACCTCTGAAGGGCAGGGAAGCACCAGTATGGCCTGAGACTGACAGACAATTCTGCCCTGTTCTTCTAAAGTTCTTCTAAGCCTTCTGATGTTTATATTTTTGTAATGGAGTTTCTCATGCACTTTTCATGTAAATAATGATTGTTTTACATTCCTTTCTGGAGGAGGAGAGAATTAGACTGTTGATTTGACCAGTGTGGCTGGAGAGGTGGCAATTTCATCCTCCAATCCATGGTCACTCTTGAAATTCTATAAATATTGAGCTTGGGAAATAAACATCCCCTTTTTTACCTTGAACATCTCAGCGTGTGAGTGCCGTTCATTTTGTGTGATATTGGGACAAGACAAGAAGAAATTGGCTTCCTACATCAGCAGGGCAGCACAGAGCCACACAAAGGATTCAGTGCTCCAGGCCCATTCACCTCCTTTACTGCAGAAATCAGAGCTGCCCCCAAAGCTCTATGTGAGATGTGGGATGAATTCTGCAATAACCAATCCCAAACTCGGTGGCACGGTGGGAATGCCCACAATGAAGCTGGCAGTGATGCCCAGGCACCTGCAGCATCCCCTGGGCACCATCCCAGGAGGGCTCAGCCTGCCTGGGGAAGGGCCCTTCAGTGTGCACAGGGCTGTTCCAGCCCAACAACCAACCCATTCATCCCCATGACTGCCCCTTTCAGCACGAGCTGACACATCCTGCCCACAACAGAACCCTGCAAATGACTTTATTTAACCAGCAAAACAGATTTGTGTTGTTTCTAAAGACAAATGAATCTAGTTTTGGCTGCAGAGGGCCGAGCTGGGCTCCTCTCTGTGCCAGTAAAAGCATCAGGATTGTGGAGGAGACCTAAAGAGACTGTGTTTACTTTCAGTCTCCCATGGATCACGACTGAACAGAAAAAAAGGGCTCACACAGCACAACAGATCAGGCTGCAACTGTAAAGGAGTCCAACACTTTGGAGGCTGTTTCTCTCAAGCTCCCAATGAATTATTTTTTTTAATTTAGTGAAAGACTTCCCACAGTTTACTGGTCTGCACTGAGAGTGGGGCATTTTGGGGAGAGAGAGGATGGTGAAGCAGAACATTTCATAGAATCAGAGAATAATTTGGGCTGGAAGGGACCTTAAAGATCATCTAGTTCCAACTCAAGTGGGATGCTGCCCACTAGATCAGGCTGGTGAAGGAAGATCCTTTTCCTTATTATTTTGTCACTTTTCAGTACATACATAATCCCAAATGTGGCTGAGCTCTGCCCAAAGATGCAAATATTTCTGTGCTGGATGCTCCTGACTGTGTGATCCTGACAAAAGGGGAATGGGGAAGGGAGTCCCCAGAGAGAAACAATGAGAAGTGCCCAGGGTCACAAAGCAGGGCAGCAGCAGAGGAGGCAGGAGCCATGGACAGACCCTGCAAGTCCCCACAAAACACCCAGGCTGTGGGGAAATCTCTGCAAAGACAGAGGCAGATATAATGACACAGATTTATTCTTAACTTGCTATGCAGGGAGGCACGAGTCTTTACTTAGTGCCCTGTTATTTAACCTTAATGCTCCACTGACATTATTTCTTTTGTATGGAACGTTATATATGTGTCTGTGTACAAATTTGCAAAATATAAATAGCATAGATCAGAGGTGACCTTTAAGTTTGTGCATGTGGAGATTCATACAGCATGAGGGCTAGCTGGGAGGATGAAGTCATTAAGATGTGTTCTCATCTAAAGTTACTTATGAATTATTTGTAAGCTATTTTCTCACTTATTTTGTTATAATACCCCCACATACTCACTCACCAACCAGTAAAAATAGCTTAGCAGTGAATACGTGTTTCGGAATTCTGTTTGCCTATTTTTCCTTTGTGCTGCAGCTGCTGTTGCCATGCTGTCGTTGCTATGTTTTCCTTTTTCTTTCTTTTTCTTAAGAAGGGAAAAGGCAAAAAAAAAAAAAATCTATTCCCTAAACATGCTAGGCTCATTTCATGGAACAAAATACCTGAGGTAGAGCCTAGAGGAATAATCTGGCTGAAAGAGCATCACAGCGTAGAAGAAAGCCTTTTTGACATTACCATGCAGATTCTTCTCTGAAAGAGTTAATGAGACTACAAATATCACTTACATCAGGTAGAGATCACTAAAAAAAGTATTAATATAGCTACAAAGTGGTCAGGGAAAGGTAAAACTCCATGCTGAATAGGCTGATTAGAAGGTAGAGGGAAAAAATAGATTGAAAAGAGTAGATGTGGACAAGTTTCATCTGGAAGACAAGACAATGAAGTTGCTCAATAAAACAGTTTGTTAAAACAGTTCTTAAAGCTTGAAAGCTGAAGTTTGTCTCTGTGGGACAGCCTTGAGAAATACAAATGCTCTTTCCAAAGGCTGCAAGTCCAAGGTGGAAAATTTGGTTCTGGGTTGTGGGTCCCAATTGTCACCTTCTGCCTCCGGTCTTTGTATGAAGAGCAGGCAGAGCTGGCCAGGCTGGGGCTGGGGCTCAGCAATTCAGTTCTGAAAAGACAATTTGGGTTGCCCATTCCTTCTTTGTCTCTCAGCTCCAGAGGAACTTGGGTTATTCCTCCATCCTCAGTCCCCTGCCAGTCTCCAGGAGGACCACGGAGCAGATCTGGTAATGTGATCACAAGAATCAACAGTTTCAGCCCAATGACTGATGATTTAGAGCACAAAAAACCCTTGTGAGATGGCAGAATGACTTGGGTGGCTTAGGAGTGTGGACAGCTGTGAGGGACCATGAGAACCTGTGAAATTTGGGTCACTGGGCAATGCTACAGCAGAAGAAATTCAATACAGACAAGTGCAATGTAGCACATGCTGTTCTGCCAATTTAAAGGACTCTTAAGATGCTGATGTGTTGGAAATGATGTAACCTCTGAGAAAAATAAAAAGCCAAGTGCCACTGTGGCCAGCTTCTAGACAATTTCTCAGTGTACAGTGTCACTCAAAACATCAAGTAAAATGTTAGAATAAAATGTGTTTGAAAATACAGCTGGGAGTACCATGTCATGGTTTTAGACAAGCTGAGAGCATGGCCTCTTCTCCTGAGCAGTGAGTCAGCCTGGGTGAGTTCAGTACAGCATAAGGGCAAAAGATAAATTAGGTTTTCCTTGTTTGAGGCATGTGCTGTTTAACCTGCCTTTCTTCTCATCACTGACTGCATCCTGGGGTCAGTGGGAGAAACATTAAGGGCTGCAACAATTTACTGCAGAATTAAGACAGGCAAGAGTAAACAGAGGGTGATGAATGCTGGGTCAGATGCTACACTAGAAAAGAGAATTCCAGTATTTCAGGTGCTCTTCAGCCACTACCTTCCTTGAGTGAGGTAGGTGAGAGTTACAAAGTGCAGCTGGATTCAAGATGCCCCTTTCTTTTCATGGAGTTTGGCTGCATTAGCTGCCATTTTTCTTCATGGAAAACCATATTTCCATAGGTCAAAAAACCTCCAGTCCTGACCTGTGTGGGGCAGGGTTGCTAACCCTGACTGTAAGCTTGAAGCACAGCTCAATCAAAACCAATTCTGCCATCCTCTGTATACTAATTATTCCTGCCTTTACCCACATCCCATCAGCCCCAGATTTTGGGGTGTGACAGAAACCTATCTCCATGAGGACTGCCACTTCCAGCCAAGCCAAAGAAATCACAAAGAATTATGTAGCCCCATGATTAAGAGCTGTGAGTCAGGAGCTTCCAAGTTTATTCCTCACTTTGGGTCCCAGCATGAACTACACAAGTAGCATCATTTCTCTGCATCTCAATATCCTCACCCTCCAGTAAAACTAATAACAACTCCTCCACTGAGCAGGCCTGCTGTGAGAATCAATTGGTATTTGTAAAGGCCTTTGAGAAATGTAAGGCACAGTCTGTATGTGAAAATTATTGATATGATTCATTACCAGGCATTCATACTCTATTTATGCAACTCCCAGTCTATTACTAAATATACTGTCCATTTGAATATTGAAATCACTGGTGCTAGTAATTTCTGCTAATGTTACACTGGTCTTTCAGAGGTAGCTTTTTTGACTTGAATGGGAGAATTGTGGGGGCAGTGAATAGGGGAACAAATGCCAGAAGAGGCATTTAAAAGAGGACAACAGCTCTGTGCAGACTTCATGGGAAACAATAAAAAAATCCATTTAACAAATAACTTTGTGCTAACGCTTTCCTGACTCCTCTTCCTGTTCTCTTTTTTCCTCAGCCGAATTTGTGCAGAAATCTGATCTCCATTAGCCTTTGTCTGCAAGATGAAAATGAGCAAACCTGAGTGCATTGTGTCTCTCAGACAGACCACCTGCCCCTCACACACTCTCAGGTGATGCCTGAGACCCTCTTTGTGACCAGTCTCCTTTTCAGAAAATGAGGATGCTCCACCCAAACCATCATCCTACAACCCTCAATCACCAGCCCCAACTTTCCCCTGCCTTTTCCTTTGCCATGCTACTGAAAGCAGCAAAATCTGGGACTGCTTGGAGAGTTTCTGAGAAGGGAGAGCATATGTCTATACATTATATATTTATTCACACACTGAGACATGTTCTCACTCCCAAGACACACACGGTATGTTCCGACTTTCTCACTCCAGCATGTTTTGCAAATTTCTTCTCCACCCCCTCCATTCCCTTGTTTCACTTTATCAGTATCTTGTTTAAGGGAAATGCTGCTTGTTGTAAACTGGAAATGTTAACATTAGGTCAGCAGACCATTTATTAAGATGCAGCTGTGGGACAGGGAGTGATGGGGCACAGCTATTTTCCTGGCTCAGCTTCTTTTCCTTCCAGTTGGAAATTTTGTTTTCTTGCTGTGATCCTTCTCCTCACTCTTGGTGCTGACAAAATGTTGCCAATATCCATGGTGTGGGAACTCAAGGACAATCGATATTTCGTTTGAATCAAATGCAATGATTTTTTTTGTTTGTTTCGTTTTCAAAGCTCAATGTTCTGCAATTAAACATGTCAAGACATGGGGAAAGTTGAGGTGGGAGTTCTTTTGTGAAAGGCAGGAGAGAGAAGCACAGAAGTAGAAACCAGAACAAAACAGCAGTGAAACCAATGGAAATCTGCTGCGTTGTTTCTGTCTTCTTAATACATTTTTTACAAGAAGTGAGATCTTTGATTACATTTTTGATTGGGAGAGACAGGCATTGCCCTGCCCAGTGCACAGTAAGAAGGAAAGGAGCCTTTCATGTTCACAGATATCAGACATCAAAACAGCCATTCCCAACTCTTAAAAGGATCAGATGAAACTGCAGCTCAAACTGTGCCAGGGTACTTTGGTGCAGGCAGGCTCCCAGTGGAAGGCATTCTCAGAGCTGTAAGAAATCCTGTGGATGCTGACACTCCTGTTGAGTGTGGGGAGAAATATAGGAAATTTCTCCCAGAGAAGGCCAGGACCATTGTGAGGGTGTTTCAAAATGAGCAGACAGCCATGACAGCCAGGCTGCAGAGAGAGCTGCCAAAAAGGAGCTCCTGGCTGTACAGAATGGGTAGGTGCTCCATCAGAGGGTCCAGGCAAGACAGCAGAGCACAGCCAGGAGCAGGACTGTGCAGATGAATCACATCCCTCCTTCCTGGGGCTCACTAAAACTCCCAAATGTGCTGATGCCCAGCTGCAGGACAAGAGCACTGACAGCCAGCTCCACACGCAGCACAACTGGTCTCTGCCTTCAGAGCTGCAGAGTGCCAGTGGCCCCCCTGGTTTAGAGCCCACCTTGACACCCAGACAACCCACAACAGCTGGATTGTGTGAACAAGAGATCAGAGCTCTGATCCTGCATGGCTCCAGGTGAATGTTAATAAAGACAACATGGTGTCCTGGCTTATCCCTGACCACCACTGCAAATGGCCCTTCACCTGGCTGTGGGATCTGCAAAAACTCAAAGGCTGAAATGAGACAGGATAGCAAATCAACACTGGATTCATTCAGAGTTCAGTTCAGCCTGGATCCATGCACTTTCTCCTGCCACAGTTTGCCAGCATCATTAAAGAAGAAAAAACCCAAATCCTTGACAATTTTCCAAAGTCAAAAGCAAGGTTTGTCTACGTTGGTAGCAAACATGATGCCCACCTTCCCAGAATTTGGCTCAGCTGCATCTGAAACTAACTTGGATGCTAATTCAGACACCTGAACCTTCTCCATGTGTCCCCAGTGCTGAATACTGATCCTCAGCCATTACATGGACTTGCTGGTGCAGAAATAATCCTATCTCATCAGGACTCCAGCCTGTTTCTAATCCTTCTTTACAGAGAAGTGTCTTCTAAAGCTTTGCAGCATCACCTCACCTCCACCATCATCCTCTGTGCTCCCTCTAAGTCAGGATATCATATAGAGAGTGTTGGGACTGCACAGCCACCAACACCAGGACACCATCCACTCCAGCCTGTCCCTGTCTGTGGCCTCCAGCCCTGGCAGCAGTGACCCAAATGGCATTAAGCTGACTCCATGCTCAGGTAACAAACACATTGCAATGGACAATTGCTCCTTCCACCAAGGCTGCTGCAGATTTTTACCCTGTTTTCCCTTCTGATACAGCAATAATGTCAGAACAATAGAGTCTGGAGATTCCCACAACTCCCCCTCAATGGTGCACTGACACCCAGCCCTACATCTGCATTGAGGATGAGCAGAGCCATCACTCAGACTGGGGTAAGGAGAGCACAGGGATGACAAAGAACTGCAGAGGTGCTGCTGGAAAATTCAATCCCATCTTCCATACCTATCCAGGAGATAAACAGCCCTTATTTCCTTCTGCACACATCTGATACATACCAGCAGTGGCTTTGAGCATCCCTTCTGCTGCTCTGATCAGCAGCTGCTCCCAGGTCACACTCTGATGCAGGCACAGCTCATGGGGTCCCAGCCTCCCTTGCACAGGGTGTAACTCCCAGGCTCACTTCCCAGCTGGATCAGCTTGCAGCAGCTTGTCCACTTAGCACAGAGGCAGGTGAGAACTCGCTGTACTCCAGTATTGGCTCGTCATTAACCAGCACAAACGCTGCCATTGATTTCAGTTACATTTCTGTTCCCACCAACCCTCTGGAAACACTTATCCCAAAGCCTGAAGTGCTCCTGAACACACGCCCTCCTTGTTTTCTACTGCTTATTGATGCACTCAGGATCTCTCAGTGTGGAAGGCAGACAGGAGGAAAGCTGCAATCTGATTTCCTGCCCAACATCACCAATGGCATCAAAGCAGCAGTGGCAGCACAGCCATTCTGTTGCTCTTGTGGCTTTTTGCTCTGTGAGACATGTAGACCTTTGATGGTGTTTGAGGCTTTGATTTCACTGGCTGCACTGATTTGATGACACCACCAATTGTTATTTTTTAATCTTTGCCAAACAACAGTGAGCTGCTGAAGCTCAAGCACAGCCCCATGCAGTGATTAGCTGCATGGTGGAAGAAAAGTAAGATTCCCCCAACACTGAGGCTTGAATAACAATGAGGAAGATTAATTTTTCTAGGAATGCTTTCGTGCAAAGCAGCCTTTAGAAAAATCCAAGGGATGTTTGGTCCTCTGGATGATGAAAAGAAACCAATAAACAGTTCATCCTGCAACCTGAAGAAATATTTCTATGTATGATTTCTGTGTTAGAGGATGAATTCAAGGTATGGAAACAAACAACACCATGGACTTGTGCAGAAGTCTCCTCCCAGGTACAGCTGCCTGCTGTTGATGTCACCCTGGATCCTGCTCACCCATGTGCCATCAGAGCAACTAAAGCCAAGAGCCCAAGCTTTGTGTTTAGCACACCTGCTGAACAGGCTGCTCTCTATTCTCACACTACAAAGAGGAGAGAGTGAGGAAAACAAGGCAGCAAATGCACATATCTAGATATCTATGATATCTAAAGGGAACCTGTGTTGGTGAGCAAAGGAGAGAGGCAGGAATGGATGCAGAACCAGGGAGTTAACACAGGCACTAGCTGGGCATGTTCAGCTCAAGCATTACCCCAACCAATTTATATGTAACTACCTTAGCTGAAATGCCACTTCATTTAAAACATCCAGGAAACAAAATAATGTCTTCAAGGTCAGGTGAGGCCAGCTTGTTAAGGCAGGACAATTTTATTTCCTGCAGACTTGCCACCCATACTAACGGTCCACCACAAGAGCACTGTCAAGGTGAAAGGAGCCGTCCACAATTCCAGATTTGAAATAGCCCATGATGTGCAACCAGACCACTGGCAGCTTCCTTCTCATGGCTGGTACAATCAAACAGCCCAGTCCCAAATGTCCACCTGCCTGCAGGGGCTTCTTTGAGTTTCCTTCTTTGAGGAAATGAGAGCAGAAACCTTAGAGAAACACTTCAAAAGATGAGCATGTGGCTCCCCTGCTCTACAGCCATGTGGTGGGCACCAGAGGAAGGAACATCCCTGGACAGCACAGTGACGCTCTGAATACAGGGATTTATAAACCACATTGAATGCAAATGGCTTAGGAGCCCCTCTGCCCTGGGCACATACTGAAACACTGAGGAGGAGGCTGGGAGCAACAAAACTGAATCCACTGGTGTCAAGGGACACCTGGGATCCTGGACCAGCCAAAGGCATCAATGGCTGTGTGGCCACCTCCTAGTGCTCTCCTTCCCTGTTCACAAATGACCATTTCCATAAAGGCTGAGGGATCTGAGAGAGGAAGGTGCAGAATGAAAAGCTCCACAGCATCATCAGGAGACAGATTCTGGACAGGCACAGGACTGCACCTGGTGAGCAAACAAAGCCCTGAGGCAATGCCTAACATGATTAAAATAAAGACATACTCCTCCACATGCTGTGCTGCCTTGTACTCATGCTGTTCCTCAGTTTTTCGCTTTGTAAAATAGAGGAATATTTGCTGTACCTCGCAACAGTCCTGGAAGGCTTAATTCATGTTTGTGAAGTGCTTTCAGATCTTAAATTGGAAGGCATGAGAAAGCACAAGTTGTTATTATAATTGCATTATTAAGTGCTGTTTAAAAAAAAAATCAGCTTATGTTTCGTAGAATTCAGGTCCTTCCTCAGACTAGCTCTGTGTCCCTTGACACATGGATTTGACAATAACCCAAATAGCCTTGATCTTTTATTCCCAGCAGGGTTTTCTTTATACCTTAATGAGGTCTCTTCTTAACTTTTTTTCCACAGGATAAACACCTCATCTCAGGATAACCAAACTCTCTGAGCTGCTGTGTGTGAGCCTGGTTTCCCTGTGCCAGACTGGATCTGCTCTGTGACACCAGCCCAGAGAGGGGTCAGGAGGAATATGGGTGGGATGTCACATACCCCTCACAAGATACCACGATACACTTGCAGATTTCCATAAGAAATCTCTAATTATTCTGCCACACAGGACATTCCTGCAATACTCAACTGCTCCTGAGAGCCATGCCAGGTTTGGTCCCAAATATAGCAGAGTTTTTAGCCCTCCTGTGCACAGTGCCTGATATTCAACCTTATTTCTGTAGCATAGCAGAGAAAGCTTCCAGGATACATTCCTGAATATATTTCTGTCTTGGAACTCCAATATTTCACTTCCTTTACCCTTACCATTACCAAATCACTCAGAGATCTACAGCCTTGTTGATATTGACTTTCTTCTCTCCCCAATCCTTCTCTCAGGTTCCTTTATTTCCTCTCCTATCATCTGCAAATTGCATCATTTTTATCTTTCGCTATGCTGGAAATCTTATCATGAAAGAGAGACTTTTCTTTTTTCTTTTTTTAATTAGTACTTGGTAATATTACCAAGCTGTGAGTTTATGGCTTTGTAGATCTTATATTTTTGACACTAATTACTCACAAAGGCTTTTAAAGCAGCATTTCAACATAGCAATTGGCATGACTGTAATTAAGTAAGAAGCAGCAAATTTTTTTTTACATTTCAGAGGAAGTCTCTAGCATTCC
This sequence comes from Zonotrichia albicollis, assembly GCF_047830755.1. Taxonomy (NCBI): domain Eukaryota; kingdom Metazoa; phylum Chordata; class Aves; order Passeriformes; family Passerellidae; genus Zonotrichia; species Zonotrichia albicollis. The sequence continues at coordinate 4,947,158 of NC_133834.1, read as the reverse complement.
TGCCCCGTATCACAGCTCAGCCCCTGGTATTGCTCCAGTGAATGAGACCAGATGTTGAAAACATATTACTCCCAATGCACACAGAGCTCTCCCCACCCTCACCCCAGCCCTTGGCTGATGTATTAATAGTGCTGTCAGCACACAGCACCCACAGGGATTCACCACTTGCCTATTGCCAATCTGAAGGGCTTGGCTAATTTTAGATTTGTGGTTTCTGCTACTTGCGGGAGAGTGTTTTCCCTCTGTTCAAATCTCAAAGACTCGTGTTGTACAGACCACATGACTGCGCTTGATTTATTTCCTCCCCATCACACCCTCGCTGGGACCCAGAAGGAACATGGAGGGGATGCTCTGGTTCCCATACTGATGCTGGATGTGCTGCCTGGAAGGTGCCAGGGCAGCAAGAGCTCTCATGATATGTTTGTAAACTAGCTGTTATGGAGATGATCAATTAAAGGCGTCTCAGTGGGGAGAGTTTCATTCCACTGGCCTAATTCATTTTCAAATTACTCCAGGATGCTGCCTTTTACTATTACATTATTTGTTCTGAAACTCCAAATTAAGATTTTATAGTGCCATTAATTTTTATGCAGAAATTACCATTAAAATCAATGTTTTCTGCTTAGAAGTTGACAGTTGGAGATGAGTGATTGCCCAGCCTGTTTTCTGCTGCTTTACTGCCTTGGAAGTGGATGGGTCCATCTTCGTGTGCTGCTAACTCTGAGCAATGTTCTCACTGCCCCCTGCCAAGACCTGAGCACATCCATCTGAGGGAGCTGTGACATCCCCATCAACATGTGTGTCTCCAACACCACAGGTTGTTTCCTCAGGGCAAAGGGCATCCCTGGCCATGCCAGCTCCTCCTGCTGCACCACAACAGCCACCCAAGCAAGGTCTGCACCTGGGGCACCACCCTGGCCAGGCTGAGGTCACTGCTCTATGCAGGCCTGTCCCCATCTGTGTCTCTTGTCCTGTGAACAGCCTGAACACTGATTTTTTGGGTGATTTTTACAAGCCACCAGACCTAGGACAGTTACACCAGTTCTGCCCAGCAGTTACACCAGTTCTGAGTGGTGCTGGAAGTGACAAGGACTATTCAGGTGCGAGTGGTTTTACATTTTACACTAAATCAGGAGCGCTTCATACTGATGTTGGCAGGGTGAACAGCAGTACCAGTCCAGGAATTACTCCCGGGAATTTTGTTTTCTAATTCTGAGGGAGCCTTTAGGGAGCTGGGCAGAGGAGAACATACAACAACAAAAACATAGAATGGTTTATAGGCAGGGACCTTAAGGATTGTCCAGCTCCAACCCCTGCCATGGGCAGGGACACCTTCCACTATCCCAGCACCATCCAGCCTAGCCTTGGATAATTCCAGGGATGGGGCAGCCACAGCTTCACTGTGCAACTGTTCCAGCACCTCCTCACTCTAATTGGGAAGAATTTATTCCTTATTTCTAATTTATTCCTTATATCTAATCTCACCCTGCCCTCTGGCAGTTTGAAGCCATTCCCCCTTGTCCTGTCACCCCATGCCCTTGAAAGTCCCTCTCCTGCTCTCCTGTAATTCACTGTTAGGTACTGGAAGTCTGCTATAAGCTCTCCCTAGAGCCTTCTCTTCTCCAGACATTTTATTTCTTTCAGCACATCTTTTGAAGCAAACAAAAAATATTTGCCCATCCCGTGGCAGCCAGAGGGAAACAAAAGAATAAAACAGAGAGGGAAAAGTTTGATCCTCTAAATATGAGGCGTATTAAGCAAAACTGCATGTGATATGTAGTGAGTATCTGTGACAAGAGCAAACTGATCCTGCTGTTGGAATATTCATGCAAATAGGAGCAATTTCACTATGATTAAAAAGGCAATTAACTGAAAAAAACGCCAGCAATTTCAGAAGCAGCCTGTGTGTCAGTGAGGCCTCCACGCAGTGCTGAACTGACATTTTGCTCACTTTCATATTCCATCAACGTGGTACTCACTACTACAGCTTGAGAGTACTAATTACCCCAACTGGAGGCAGATGCTCTTAGAAAGACTCCAACAAAGTCTCCACGAGGCACTCCATACACCCAGCACAGAGAGGGGCAGTGCCAGCATCCTGCCTGTCCCACCCACGCTCCGACGAAAGGCACAAAGAGCATCCACTGAGAGAACCAACCTGGAAATATTCACCCTGTAACACACAAAAGCATCAGGGAAGGGAGCACAGGCAGAATTGGAGCTGCTGCCTTCTCCACTGTCTGCTGGTGGGGTTGAAAGCACTTCCATCTCTGTGGTCAGATCCAGAATAGGGAGATACTGATGAAAAATCTTCAGTTACCCACTGAATAATGGATAGGATGCATAGGATGAGTGCAGTAGCCAATAATCCCTCGCAAAGCAGAGGGATTTCATCTGCTGATGAAACCTGAATGTCCAAATAACTTGTGCCCCCCTCCAGAAGAAAGGTGAGACCAATGCACTGGGCAGGAGCACAGAACCACCCATTTTCAGAGCTCTTCAACTCCCAGACCACCAAAGATCTCCCAAAGTACCCTAAGTAGGTGGTGAATAATAGTAAGAAGTGTACAGTGGGCTGGCTGTCACCTCCCAGAGCCAGGCAATCCATCCCCACCAGCACAGCCTGCACACACCAACAGCAAATCCCTCCACAGCTGCTCCATCAGTTCCCCAGCACCAGCACAGGCAGAGCCACTGCAATATGCATGAGGTGGCTTCAGACCTGATCCCTGTGCAAGCTGAGTGTCCTCTGCTTGTCTTTGATGATTAACTGAGCACCAGGCTCACCCTCTGCTCAGGACTTTCTGTGGCTGAGGTATTTTGCAGCTAGTCAGAAACTCAAATATATTTCCTGTCCAGCAGATACTGTCTACTCTTTAGAGCAATTTTTATTAGATTTGTAATCCCCTTTCCAGTTCTTTCTCTCCCCTTTTAATATTGTATTTTAAGCCCTTTACCAGGAGTTCACTTTCTGAAGGCCAGCAAGGAACAGTGGACAGCACCTTTGGGTTTAAAAAAGAATATGCACAGAATGTTAATGCAATAGAAATATGCAGCACTCTGACCCCTTTCAATTAAGGTGTCATCTCCATCACCTTTAGCTGTCCTCAAAACTTGGATGTGCCCTGAAACAAACAAAGAAAAGACCCAAGAAATCAGTGCTATGAGCTGAACCTGAGACCTTTAACCATTTATCTCCCCACATGACACATGCTGCCTCTACTTACACAACCTCTCTAGACCAAAGTCAGTGCCAAGGGTTGATCAAGGGCAAGCAAGAAATGAAACTGGAACTGTTAAACAGAACAAGAAAGGTGCTTATGCAGGGGTGGGTTTCATCACAAAAAACTGAAGCCACCGGTACCTGGAGAAGCAAATGTGGCACTGAATGGCTGCACCTCTCTGGATACACAAGAAAGCAAATCCCAACCATGCAAGGAAATGTGGATCTCCTCCTCAGAGCATGAATCCAAGCTGCAGGGATTAATGAGTAGGGAATGAAAATGTTCCTTTTAATCCACCAAAGAGTAGGCTGAGAGGTCACATAGACACAGGAGGGTAAAAGCAAACCCCTCACTTTTCTCCAAAGGGGATGAGGCCCTTGCAGAGAGGAGAACTGCAGATGTCTTTGACAGGTTCTCCAGCCATGTAGGACTTCATGAAAACCAGGAAAGGCAGGAGGGAGAAGCAGCACAAGGCAAAAGGCAAAGGAGCAGACTTGGTGTGGAGCCCTTAGGAAGCATCCCTGTGGTCCCTTACTACACCATGTCCTCTTGGCATTCAGCTGAAGAAGACAAGACTTGAGGTTCACTAGAAGCAAAAAAAAAGTAATTTTTAGACCACTCTAGCAGGTGGAAGTACAGGATTACAACTCCTTTGTACCTCCACAATTTGGATAAACCAGACTTCCTCCCTGTAATGAAAGGTTTTGTGGACCTCTGGGGCTCCTGGTGAAACATGTCTCCAGCCCTGCAGCTCATTTCAGTGCTGCAAAGCCCTCTGCAAATTGAGAGGTACCTGAGGTTCACCAGGGTGCCTCAGCCCTGCCTTAATTAACAGAAACAGCAAAGGGAACAGCATTTCCCTGGCTTGCCAGTCTCTGGAGAAAAGTAACCAAATGAATTAATGTGTGGAAATCAGTTTGTCAAAAAGGAAATGGAAGAAACTCTTTTCTCTTAATTAGCACCACTGGAGATTGGGCTGGTGAGGTCTTTGTGGCTGCACTGATTGTGGCTCTGTGGCCTGAAGCCTGCCCTGGGTAACAGCAAAAAAACCAAGCATGGACAACATGAACTCCATTCTCACACACACACATTCTCTTTGCACCTCTCCTTTGATGACCATTCCAGGATGATCTCCTTTCCAGGTGAACAAAAGCTCCTTAGTTTATTTTTCAATCTGTCCTCCTAATGCCTCATTTTGGCACCGGCCTCCCTGTACAGAACAGCGAGCAGGATGCTATAGCCTCCCTGAATCATTTTGCTTTATGTCTGCAAACATCTGTACATGCAATTAGAGGGCCAACTCCTTTTATATCCCTAAATGAGTAGTCTTAATCACCGCCATAAGAAATTAAAGCCTGGCTGGGCAGCACAACTCAGCAATGCAATGCTGAGCCAGACTGGAACTACCTGCCTGCAGGATCAGCTCTGGGGAGAAATCTCCCACCCAGAAGCAAGCTCTTCAGGCTTTTCTTCTCCATGGAGGCATTTTCACAAGTCTAATTACAGGGAAGCAGTGAGATGCCTCCCTGCTGTGCCCAATGCTTTCCAGAGGCTTTGAGGGTGCTGAGAGACCGAGCTCTGGGTGCTGGTGCTGCTCACAGAGATGGTTTTTGGGAGCAAATGGGCACAAGCTGGGGCTTGGCTGCCACACTGCAGCTTCCTCTGGCATGGCTGAGGGAACTGTAAAGGGAATTGTGTGATGATATAATGAAAAACGGTCAAAGCAATGGGCGCCTGCATTCCTCCAGAAACACATCTCTTTTCTCCCCTCTCTTCATCTTTGGCCTCTCCACCAGCCTTTGATGTGTTGTCCTCTTTTTTCTCCACCTTTCTTTGGCATTTCCCCATCACCACAACCAAAGTGCAGATCCTCACAACAAGCCAGTGAAACCATCCATGTTCCACAGCCCCCACCAAAGAAAACAGGCCCCCAGAGGCTTCCTCTCTTGGCTGAGGAATCATAAAATATCCTGAACTGGAATGGACCCACAGGGATGGCATCACTGAGTCCAACTCCTGCCTCTGCACAGCACAACCCCAAGAATTCCACCTGAGAGCAATGGCCAAACTCTTGGGGCAGTGACAACTGCACTGTGGAGGAGAGCTGGTCCCAACTCCAACCCAGGTCTGGTGCTGCACCTTCACTGGCTTCCCACCACGTCCTCCTCCCACCTGTGCCTCCTTCTGCCTTTCTTCCACCCTTCCTAAAGCCACCTCTTCCTTCCACATCCACTTTCCAAGCAGGACTCCTCCCTGAGCAACCTTCAAAGTCTATAAGACCAGAAAAAATTATGGCAATATAGTGCATCTAGACCAACAGCAGGAAGCATTTTGTCCCCTGGAAAGGAGCACAGTTGGTTTGATTTGTGTATGTGCAAAATATTAACTCCATTTTCCACTTCATCGGAGCCGGTGCCTGCATGAAGCCTCTGCCTGTTCTCAGCACTCAGGTCTCCAGGAGTATTTTGCTCACCTTGCCATTAGATTTTATGGCATGCATTCCAGTGACCATTTTGGATTCCAAAGGAGTGCTCAAAATACACACAGTCCTGATTTTTCTCCTTTAGATTTATGATCTGTTCTTCCACTATGTAGCTTTAAGTAATTTTATTTCAAGCAGGAATATTTTAAAAGAATAATCTGTATGTGCATGTCAGGGAAAAGAATTAATTATTGCTCTAATTAAAAGAGAACTGTTGAAAATAATCCCTCTCTTTTCCTGCTGATTTTGCCCTTTTTCTGTAAGCTTTACATTTTTGCATGTATATGTTTCTCAAGTAGTTTAAAATTAACAGGGCTTATTTTATTTATGCAACAGTATCAACCAGGAGCTGTGCATCAGCAAAATGCACATTAAGCTGATGGCAAAGGCAAACATCAATGATTTTGTGTAGGTCCTAGCTAAGTAGTTGTTGTTATTATTACTATTATTGCTGTTGTTGTTGCTGTTATTATTACATAAAACCCTGGATCCTTTAAAGAAGCCTAAAAGGCATTTCCCTCTTCCCGAGGCTGCACTTCAGGTTTAAGGCTCTGAAATGTGTCAATTAAATTTTGTGACTGCAATGTGCTTTAAAAGACACGTCCCTGGAGAGCCTTCTCCTCCTTCTCCTTGAGCAGCACAGCCCGATCAGGGCTGGCTGGATGGACCCAACCATGGCTCAGTTCCCACCCCGGGGACACCCCTGGCTTGGAATCCCCTTGCACTGCCTCTTTTCCTCTCTGTGTGGCTGGAAAGGTGGCTCTCACCCTGCCCACAGCCTGCCCCACGTCACGGGGTCCCCAGGCAGGGCTGCTCAGCCATATGGGACTGCTGGCTCCGTGGAGCATCCCTTCCACTGGGGATGGGGACAGCTGGATGGAGCCACCTGGCCCTGGGAGCTGCAGCCAAGCTCCAGCACAGCTATCAAAGATAATGTCAGCACAGCCTACATGCATCTCCTCCTGTTTTGCCTTAGGGGAGAAAAGATTTCTTTAACCACAGCTTTACAGTAGTGATAGACAGCTAGAGATGGGAACTGCACAAACCAGCACAACACTAGTCCCAGACATAGCCCAGACATTTCCTCCTTAAATTTAGGAGGACAAAACCAGATTAATCCCTGGGAAGATGTCATTACACAAAAGTATCTGGCCATCAGAAAGCCAATTAAGTCAGTCATTTGAAACTAAAAAACTTGGGAACACAAAGCAGGGAACAAGCAGGAGTTCACGGTGGGATGTGTGGAGTGATCCACAGAGACCCAGGATTATGTTACAGAATGGGTAAGGTTGGAAAGGACCACAGTGAGTCACCTGGTCATAGCTCCCTGCTCAAGCAGATTTTCTAGAACACCCTACTCTGGATTGTGTACCCAGACAGCTTTCAAATGTCTCCACAGAAGGAGACTCCTCAATGCTCCATACCAACACTATGGAAAGCCTCGGCACACTGAAAGACTTGCCAAGGTTTGCATTTTAAATCATACAAAATCCAAAGTGTTGCACCCAATCTGAAAGGAAATCCTGACCTCCCAATCAATCACTGCAACGAATTCTTCCAGCAATACATAAAGGAGAAAGAGAGAGAAGAAAAGGAATACTGGACCACTGCATAATTCAGAGTGTTTTGACAGTCACCTTCAGGGCATGTCACACTTGACTGCTCATCATTCTCGAAGATGGATATGAAAGGGGCTGGAGAAAGGGACGCTGGATGACATAATGAAGAGGCAATTAAAGAGCACAGAAAACGAGAAGACAAACCAGCTGCATCTTTCTGTAATTTACAGGACATGGAACAGGCAGTGTGACTGATTCATACATTTCTCATCCTGCGGGAGGAGCGTATGTAAGGGTACGAAATGATGTGCAGTGTGAGGAGCAAAAACTACATGGCCTCTGTTGACATGTCACTTTGTGACACCTCTCCCTCTTCCCAGACAGATGCTTGTGGAAAAGCCATCAGGTTTTAGCACTTTCTCCAAGCACTGATGGTTTAATGAGACACCATGACACTTGCTGTAAGTGCAGACTCAATTTTTGCACAGAGCTCGCAGTACTGGGGGAATGCCTGCACTGAAGGGTGGAGGGACTTCAGCACAGTGACCTCCACATGTAGGTTCAAGCTTAAACAAAAGTAATTTATAGTTCAGAACTGATAAAACACTGTCTGCTGATAATTTGCAGTTGATCCTCCTCAGATGAGGACTCGGAAGAACTGAGCTTTCCCTCATTTTCTCTTTCTAAATGTTCTTCAGGCAACTCTTCCTTACCTTATCCACTATCACCCCCTAGATGCTGACAGTTCACAGTCAACTATGTCAAACACATCTGTCTTTCCAGGGTACTGTAGCTGTATCCTGACTGGCTTGATCTTTTGTAAAAAATGTTAAAAATATCATAAACACTGTTATACTTAACAAGGAAACAGAAAACATGCGGAAAGCCAAGGATTGGTGTGAAACAGCTTGTACTTGAAATATCTTTACAGTGCTGTCTGCAAAAATACAGGCAATGGAGAAAAGAAACCATGCTGGAGAGAGCTGGGTGGCTGCCCATAAATCCAGAAGAAAATTAAGTCCCCAAAGCTCTGAAAGTTACCATTGCTCTCCCTGAAATGAGCAATTGGTAATCAGCGTTAATATTAAACAGCTTGTTCTGAAAAAAAAAAAAAAATAGACAGTTTGAGAGATGCTGCCTTCCAGCACCAAGAGACAGTCAGAAAACCTAAGAAATGGGACATTTGGCTCGTTCCTGAACTCACATATGTAGCTATGTTAACTGTGATAATGAAATACCAAAAAATGGGGGTCTCAGCTCTGTATTGGGAGGATTTACTGGTGGGGAGGTAAAGGGCTGGGTGACCCATGGCAGCATTGCCTCCTGCCTGATCAATCTGCTTGCACAGCGAGTCCGCCTTGAGTCAGGCTCCCTCCTGTTCTGAGTGTGAAACATCAATAAGAGACTGGATATTCCAAAACTTGAGCTTACAAATGCTATTAACATTGGACAATTTTTATTTCACATACATATATACACAGAAATATATAAAATACATATATATATATATATGCTTACCAGGTTAAGTTTCCCATGCTAATTGAAGTCCAAAGCCCTTTAGAGACCATCAGCAAGTAGCATTTGTGTAGAGAAACATGTCAATAAACTGCAGTGCATTAAGTTGAGGATTTTCTAGGCTAGATGCAAGTTCTGTGGCCTCTGGAAAGCAATGCATCTTTTCCCAACAGGATGAATATTTGTTTCCTGACCACTTGACACTAAAGGGAAGATTTAAAATCAGCCTGAGACAGTAAGATTGTCTAGTTTGAGACTTACACAGTCAAAATTATTCTGGGGGGCAAAGCTAGACGCACAGATGAAGCAAAATATGTTAAGAAGAGCAATTTTTCTTTTTAAAGTGGCATCTGCATGCCATGGCTGGAGCAGTGAGGGTATTAGCATGAGACAATCATCAGGTAGAGCCACTGTATCTGTCAGCAGACACAACACTCACTCCTACAGCCCCAGGGATGCTCAGGCATGGTCCAGCTATCTCTGGTAGGTGTTTCAATGCATTTCCCCTCGGATGGGGGTGACTCCCCCATGTGGGTAAGCCCAGTCACACACAGGGTCCCACTGCATTGTGTGGAGCTCATACAACTGGCAGTCATGGAAATGGATTCATTCCCTGCCTTTCAAATGGTTTCCTGCTGGAACCAGTTAAGGGCAGAGACACAGTTCCTGGTGAAATAGCATTTTGTGCCATTGGTATTTACAGGAAACCTGGAACTAAACTAGGAGTTTATCAGCAGATTACAGCCTTTATCAGCAGATTATGGCTTCAGGGGCTGGGCACTCCTAAAGAAATAAAAATATACCAATTTCTCTGTCCCTTCCTTGCTCCACTGGCCTTACAGTAGGTGCACTTATCCCACTCAGCTTTCTTGGAGGCCATTAATCTTTGGCTGCATGCACAGGTCTATCACAGGCCCTTCATAAGCAGCCTGCAGAGCACTTGTGCCACCACCAGCCATCTCCTTGAAAGTGAAGGTCAGCTGCATCAGGACCTCTGAGCTCCCTGTGCATCACCATAACACAGTGCCAGGGGCCCCAGCATTGCTCCCTGGGCCTCTGGTCCATCAGCCTGACAGAACCAAAGGTGCAAATGCTCCTTTCCCTCTCTCCCGCCTGCTCAGGGCCCTGCATCCTCCTCCTCCCTGCCTCCTGGGCTCTGGGCACAAGCTCATGTGCAGGCTGGTTCCCAGCTCCCAGTTTCACATTCACAGCCACAGCTCCTGCAAACGCAGCACTACCTGCCTGGAATTGAAAAGCTGGACATTACCACCCTGGCCAGCTCTGCTGACTTATCATTTTGCTATCACCTGTGCCTCATTATCATGCAGCTTCTCGCCGGGTTCTTGGCTTTCCTAATGCATTCCTGGCTCTGCACCTCTCTCTCCCCTTCTTATTAAACATGGGTTAGATGTTATCTCTCAGCCCTGCTTGCTCCACCTTCCCTCTATTGATTATTTCCTGGGAGCTCCCCCAGCACGTTTGACCTTCCCCTGGAGGAAACAAAGCCCCAATGTCAGGCGACTCTCAGCAATATGAAATGGCCACTTCAGCTCACTCCCATTTCACAGACACAAAGAAAAAAAAAATGGAAAATCTGGTCAGAAAAGCTGCAGAGGATGATCAAAATACAGCATTCGAACTTTACAGCTCCTCCCTTGCTCAGAGGTGCCTGTGCATCACCGAAGCTGCACTGCAAGTGTTTGCCATGCCCCAACCCACCTCCTTCTCTATTTTATGGAAATGGTGGAGCTTTTTATCTTGCTCATCAACTGGCAGAGAGAAATCCTGGCAGCTTAATGGCATCCTGCAAATTCATCATCACTTGAGGTGCCAAGGGCCTTGTAATGACCATCCCACATACTCCTGCAAGGATGAGGTTGGCACTACACACTCGTGGTCTCAGGAATCTTTGGTTTGACTTGCATTTATGTAGCCTTCCCATTTTTAATGCATTCAGAGCAGAGCATGGGAAGAAAAAGGGAAAAAAAAGCAAAAAAGCTTAAGAATCACTTGGGTTTCTGCAAATCAGATGAGCTGGAGGGAAATCTATGGGCTGTACCATCAAAGGAGGGGCAGGAGCACAGCAGGAAGGTACAGAGCTGACGGCAGCCCAGCTCACTCACACTGCTGAGGCTGTGCACAGAGCTCACACACAAAAGGAGGAACTTTAAATAAAGATGAAGCGGATGTAGTGACATTGTTGCACAGCCAATGAATTCCACCTGCACCTCAGGGGTCACCTGAGAGAGAGAGACCTTTCCAGTGGCCTTTTCCAACCCTTCCATTTCTCACCAGCAGGTATTTTCATACTCATATCTGGTATATTAACCCTTAAACCTTCCCATTGTTCTCCTCCCATTTGTTATGTCCATGCATTCCTTTAACCCAATGCTGACCTCTCTGTTTCTTGCTCCACAAACCCTCTTTGTCACATCTATGCTGAGGTCAGTCCTTGGTCTTCTCTTCTTTCAGTGATTTCCCCATTTCTCACACTCAGCCACCATAATTTCTATGTCAATAATTACCAGGTTTACTTCTCACCTCATCTGTTTTATCTCTTGGCTCTGTTGCTTATTCATCTCAAAGGCATCTCTCAACCATTTCCTTAAATGTGGACTCTACTTATGATTTTGGGGTAGTTTGAACTTGGAAGTGCTCAGGAAATCCCAGCACCTTCATCTTTTTGTTTTCTAATCATTCTGTGTTCCTCTTCTCCATCAGTACTAAAAACTTCATTATTTGGCCTCCTGCAATAATGAGCATCCAAAAGGATTAGCCCTGACAGTTAATGTATGACTCCTCTGAGATTCAGCTTCCTGTGCACAGGATGGACTTAGCTTAATGCAGACAGCCTGGCTGTGAGACACAGAACCCATGGATTGCTCCCTCCTTTGGGCTGAGGCAGGGACCAGACAATCCCATGTTTTAGCTCTTTTCCCTGTCATTGTGCTCTAAATGCCTACAAAATGATGGATGGATGGATGGATGGATGGATGGATGGATGGATGGATGGATGGATGGATGGATGGATGGATGGATGGAACCATAAGCATTTACTGGGTCTGACACTGGGAAAATGCACAGCTGGCACCTTCTTAGGATAGAAGGATTGCCAGTATGAAAGTACAAAGGCAACTTGTATCAGAAGAGAGCAAAAATTAACAATAAAGACTTTCCTGCCAAGCAGCTTTAAGCACCATGGGACACATTTTGTTTTTTCCTAATGCATTCCTCTGTCTGTCACTTGCTGGGTAAGACCATCTCATGACCAAGAGCATGAACTGCTGTGTGGATACAGAGGTGTGAAAGCATCAGTGTAAAGTTATTCTGGACACCAGAGAGCTGCTTCTCTGACCCAAACCCACGAAGACACCACTCAACATTAACACAACAGCATGTATTGTCAAGCCCTTAAGCTTCAAGTTACTTGGCTGCAGTCTATGTTCTTTGAAGGAGAGAACATATGTAAGAGAGGAAAGAGCAGAGGGGAACCCTGCAGCCTCCAGAAGGTGATTTTATCAAAGGTGGGAATGGAATAGAAGTGCAGCTATTGCTGTCTCACGGGCTTGTAGAATTTGGAAAGATATCCAGGTGACATAATATGATTTAAAAGTTAATTGAAATGAGTGATATAGTATAACAGCCCCAGGTGTTTATTTCAAGCAGCCTGTTTCCACAGCACTTAGAAGGAATGAACGGGGCAGGGGGAAATCTAATAAAAAACCTTCCGCGTGTTGCATTAAGAAGTAATCACACCGTTAAATCATTCTGGATCTGGAGCATTTCTAATACCTTAAAATCCTGGCAGTTCTCTCCAGCTCAGGCTCATTTCCATCGTTGTGCTGTCCTCCTTCCCAGGGCTGGCACGTTTTTCCTTTTAAGAAGCCCAGGAGAGAGCTGCACCATGCAGCAGTCAGGGCCAGCAGCTGCAGACACATCAGATCCCTTCTGAGCACTAATGCACTGCCTGGGCTGGCACCATCCCCTTCACACTGCTGGGATGGAAGGGAACAGCCTGGACACAGCTCTGGGCACATGGCAAATGCTGACAGACCTCAGGAAAATCAGCAGAGTGGTGGAATGTGAGGTGTGAGTAGGGAGGAGCGGAAGGATCCATAGGAAAAGATCTTTCATCAGTTGAATGTTTGGGAGAGATTCCTTTTCTCCCTCAAAGATGTTTCATATGGAAAATGTCGTTGTAAGAAACTGCACAGGGAAGAGCAAGGGACAACAGCTCCTGTTATTCTTGGGAAATCGGGAAATCTCTCAGCATGGGCATTTGTCTTTCACAGGCAGAGATCTTTCCCCAGGACCATGCTGATGGAGAATCCTGTTTTGCAAGACATTTGTGCCACATGCCTCATAACACCTGACACCAAAAGATGACTCTCTTCAGAGTTCATCACCTTTTCTTCAATGGGTTCAAAAATCTTCTAAAACTTTTGAACTTCAGACCTCAAGATCTGTGAATTCCTAGCCAAGCAGCATCTCTGTGCAGCATAAATCCAAGTGACATAGTATTTGAGGAAGAGCAGGGAGATGGAAGCCTCAAGTGTCTGAGGTGAGGTAAAAAGAAAGAAAATGTTTTAGTATCATCAGTGTCACCAAAGGCCCTGAGTTATCTCACAGGCATCATGTCTAGGAAAGTTCCTCTGCATTCTGAGGAAAAGTCCACTTTTCTGTAATTCCTCAGGCTAATAAATGGCTCCCTCTCCTCCCTACAGCCTCTCCTGTTACCAATTCTCATGCAGCATTGCCAGAGCCTCCTTTCACTATTAATACCACTCACTGTGAAATGTAATTACCAGCTCTATCACAAAGCGTCAGGCACATTTATCCACTGTACACCCTCGTTGACTCCAGATCCCATCACTCTCTGGCTGGCTTGTTCTGACAATGCTGTCCAAAGGAAAAAGCGTCTGCACAGGCTCCCAGCTAACTTGGGCTGCTTAAGGGGAGCATGAAACTTCTTCTGGGGGCCCAAAATGGGTTCAATAGGCAAACACAACACCAAGAAGCAAAAAGAGATGCCTAAATTATTACAGACTCATAATTTAAATCCAAAAGAATGAACAATGATAGGCAGAGAGGAGTGTTTGGCTGGTGAAGATGGATTAGTGAGCGCTCTAGAAAGCAATTCGAAATGATAGAGTGAAATTAATGGCTCCCTCCTCTAGGCTGACACAAGCAAAATCCCTCCTTTGCTTTATGCTTTAGCTCTCTTCATTATGTTTTGATTAAAACTGATACAAAAGAGTTCACTTAGCACCCCTTGCTCATGGATTTCTCCTCCTTACAGCTGCTTACAGCTGTTCCCACCAAGCACACAGGATACCCAGAATTCACATTGCCCAGCCCTGTGTCATTTGGTGAAGCTGCAGCTCTCACAAAGGGCAGGGACTCAGCCAGACGTATCAGCTTTAGCTTTATTTAAAAATCCTATTAGTTAGAAGAGAAAATAACACAAATTCTTACTGATATCCAACTGAGTCTTCTATTAAGTGCTTCTAATGCCATGGGGCTAGAGGCAGCTTTTCCTGCCCTGTCTGAATATCAAGTATGTACTTTGAAGGTGGTACCTTCACTGAACTCAGTATTCCTGGAGCTGCTTAAAAGCACACAGCCTATGCCTGTAATGGGGAACAGATAAAAGGTGAATTTTGTTTACTGGTTGAGTGTTACCATGGGGCTATGAACACTGAAAGAGAACCTGAGAAATGCAACTCAAACCACTGCTGACAAAATAAAATAAGAATTATCAGCATACTTGAAGAGGAAAGAAGTGGAACTGATAGAGGATTAGTTATGTTAAGTGCTTATCTGTCCCTGAGTCTCCAATGTTTAGAATGTGTTGTCCAAAGCCAGCTAATGATCTGTACACCAGCATTTCCCTAGGCAGAGACAGGGAAGAGATGTCTGCGAGAAACCAAAGTATTTTAGAGTTTTCTTTGTGAGAAAAAAAAAAATGAAAACAGGAACAGAGAAATTGCAAAAACTTTCAGGTTCTAAAAAACCTGGGGATTAAACTGCTGCAGACGAGGAAGGAAATGAGGTAGGCGTCTTTCAATTAAAATAAAGCACAAGAGTGTGACCTGCTACGGTGTGTTTGTGCTAGGTACACATCCCAGCAACACCCCCAGCAAATCTCCGTGCTCCAGGACCATCACAGAGCTCCTGGAGCCTGCCTGAACACAAGGTGCCTCTTTCCACCTGAATGGGCTCCTCAGTTTCAGCCAAATGCAACTGGTGGGGGAGAGGAGAAGGAAAGAGCTGAACTTCAAACCTTTCCCACGTTCTCACCACTGCGCTCTCAATAATGATGAATCTGTGGATCATCTTCTTCTAATCTCACACAATAATGATGTTTCCTGCTTTGATTCAAGACCTTTTAAGCGTGATGGTGGCAGATGGCAGGCTATTACACAGCATGGCCACACAGCAATGGGAGCAGGAAGGATTATCCACAGAAATAGTGACTCTTCAAAATCCAAAAGGTGAGGGCCCATGGTAGAGCCGTGGTTTTATTTTTACACCTCAAATCAGTTATTTGAATGCATTATGAATGCTGTAAATACACCCCATGGATATAACGAAAATACATTATTAATTGACACTCATTATTAATGAAGTTATAAATTCACAAGTGATGGAGCCATGACAGTGTGAGGGAAAGGTCATGAATAATAACTGGAGATAAATAATATATGTACAGTTAGCTCACAGGATACTATGCTCATATGACTGTAGTACCTCATGTTTATTTAACTCAGCATTGCATTGACTTTTTATTCTCTGCTAGATAATAACAGAAAGAATTACAGGGACCATAATTTCTATTAATTCAACATAACAGATCACAATGGACAGCTGATATTTCTGCAGGGATGCTCCTGAATCTTAACTAATACTAAAGTGCTGGAATCCTCCTCTCTTCTCCATTGTGCTCTTCCTCTGTGACATCATGCTTTGCCTCATTCATCCACTGCTGACACATGGAGAATGTCACTTCTAGAATGCCACAGTAGCCCCAGAGATAAACTCATGACCAGCCCAAGTGGCACACGAGGGTGACTATCAGTGGAGAAATGGCAAAATCTCTGGGTCACATCCCAGCGTGACAAACAGCGCAAGGCAAGCCGTGCGCTGTGTGCACATACAGACAAATTTGTTTTGGTTCCATCTGTTAGGACTAATTTGTTAATTATTAAATAGATAATTTATCATCTCTGCTTGCTTGATCGGTGTTTATTACCCACGGTCTGAGGCAGAGAGTGCTGCGTGAATAAAGATGGGATTAATTAATTACAAAAAGTTCAGGCGGCTGCAAACTTGCAGTGACTGCTTCCAGTCCCTGTCTACTCCTGAACAGAAAGGAGGCTGGGGGATGGAAAAAGCATCAGAAATTCAAGCCTTAAATGTCAAGTTTCCTTCTTTCCTCACAAATTACCCACTGCTGGATGATGAAAATCAACCTCTACTTCTTAAGACTTCACCTCAGCACCTTCCAACCAAATTCTCTTGAAAATCTCTGGATCCAGCTACCCTGTGAATGACAAAGTGTGAACAAGTGGTTCTCCCAAGTCAGCACCACAGGGTCATCCCTGCCTCATACACAATGGTGTCACTGTCCCCTGGCCACTGCCACCCAGGAGGTCAATAAACCACAGCCAGAGCCAAGCAGGTCACCCACCTGGGGACCTTGGCTCTGCCTTTCCTCTCTCAGCTGTTCACCCACTGCATCCTCCTCTCCAGGTCCTCCAATACTGTAAAATTCACGGTGTTGAGAGGTTCCTTTAGCAGTCACTCCCTCCTCACTGCTCTGGTATTAGAAATCTGCACTTGTCTTTCCTTGAAGGGAGTTTCAGGACCAGAATAACCAAAGCCATACTAAGAGGTCAAAACAAGTAGGAAGCCAGAAGCTTTCAGGAATATCCTGATACACTGAACCTTGCAAACCCTCAGCTCAAGTGGCAGAATGTGAAAGGGAAGGCTCACCTGAAATCCACCTACTCTCACTACTGAAAGGTGTTCACTGAGGTTCAAACAACATTTTATGAGGAATATCAAGAAAGAAAAAAAATTTATTCTGAA
Source organism: Zonotrichia albicollis (assembly GCF_047830755.1). NCBI lineage: Eukaryota > Metazoa > Chordata > Aves > Passeriformes > Passerellidae > Zonotrichia > Zonotrichia albicollis. Next base: position 4,930,287 of record NC_133834.1, on the reverse strand, counting down.
ATATGCCATCCTATGCAACAGGCTACAGGTGAAATAAACACCAACCTGCCTAAAGATAAAGGAAAGACCCTGAAATTCAGGGATGCTGAGCTGCAGGAAACAAGAGAACACAATTCACACGCTATCAACTGAGGCTACAAATGCAACAGGTAATGGATAACTTCCAAGGAGCCCAGCACTCAACTCACCAGATATTCAGTCTTCTGAAGGGAGACATCAAGGGAAATCAAAGGCAAGAGATGGTAAGTTATTTGATCAAAGACACTTCTAAGGTTAATGGACAGGCCACAAACAGCAATCATGCCTCCACTCATGCAGTCAGAAAAAGAGATACATCATGTTTGGTTCGTGGTAGGAAAAGATCTTCCCCATAGAACTCATTCAGCCAGTTCTTCAGGGATTTTCAGGTGAGTTTTTGGGTAACTCTGGCCCTGCTATGCCTCTCTGTCACTGCATATTCGTTCTCTCAGTGCTCATGACAAATTTAACAAGTATTTTGTACCAACTAAAGTTTTCTTGCTAAATAAATTAATTATGACAGAGTAAACAAAAAACTTTTTAAAAATGCTTGTTTTCATGTGATTACATCTTTAATTGGCTGGTTTAACATTTGAAATTTGATTTAATTTTAAACTTGATTATCCTCACGGCAGGGTCAGGCTGCCAGAGACACAAACAAGCACAGAAGCCCTTTGGCACTCCCAATCCAGCTCCCAATGGAGCCCACTCTGTGCTGCAGCATTCCTCCAGCCCCTTCCCTCTTTTATTATTCTTACTTAAGAAAGGAAGATCAAATTCAGGCCAACAGCACACATACGTTTCCTAGGACTCCATTACTAATTTCAAAATGAGATGGCGGCCCTGGAGGCCTGACTATTAATCCCAGCTCTGACAGCTCCTTTCCTTAATTGTCTGAATGAAATCTCCACCCCACCCCGGCTGTCCTTACCCATAAAATGAGCAAGGATAACGAGAAGCCAGAAAGGTATTCCAGGGAGTGGATAAATTATGTTTGGGAATTGCTTGAAAGATGGATGCTGGGACAAAGAAAGCCACTGCACTGTCAGTCCTGTGACAGAACACACATGGCATGATGAGTCTGATGAGGTGACAACATCTCCAGTCTTCCAGTTTTCCTCTGGAAAAACCAGCCCAAGATGGGTATGCAGCCTGGTCCCTGATGAAACACAGGAAAGGCAGTTTCTTTCCAGCAGAATTACCAAGCTGTTAGTAAATGTTACCACAGATTTCTCTTTCCTGCTTCAAAAGAGCCTTTTGCACTATTTTGCTGCTTCCCAGTACCAGTATTTGTACTCTCAGGTGCTCTGCTCATCAGCAGTATCCCTGATTTCTCATAGGTTCCCAAATTGTGGAGCTCAAAAGAACCGTAAGAATCAGCCAATCTAAAAACTGATGAAAAGCACAAGCTGGTGAATTAAGCAAAGCAGTTCCTGCATCAGGCTCATAATTACCAGCTGACTTAGAACATTTCTTGTACGAGAATATCCCATCTTCATTTAGACACTTCAAAGTGATGGCAAATCCCCTCCGTACTGAGATAAATAGTTCCAATGGCTAATTACCCCTGTTGTAACAAAAGCATTTCCTTATTTCTAATCTTTTCTGGTTTCTACTTCCAGCATTTGATCTTGTTATGTTTTTGTCCGAGAGATTAAAGAGCTCTTCACTAGCCACAATCTCCTTCCCATATAGGAACTCAGACTATGATCAAGCTGCTTATTAACCTAGCCTTTGTTAAGTTAATTAGAAGGAAATTCTCCAGCCTCTCATTGGTTTTAGATCTTGAGGTGAGGTAGAAGAAATAGACACTGCTCACCAAGGATTTCCCCTATTTTTAGAGAAAATAGGTTAAGATAATATCTTGATGAAATAGAGACACATGTACCACGTGCTTTATGGTGTCCTTTGCATCTTTATGTCACCTTTCCTGCTTCCTCTTGTCCTGGAATAGGTTGATGCAGGAGGCGATGCTGGAAGCTGATTTCCATCTGAATTTGCACATGTTGAAGATCACTGACCTCACCTCAAAGGAGACAGAAGAGAGGGAAGCAAATACTGAGATACCAGGAGGTTCTGCTGGAAGACCCAAAGGAAGCACTCTGCTTTTCTGGCAAGAAGCTTCTTGCTAAGTCAGGCCCTGTCATCTCTGAAGGCTCTTTACCAGGTTTTGTCTCTTCCCAAGGCTGCTCTGCTCTCTCCTGCCTGTGTGGCAAACGACCTACACAGTCCTCCCTTCCCCTAATGCCAACGGGAACTCTTGGACTACTTCTCCCTTCTCCTCCTACTTCTCTCACACACTTTGTCTTCTCTTCGCTGTCTCCTTCGCCAAACTGCCTCAAAGAGTGCTCTCACCCTTCCCTTCCTCCTTTTGCTTCACATCTTCTCTGTGGGAGGACTCACAGGGCTGCTGCTCTCCTCTGCATCCATACAATCCCTCTTCTCAAATCCTGCTCTGAACAGGAGCTGGTTTTCTGCTCCCTCAATGAAGCTTTTGTGGTTCCCAGCTCTGGGAGTTTACATGAGCACAGCTCCTATGTGAAATACTCCAAACCCAGACACACCCCACCCTCTTCATCTCTCCAGCCCTTTGCAACACTCCTGTCCAACTCTCAGCCCTGCTGTGCCTCTTGCTGCCCTCCGAGCATCACTGTAAGCACCAACACTCCAGGGCAAAACTGCTTTGCTACCAGTAGGATCTCCAAACAACATCATCTTTCTGTGACTCACTTGCTGGGAAAGGAAGATGGGAACAGCTGTGCTGTTGCCTCAAGACAGATTCCTCCATGCCTGCACAGCCTCACAGTCACAGAAATATTCCTCCTCAAGAAGCATCTCATTCTGACTTATGCTAACCACTGCCTGACTTCATTCATCATTGATTGTCTCCTCTCTGAGAACCAGAGTGCTGCTGCAGATGCATTTTGATTTGCTTTAAATTGAGTGGTGATGGGGGTTTTATTATGCTCGTGGAAGTGCTAAACAGCAGCGTGCCAGTGGTGAGGGAGCACAGTGCCATGGAGGAGATCTGGTGGGAAAATGTGAGCACCATGGTGGGTGTCTGGGGGCAAGCAGGGATAGAAATCCCCCAACAAATCTAAAACTGGAACTACAAAGAGGTGTTGGGTCATTAAACAGCATTTTGGGGCCATGAATGAGGTCTAAGTAGAGAGAAGGAGGATCCACCTTGCCATAAGAAAGGAGAAAACACGAGGGAGACAGCAATTAAGCTGAGGGATTTGGAAGAGCTCACACTATTCCCTTGTTATCCCAATCTGATTTGTGGGAACAAGGCAGAGTTGGGAAAAAAATATTAGGGCCATCTTGGTGTAAAGAAAAGCAGGGGGAAAACTGAGGAAAAACTATCATTAACATAATTCCTGCCCTTTATTATCTCTACTGTCTTTAGCACCTTCTCCTGCAGAACAAGACCCCAGGGCATTAGTCAGGAAATGGTGGGATTCAAGGACTGCTCAGCTCATCTGTGGGGCAGGATCCAAGGGTACTCTGCAGGTTTTCTCTCCCTACAAGCAGTACCAACCCCAACACGCTGTGTTCTCCTGATCTACTCAAGTGGTTTAATTAGGAGTTAATTTAGTGAGGTGGGAAGGGACTAATGGCAGGCAGCAAGAATGAAATGAGCCATCCCAGGAGAAGTGTGGATTGACAGCAGAGCTGGGCTCAGCCATCCCATGAGGGGTGATATGCCCCACTGTCCCCTAGACAGGGAAGACTCAAATCCCCTCTTCCTCAGAACAAAGATTGGCATGGGTGGATCCTGGACACAAAACTGGTATGGCTTCTGTGTTGTTCATGTATCTGCTCTTTAAGAGGAACTAGATAAAGAGATAAAACCCTTCCTGTTGAGAAAAACTACTGCTCAGTGTCAATGATTTTCTGTCGCTTCTTGCCAGAACTCTGGGTGACAAAGTCTGGCCTGAGGACCTCTGGGTGAAAAAGTCAGGCCTCAATTGACTTGTATTCTGGCAGTGAATGCTGTCTAGTGGTCTTCTGCCCACTGGCAAAAGACAACTTTTCCCACCAGTTGAGGCTGTGATTTATTACTCCAGGGGATGAAATTCAATAAAATGAGCTTCCCCATTATCACCTCCCAGCAATTGTCTCGCTGCTCTGCTAATTTCACAAAGACAACCTGAGAAGACACCCAAAGCCCAGCCCCAGCGAGGCAGGAGGCTCTCAAGCACGTGTCTGTGTCATCACAGCTTGTTGTGGCCCTTGGAAAGGCAGCTGCAGAGACAGAGACTGTCCCAGGTGCAGAGCAAACTTAAAGTCTGTGCTGGTGGCACAGCCAAGGCTCTGCGGTGTCAAAACCTCCTGGATTCAGAGTAAATGCAGGAGCCTGTTAAAAGAGTCAGCACATCTCCCACTGAGGCCTTTAGGCAACAGCAGCACAGGGAGAAGAGAGAAACCAGCTCCTAAGAGGTGGTTTGGACCAGTTGTGTGAGGGTACTCTGGACATAAATTTTGATCTATTAATGAGTCACAGCGGTCACATAACCGGCCGTGCCATCATTTCTTCCTCTCTAACAGCCCCTTCCGGAGATCTAATCTCAGTAAAATGCTGGAGGAGCCTCTCAAATGGCCATGTTTTACTGCTGTCACTCTATCACTGGTTCCTCACCCAAAGGGCCACGGGGAAATAACCTCTTATCTCAGAGATCAAAGCCCTGTATTAATGACTGGGAGCTGCCACTCATCCTGTGCTTAGACCACCCGAGGAACCTGCTGCTCTGCCCAGCTCAAAGCCTGGTTTGTTTATAGCAGCAGCATTAATCTGGAGGATGGCTTTTCAGTACAGGCAGTTTTTATTATTTATTTAGTACTCAATATTTATTATTTATTTAATACCTAAAACACAACAGGTCTTTGTGGCAACATGACAGAGTCCATTCCTTGAAAAGCCTTCAGGCTGATAAAGAGGAAAAGACTAAAAGAAGATGAATGGGGTTGAATGGACAAGAATGGGGTTGAAGAGATAAAGTACTCCTCACTACTCACCTCACAGAGCTATTTTATACAGCTTTCTATATGCATGGAACACATGCAATGGAATGGCTCCTTTATTTGGATGCAAAATGGGGAATTGAAGGGAAAAAGGCTGTATGGACTCCAAAGAGAACAAATAGGTTGAGAGATGGGAAGGATAAGGAAAAGTCTCCTCCAGGCTCTCCTTGAGGCACTTGGCCATATTAACAATGTCCAATCTTCTTCTGGATCCAAGGCTCCCCACGCAAAGCCCATCCTGCTGCTGCACTTCATGTTGGGCTGGTTGATATAAACATTTGCCAGCTCTTATCCAGCTTCTGTGGAGCCATCTTATCTTTCTCCTTCCCATATCTCAAAGATAAAATATCAGGGAAGACCAGCTAGAGAACTACTGATCTGGCCAGCCTGCCCCAGAGAGCAATCCATGCTTTTGGACTCCATGAAAAGAGGGACTTAGTCTGAAGCTCTCAAGAATTTTACATTTATGTGCTGGAAAGTGCTCCAGAAGAAATTCCTGAGTATCTTTCTCTATTTAATATGGGGTGACTGTCTTCAATCTGTAGATCAACAATGTACAACCATTTAAGGTAAGGAGGAAGAGGAAACATCATTAGGATGTGATGTGGCATGTTAGCAAAGGCTAGGAAATAGAGGTAGGTAAACCTGAAGGTTTTTGACTTGACAATTATCAGAATTGTTATTGCTTTTTTTGCCAAGATCTCCTCTTTGCAAAGTCAACTTGGTCCTCCCATATATCACTTCCCAGCAAGATCCCCATCACAGCTGCATCTTCCAGATGAGAAGCTGTGGGGAATGGGATGCTTTTGACACCAGGAGAACCTTCTCAGTGCAGCCAGGCTGGAGCCAGAGGAGGCTCTGCCTCTGCCCTGGGTGTGCCAGTGCACTGAGACTCCACCAAGCACAAATCCAGCACAAAGAGAGGCTGCAGGAGCATGAGCACATCCAGAGAAGGTGTTACTTCTGCTGGCATTAGGAATGGTGCATGGGAAGCCATCTGCTGGGAAGGAGCACGTGCCTGGCTTTGTGAGGATGCTCCCTCCTCTTTGCCACTGCTCTCATCACTGCTGGGCTGGTTTCAGGCAGGAACTGGCTGCTGCTCCACAGCAGCATCAACGCCCCATCATCGCCAGTCCCCTGCCCAGTGATGCTCATTCCTTCATTTGTTCAGGTTGCCAAATGTGTGCTGACTGTGCTGTCCTTCACCCTGTGTGCAGCTGCCTCCCACCCTGTCCTGACTCTGGGGACAAGCCCAAGATCAATGATGTAAAGAGATCTGTGACCATGCTGTCACTGCCACCTCTCTGCCTCTCAGCTTGCAAATGGAAAGAGGCAGAGGAGGAATAATGAAACAGAAAAGAAAGGCATTGCTTGCAGAAATTGTATTGCTTCTGCTTCAGACATTAAATACAACAGCCTACAGCATTCCCCTGGGGACCAACTCCAAATCCATGCACACAGACTTGGACATTTCCTGGATAAAAGCTTCCCTGCCTGGGTTCATTTCAACTCTAACAAGTCCATTTCTTAAGAGAGAGACTGAGCTGACAGAAGGCAAGGTTGGAGGCTGCAGGCCTGAATGGATTTGGGGGATTGCAAGTCCCCCTGGTCCTCTCTACCAGCACAGCACCCTCTGCTCCCACAAAACAGCCAGTCTCTGCTTTGAAAGGCTTTCTGCAGCATGAGAGAAGGGAAGCTGTGGCTGGGCATCCTCTTGACCCCAAAGAAGAGGGAGCAGAACAGCACCGATGGTAGCACTTAATTGAGGGTACCATAATGCCAGGAAAAACTGAGTGTTTAGCTCTCCAAGAGAGCTGCATGACCTTTCCTGTGTGCCTGGAGATATTCAGCACTGCACAGTTTGGGTAAAGAGGGTTTGTATAAAGGGAAAACAACAGAAATCCCGGTTGTCTACACTGACAAAAACACACACAGAAGGCAGAAGAGCAGCAGAAGATTTTCATGCCTTGATGGAAAGACTGCATTTAAATAACAGAGCACATTTCCCCCTGGTTCCACAGTGTTGCTTGTTGAAGGAAATCCGTGTGGTTAACCTGGCAGGAAGAACACATCTCTGTGATTTTCACTGAGCTAATGGGAGCCAACAACCTGTTACCTGTAACTCTGAGGACAGCATTCCCACCCATCCCAATATTTGCCTAATAAAAGGTCACCCCATTATACAGCACCTATTTGCAAAATTAAGAGCCTCTCTCCAGCGGCTAAATGCTTGCTTTAGATTCGGAATTACTGTAATTAAAGTTACATTGTGCTCGGATTGGTGCCAATCAGTGGGGAGCTCCAGGCATGACCCGCGTTCCTGGCGCCCGGGCTCCCACTCCATTAGCTCCAGGGAATTAGCTGTCATTAACGAAGAGATGCACACTCCTTCGTGTTGTCAAACCGCAATCAAGCGGGTCACAGGTGAAGAATAAATACTTTCAGAACAAGCCCAATTACACCATTTACATTTCATTACAGAACCTGTTTAATCCACTGATGGGCTCCCAAAGTTCTTCTGCCTAATAAACAGCATTTCAGAGGAATTAATAGGCCCTGCAAAACATGCTAATTACACTCTTTTGCATTGCATTTGCAATATTGATTTTAAAGTTGCCACTTCCTCCCCCTCCACTTTCTTTTCCCAGCCCCAAAGCCTTAACTTTAAGCAAAGTACACTCAAACCAACCTAATTACTTGTGAGTTTGGAAGCTAATGCATCTCTCTCGTCAAAGCTCAGTTCCAGCAAAGGCCAACGTACAGGGACGGATTTTAATGTCCATAACTTGTGCAAGTTTCTCCAGACAACCACTGGAAACAGCTGCAGAATAGCAATTACAGGCAGAGAGCAGGCATCAGCAGAGATTTGCCATGGCAACCAGCCTGGCTGGGCCCGCTCCCCAAAGACGCCTCCTCCTCCTCTCAAAGACCAGAGCAGTGGAACAGGTACAATGACAACACAACCACCACAGTCTCATTTTGATTTGCAACCCGAGCTCTTTGAAGCTCTCCTAGGCACTGAACTGTTTAAAAAACAAAAGGAAAGTTTATTTTCAAATGGCGGGTCTCAGCTAAACCGTTTGGAAGGGAGGAACAAATCAGCCATGCTGGTGGAACACGCTGGCTGGGTGTTTATTCACCCTGGCTGCTCTGCCCAGCTCCTGCCATGGGCTTTCAGTTCCCTTCCTCCTCTTTGTGCTCACTCTGCCTTCCTCTCCACTTCTCTCAAATCCATTTTCTCTAATCAGTGGGTTTACTTCCCACCTCTGACTTTTTGCACTGGCTTGGAGGCTGTCACTTAACACTTGGGGTTTTATCTCAAGCTTATTGACAGCTGAAAGCTTTTGGAAGAGGAGATGGGAGAGGGACAGAGTGCTTGTGGTGTTTCCCTACAGCACCTGCAGGTGGGAGCCAGCAATAGAGGACAGTAGCCTGCTGTGTTTAATTCCTTTGCTGACAACAAAGCAAGAAAGGAAAGCCAAAGGAAGGTCTTTGAGGGGACGGTGAGATACAGAGCAGCCATCCCACATATGGGCTGACACCTACTCCTGCTCCTCAGAAACTCTGACCCACAGCAACTTTCAAAGGGAAGGGATACAGAAGCAGATAGTGCAGAAATGGACATAAGGAACAGTCAGAGTTTAATGAAGACAACACATGCTGCTCAGCCCTACTGTCCCTCCACTGGGAGTCTGGGCATGTCCCCAGCTGCACTGAGGAACCACAAAACACACCCCATGTCCAAGGATTTAATCTCCCTGCTATCCAGTCTGTGTGAATGCTCATGCAGGAGCAAGTCAGAACGGTTTGTGTTTGCCCAGCCATCCATGCAAGCCTCAGTGTGAAGTGAGGACCAGGTGCTGCTCAGTGCCCCAGGTGATGCAGGGAGCGCCTGCCCTTGCACCGTCTGGCCAAAGAACAGCCCAGGAGCTGCTCCTGCAAGCACGAACCTCCACCCCTGCATGCCCACAGCCCTCTCCTCTCCTGGGAACATCTGCCTCACAGGAGGCAACGCATGCAAGAGGCATCCAAGCCATGTGGGAAGGTTGGCTGTCATCTTGTACCCTTTTATACCATTTATTTATCACATGTATGGAATTTCTTTTGCGCCTCGGAGATTCTGTAGGGATTTACAAATATGAAATGCTACAAATAATACCTTGGGATCTCTTCCTCCTCACAGGCACCAAACTGGATTAGTTAGTTATTGTCTGGGAAACACTTTGAAGTATCACTTAATGCTACTAATCACGCAGCACCTCTTTAACACCATCTACTAATGCTAGCACAGGCTGGAGAGGAGATATAAATACCAACCAAGCCTTGTAATTACACTGCAAATACATCAATATTTGTCAAGAACTACTCTTAATCTCATAAAAGTGCCACAAGAAATCAAGACCTACGAGCAGTTCTGTATCTCTTCCGCAGGGCAGACCCTGAGGCAATGCAACATCTCTTGACTGCACACTGTGCCCATGGCTGCCTCAGACAAGGGTGTTTTTTACTGCAAAACCTTCTGACAAACCTTTACTACAGGTTTTCTAAAGCAGGGCTAACTCAGAGCAGCCCTGTATAGTTTGCAACGGCAGAGAAGAGCACAGGACAAGGAGAGTTTGCAACAGAATGGCTAAGACCATCTCTAATTTAAGCTGACAGAAAAGCAAATTGAGAAAAAGATATAGTCAACTATTTGAGGCTTGGACCTTCTTAATCATCCACAGAAAGCAAGAGCTCAGTGTTGCCATCTCATTGCACAGGTAAGATTAAAGACAGGCAAGATTTTTACCCCGTAGTTACAATGATTAATGTTCCTAAACAGACATATAGTTTGAAAGCACTATTACTGGAAAAAGAAAAGTTGTTGCCTCATTCTCAACCCACTATTTTCCCTGGGCAGTGAGCCAGCAGCTGAAGAATAAGGAAAGTTGCTATTTTAAGAGTTTTCTTGAATTGCAAGGTTTGGTAATGAACACAACTTGTTACCGTCCCCTTTGCTGAAATCAGGGGCAAATGAAAAATGCATGGATGAGTGCTCTGCTGAGCACTCTGTCCTCAGTCAGCTGGAGGAGGAAGACTGCTGATATGCTCCTGACAGCTGTCCCTCCATCCCAGCTTCTCTCCTGGCATCAGAACAAACTTCACTCCCTCACTGCCCGCAAAGAACCAGGAGCTGCTCTGTGCAACTTTGTCTGCTGCTCTCAAGAAAGATGCAAGAAAATTATTCAGAGTCCCAGAATGGTTTGGGTTGGAAGGAACCTTTAAGATCATCTAGTTCCAACCCCCCTGCTATGGGCCACTGAATTCAAAGAGCAAGACACAGCAGTTTTGGACTTTTTATACAAGATAGGACACTATATAAAGCTACCGGTCTCATAATGGTGACATAATACACATTCTACAGGTGATCATGCTGGGAAGAGAAAAGGTATGAGCTTCCATGAAGCCAATGTTCCTCATTAGTTGCTGCAATACTTCTGAGAACAACTCCTGCCAGAGTTGGGATGCAACATGTGTGCTGGCACCTTGTTAGGAGACACAGGAAATAAGTTGGAATAAGTTCCTGCAAACCCAGCTTGTGGCCTGGCAGGGCATGGTGTGCTGCTCTCAGTTCCTATTGTACCTCATCATGCCCCAGTGTAATTTAAATAGTTCACTGTGGGAAGTGAGAGGAGAACATATTCCATAGGTTTTGTTTCCTGCTTAGTCTCGGGAACACTGATGTTGTGAGTTGTTGCTCTAATACCTTTGTGAAAAAAAGCCCAACATGACCTTCTGCATCCAGGGCTTCCTGCTATTATAAACTCAGCAAAACAGCATGCTGTGTCCTGCCCATGAGGCTGACAGACAACAGACTGTGGTCTAATTAGAAAAGACATGCTTCCCACATTATCCATAAAGCTGCCTCAGCCTACAACTAAGGACAAATAAATAACTGTCAGGGCTAATAAGCCCAGAATCATAAGAGGAAGGAAAAAACTGAAATTGGATCTACTCAGATCTCAGTTATGTGATCACAGAAAACATGTGTGGTAACAACTGTGAAGACAAACAAAACCAGCTATGGTTGAGCCAGCTCCTCTTCAGCTGACTCAAACATGCTCCACCTCAACAGATTGTGCCAACCCCTTGGCATTTCTCTGAATTTCCAAACTAATAAGACACAAACTGCCATAGGTGATTAATTGGAGCATTTGAGCATCACAAGATCTCCATTTCAGCATGCCAGTACACAACAGGAGGACACGAGGAGATACCCAGCGTGGGGAACTGGAGAGAACAATCCTGAAATGATGAAGATTGTGAGGGTGGCACAAGCTCTGAGGGCTGGCTATATCAGGAAGTTGTTTAGAGCACTCTTGAGATAAAAGATGCTAAAGGGATGATGTCTAGAAGCTTTTTGTGCATTACCCATTTGGATCACAGCCTATCATTACAGAAGTCCTAAATCTAAATCCCTTCAATTTTGAATTCCCTCTCCCCACATCTCCACAGGAAGAGAAAGACCAACTCCAGGCACTCTTCTGAACTTCCCTGGGAGCCAGTTGTGCTGCTGGCACCCTGCACCTACAATTTTACAAAAGCAAGCTCCTCAGCTCATTGCTCAGCTCATTGTGATTGAAAAAAATTTAGGAATCCATAGAAAGGATTAACTCCAAGTGACAGTTTCCAACAGAACACACAAAGGATAAGTTGGAGTTACCCAAATTGTCTCAGCTTAGTCTCTCCATCCCTTCCTCAGCCACTGAATGACAGCTCAGGAATCTGTTCAGAATTAATTTTCATCAATCTGTTTCACCTTTATGCTCACAGATCTGAGGCAGGGCACGGGCCCTGGACATCTGCAGGGTGTTGGAGCAGTTCCCACTGGGAGCCTGTTCCTGCCAAGTGACAGGGGAGCATCCACTGGGACGCAGCAGTGCCAGCTCCCAGCTATCAGTGGCACTGCGAGTCAAACGTCACCGCTCGGGTGCAACCACGCCTGACAGAAACATTGGTTGATGTTTCCAGAGCACTCTCCTCTTCGGTAAGGGGAAAACAGGGGCTGGACTCGAGACCAGCAGGCTGCTCAGAGCTTTTCCCACAAGAACAGTGACAGCAGGAGCCACCATATGGGATGAGACAGGGAGCAACTTTGCCTCGGCCTTGTTGATTGAACAGGACTAATCAGGCTGAACTTGGGGCCCATCTGCTGACCACTGATCACAGGCTACAGAACCAGGACACTGCCCATGAGCTGGCAGGACTACAGGCACGGACAGTGGGGAGGGAGCAGCATCCACACACTCATCTGCTCCTCGGTTCCTCCAGCTCTGCTCCCTAGCTCTGTCCTGGAGGGAGCTGTCTCTGCAAACAGCAAGGCAGTGCCATGTGCTGCTGCTACCTCAGATCACTGATCAGCCTGGAATATGCATCTTTTGAATCAGAGAGCTATTTCTTCTAAAAGAAACATCTCTATGCTCAGAGACTCGATTCTCACAAGGTATTTTTCAGCTCTTGGAGGCCACCAGACTTCCCTGCTCTCTCAGAGTTTGACAGAAGCAGTAACCCCATTGTGAGGTTGTGGAGCCCTGGTTGAGCAGGGGTCAAGGAGAGAGCTCCTGGACCTTCTGCCCTGCCCTAGCTTCTTCTGCCCTTGAAAAAGGTCTGATCTGGGCTCAGAGCCATTCTGGTGGGTACAAGGAGGCAGCCCTGGGGCAGTAAGGGGATATGACCTCAAGAGCACAATCTCTGTTAACATGCATTTCATTTCACCACAATGGCAAGCTCAGCATGACACCAAGGACTCAAAACCCTCCAGCTTTTATCCCTTCTAATTTGTGGGTGCATCAAGCATCAGCCAGAAGCTTGGGAGCTGATAAGGTGGACATCTGCCACAGACATCTTTTATGAAAAATCCTTTTCTTAGGATTTTTCCTCCTGAGATGCTGAGAGGCCTCAGGAACAAAATGTAAACAATGGTTATCTGCTGCTGTGGAATGCAACAGGTGCATCTGTGATTGGCCCATGTTGGATGTTTGTAATTAATGGCAAATCAAAGTGAGCTAGCTCGGACAGAGAGCTGAGCCACAAACCTTTGTTATCATTCCTTATTATTCTATTCTTAGCTAGCCTTCTGATGAAATCCTTTCTTCTATTCTTTTAGTATAGTTTTAACGTAATATATATCATAAAATAATAAATCAAGCCTTCTGAAACATGGAGTCAGGTCCTTGTCTCCTCCCCAGTCTGAAAACCCCTGTGAAGACTGTCACAGACATCTATCGTGGAGAAGGTGCAAGATGCACCAAGGTGCAGATTACAGCAAAAGGCCTGAGCCAGATTTTGTGTAAGTGCATCTTGGCCTCCAGGACACCTTTGCATCCTTGGCTCGTGCTGAGGTGGCTGCTTGGGGTGCCTGTCCATGCCAGATACGTTGATTGCATTCTGCAAACAGCTCATCTGCAGAGAACTGGACTAAACCCAACCTCATTTCACAGAGGTCACTGCTCCAGAGGGCAGCATGAAATGGCTTCTCATCTCCACCTGCACGAGCTGGATGTAAACCACTGATCCACTGCACCACTGAAACTCCCCATTTCACCCCATCTCCTCAGCTAAAGGACATCCTTGTCCCACCACCACTCCCCCAGCACCTGTCAGAGCCAGCAGAGCTCTCCCTCCACAATGCCTAAAGGAAAATTCCCCTTTCACAGGCTCGATTACAAAGGAAAATCTCAACATCTGCCCATGTGAGTCAGCTATTTCTCTGAATCCCAACAACCTTGTCTGTACGAGATAGCTGGGAAAGGCAAAACCAGAAAGACAAAAAGGGTTGTGTCCTAAATAAAAAACAAGTCCAAACACTTGGGGAAAAAAAATGAAAAGGAAAAAAATCCATTTAGCTTTGTAAGGCAATAACAAGCAGAGCAATATGTAGCTTCAAGGCTACATAGCCAGGTCAGAAAACCCTCCAGAGAGAAAGAAGTAGGCCACAAAACTCTCATATTAGCTGCTAAATCTGCTGCATTACCCAAAATTTGTGGGGGAGGCCCCTCTGATGGCTGCGCCAGCTGGCAGCTCTCCTTTGACAGGTATTTATTCACACGCTGATGGGCTGTGGAAGCAGCTCTGAACTCTCCAACAGAAGATGAGATGTGGCCAGGATGCCAAGAGCTGCAGGTGATGCCTCCACCTTCCTAGAACATAGAGGCACCCACTGCTCCAGCAGCCAACATCTGGCTGCCATCCCTGCACTAATTGTGCAAGATTTGGAAATCTGGAGAACAGCAGCCCCTAATGTGTTCCTCTTGGATCCACTGATGCCCATGGTTCAGGATCTTAAAGACCATTTAATTTCAATCCCCCTGCCATGGACAGGGACACCTTCCACCATCCCAGGCTGCTCTAAGCCTGTCCAACCTGGCCTTGGACACTTTCAAGGATGGGGCAGCCACAGCTTCTCTGGGCATCCTGTACCAGGGCCTCACCACCTTTACATTAAAGACAAAAATTTACCTCTGGCTCTAAAACTGGCACTTTCAAATCTGGTGTGCTGAGAGATGGCTTTTGCAGATGATTTCATGGAGGAAAAGTCTTTGAGGTTATTCATCCCTATCCTGCTCAAGGGAAATCATTTCAATGTAATGAGCAACAGCACTGCTGAAGAGAACATGCAGAAAAAACTGGAAAATGCCTCATTTTATCAACAGAAGCAAGGTCATCCAAACCCGGAGATGACGATATTCAATATTAATATCTCCAAGCAGGGTTTGAACCTCTTGGTAACCATCCACTCCCCAGAGAATTGTCTTCCAGTAACTTTGATGTGCATTAATTAGGCTTGCACAGCTGGTAATGCCATCTGCCTGCCACGGCAGCGCTGCAGAGTCCATGGCATGGCAGAGGATGGGCTGTCTCACCACAGCCCCTGCTGGTCCAGCACCCCTGCCTGCATCCTCCTGTGCTTCACAGGCTGTCCCAGCATCCAGCACAGGGAACAACTCAACAGGCAACCATGCAAAAACAAAGCTGCCTCCTCCTGACACACACAACTCTCTAATTCAAGTCCTGCTTTTTTCTCATTTCCAGGAACTCCATGTGTTTCTGCTGCTCCAGCCCTAAGCAGTCGTGTACAACGTTCTAATGAGGTCCATTCCACTGATATAAGGGACGCATCAACCACACTGCTCAATTTATTTCTGCTTGGAGCATCCAAGAGCTGCTTCTCAAGGAGTTTGAGAAGATCTATTAAGAGTCCAGCCCTGACTGGTAAATAATGTCCATTTCTGGAGTGGCACCATCAATCCAATCAGCAAAGGCATTTAAGGACAGGATGTACAATACAGGAAAATGAAATTACTTTGAAAATATTCCTCCTTGCTTATTTGCCAGCTAATGACAGAACCAATGCCAAGCATAGCCAATCTGTGCTAGGGTGTTCAGAGAGACAGTCCTTATGCCAAGATACACTTTTTTCCTTCTCATCCACCTAAACACATCCCACACATTGGTCCTCCCCCTCACTCGAGCCTGGCAACACTTCCAGAGGCTTCTCCAGCAGTATAGAGGCAGCAAAATTCCCAATGCTGCATGATCAGGTGCCTTGTTTTGTCTCTTTTTTTATAAAATGTCCTGAATTTTGCACTTTTGGCAAAGTTGCGTTGTTGTCGTCCCCTTGTAAATATTTGCTGTTGAGAGCCATTTGCAATGTAAAACTTCTCTAAGGAAAGGGAGGAAGGCTTATGCTCTGATGTATTTGATACTACCCCTTATGTCATCCATGATGCTTCCCTGCTACTTTTACAGGTATTTTCAAGAAAGTCTGGATGATATTCAGCATGCAGAAATACAAAACTAAAAAAGAAAGGCAAGACGGCAAGACAACTCAGCAAGCTAAACTCAGAGTTAAGCCTAAGTTTGGGAGATGCAGGCTCAGTTCCTTGCTGTGCCAGACTCCCTACAGGACCCTCCTGCCCATCCCATCCCACAAGGAGATTAACAACATTTCCTGACAAAGGTACAGCCCCACAGCCCTCCTGACAGACCTGAGAAAAGCTTCCAGAGGGTTTGTCCCCAGCAAAGTCCAAAGGAGCACCATTAGCCACAGCCTTTGCTGCTCCAGCTGTGCTCCACAGCATCATCCAATCACACCTTGCACTCTGCCCCACCCCTTCCTCCTGTGAACTTCCATGTAATAACTGAAAAATGTGACAAGCCTAACTTTAATCATGTTTTAACTCGGGTTGGTGTCATTAATCTTGCAGCCACTGATGGGTAATTTAATTAGGGTGCATTTGTAATGAATTACAATCATCATTTAGCGCTATTGTTCCTCACACGAGCAGAGGGGAGTCAGAAAACTGGCACAGTTGATCTTCTTAATTACACTCACGCACTATGCAAGGCACCAGCAGCCCCAGCCTCTCACTGCTGGCTTTTCAGATAAAGGAACATCAGCACCAGGGACCCTCCACACTGAGCCTGGCAAACATCTCCAGCTTGCTCTTCACCGTCAACCAGTGGTGGCTACCAGGCCTGGGAGATGGAACCTTTGATGGGGGAGCTGAAAAACCCTGGGCAAAGAGCTCAGGGCTGAATCAGAGAGAAAAGTACACAGAAAAGTACACAGCCAGAACAGAAAGTGGGCTTCGTTCTTTCTCACCACCTGCAAACATCTGACACACGTTCAGGTATGGCAAAACACAAAATCTGAGTAACTGGATGAATTATAAGACAAGAAGGATCCCAACTAAGTGATTTGATTTATTAAACATGCTCACTTATGGTGTTGTAAAGTTACCTGGAAGGTTGGAGTCACTAAGGATGCTCTAATGGAAGGATAATATTTGCCCCAGAGCTTTAAATCCACCTCTACATGACAATATCAGAAATTTCCAGCCAAAACCTCCCATTTCTGCTCAGCTCCTCCACTGCTCCGTGCAGGATGCGTGGCAGTGAATGCCTGTATTTATTTCAGACATGACTTCAGTCTGCAAAAGAGGAGCAATCTGTTGCTGTGGCTGAGAGCCAGCCACTTCCTCCTCTCCATCTCTGAGCTCCACAGACAGACTCCACCAGGACGCCGTGTGGTGCCATCCCTCTTTGGCAGCCAGGCTGCCCTGCCTCTGAACTAAACCCTACTGAAGAGCTGCTCAACTTTTGCTGCTCTCAGGGAGGCGTTTTATGCAAATTTGTATTTGTTTTTATATAAAAATTGTGTTTTACACAAGGGTTATTATGCACAGGACAAAAGGAAAGCAAGCCCTTTGTATCTCCTCCAAAAGGGTGGTCAGGGTCTCTCTCTTGGTCTCCACTCAGAAGAAATCTGGATTTCCAGATATCAGAGCAAGCAGGATGAACAGCTGTTCCCAATATTCCCCAGCTGGGACACCCCACTTCTGGCACATTCCTGTGGGGAAGCAAAAGCTAGGTCAGATTTTGAAGAGAGAAAAGAAACATCAGACTCTGGGTTCCATGGTCTGGGACAGTGTCCTAAGGGCAACATGGCTTTGTCTCTCCCCTCATCAAACATATTCACTGAGATTCCATGGAAACTCCATCTGAATTGACTAAAAGTGTCCCAAAGAGCTTTTTTTCCACAATTAATTTTGTCAGGTATCATGAAGGACTCCTTCCTACGTGTGTGGAATTTGCCTGGAAACGAAAAAAATATTGGGCAAAGCAAAACACTGGGCTCTTGTCAAACCCAGTTTTCAAATAAAGGCTTGGGAAGGAGCTTACCAGTTTGGACTGGCAAACTATGATCCCATGCCAGCACAAAGAGCAAAGAAAAATTATGTGCAAATCCTCTGTGGTAGTATAATATGGGAAAAGAAATAATTTGATGTGGCTCAGGGCAGAGGACAACCAGGCCTCTGTTTTGGTAGTGCTTTTTCCAAGAGTTAGCAAAACTTGGATAAAGTACTGGACAGTAATGAACAGAAAATAGGGAACAGTCTGGATTACACAGTAATGCAATTTTTTAATTGGTTATTTATACTTATCTGAAACATTGTGCACTTTCTTTAAGATAGGCCCAGGAGAGTACTGACAAGTACTAGAGAAAGCAAGGAAAGAGGTTTATATAAATCTCTCAGAAATTCTGGGACAGAATATGAAGGGACAGAAAACAAGAGGCTCATAAAAGAGGTCTATAAAATACCAAGATTATAATAAGGAAAGAAAGAGCACTGCTCTTTGTTCAGAAGAGAAAAACAGGAGAGAACTCAGCTGAAAAAAATACAATGTAAGGACTTTAATTTTCATACAACATGTGTTAATTAACCTGAGCAACCACGGTTGTAGGGGAGCAGAAGCACAGAATTTAATGAAAATTGGAACAGACAACAACATCCTACTTTCTAAATGGTATTTCTGCCATTTCCATTTTGCTTTCGAGAACGAGATATGGTCAGGAGGAACCTCTTTTTAATCATGTTATTAACAATGCAGTCACTGAGCAGCATTTAATTATATTTTCCTAAGTCACGGCGCGCTCACAGCTGGGAGCTCAAATGGCAAAACCCTTCTGAGTGACTTTTCCTGGAAAAGGTCCTGCCTGTTCTGCCCCAGCTCTGCTCCAGGGGCAGGTGAGGACCAGGATGGGTGTCCTGTGCTCCCTGCCAAGTGCTGCTATGTATGGGGATGGAGCACAGCTGGAAATGTCTAACTGTGCTCACTGTCCAACATCAGCACCAAACCCTTCCCATCACGTTGGGACACTGCCAGGCCACAGACATGCTGCAACTTTACACAAAGTTTCAGGCAGATGCCTTACCTGCTCCCATCCCCTGCCACTAAAAAAGCTGAAAAAATACAAGGGGAAAAAAAATTCTTTTTATCGTTGGGTTGCTCGCCAAATGCAGAGTCGGCGTTTTTCATACATCACCATCAGCATTTCTTTGTCAGTCGCTTTTCTCCACTCGCTTTCACGTAGTGAGTGAAAAGGATAAAATACCTTTTCTAGCAAAATGATTGTGAAGCCACTTCAAATGAGGGGAGGGCTGCAGGTGCAGCTCTCAGCTGCTGCACTTGAAGATGACGGGGCTACAAGCTGGCAGCGTCGCTCTTGGGCTGCAGAGCCTCCACTGCAGCACTCCCAGCCCTTCCACTCCCAACTCTCTGAAATCTTCACTTTACAGAGCTGACATCACTCAATTATTTTTTCTCCTGGAACTGATTTTTTTTTTTTTCCAAGAGATGCACTGGTAAAAAGCACACAGTGCTCATGAGATGTGCCATCCCAAGTGTAATTTTCCGTTTGTAAATAAATTTTGGCCTCCACCCAGTCTGGGTGGGATGACTGGGAAGCAGCTGATATTTGAAATCTCAACCATAGCATGAAAACAGTCTTTAATGAACTGTGCATCTGAGGGGAAAAAAAAGAACTGGCTGCAAAATAACAAGTGATAACCATTGGAAAAAAAGGCGAAGCATATGCAGGAGGAAACTCCATTAAAGCAGCAGCCATGCAATTAAAGATGGATGTGGGAAATGTGTGTGTGAGCAGTTCACTGTGCTGCTGTGACCCACAGGCCCATTAGCTCTGGAGCACTGGTAAGCTGATTAGCTCTGGAGAAGGATGATGGCAGAACTCATCAGCTAAGCTTGTTAGCTGCCACACAAAGTTGGTGTACCTTGGAAGCTTTGCAAAGCGATTAGCTCGGGGTGGGAGGAGGCAGCAGAGCCTGCTACAGGAGATGAATAACCCAAAGCAGTCACTGCGTGGGCACCAGCTCCACACACACAGACTGGCTGCCTGGCAGAGCCGGGATCTGCCTCTGCTGGGCTGGGGGGAAAAGATATTGCCCATTGCAGGGCACAGCCAGCCTGCAGGTGCCAAAGCAGTGCCCTGGGCACAGCCTGCCTGCAGGTGCCAAGGCAGTGCCCTGGGCACAGCCAGCCTGCAGGTGCCAAAGCAGTGCCCTGGGCACAGCCAAGCTCTGCAGCCTCCCTGCAAATACAGTAAAGCTCCTCCAAAATCCCTGCCTGCCATGGCTGAGTGTGCTGGGTCCTCACCAGGGAAGGCTGGCAGGTGGATGCTGTCCTTGTGTCAGCCCAGCCCAGCTCAATGTCTTCAACTTGCCCCAAAATACCTCTTGACCAGGTTTGCTTTAAATAAAACCAGAGGAGCAGGATAACTCAGCCCAATGAGAAATGACAATTTTCTCCCATCTGCCTTCAGCCTGCACAGTGATGCTCTGCTGCCATTCAAGAACAATAACTCCTGTCTTATTTGGGAAACAATTTCAAAGAGGTTTCTAAACATCTCTCCTCCTTCTGTGGTGAGACCCCACTTCAGCCACAGAATCACAAAAGTGTTTTGGTTAGAAAAGACCTTGAGGATCATTTGAGCCCAACTGCCAAGCCCACCACTAAACCTTGTCCCCAGGTGCCACATCTCTCTATAGGGAATGTGACCTGCACTCCAGACATTTTTATACAGCAAGGTAACCATTTCATCCCAATGATTCATACAGCTGCTTCACATCTCCAAAAACTGCACAAACCTACTTCATGTCCACAAGCTGAAGCAAAAAAAAAAAAAGCTCTGGTCTCTATGCCAGTTTACAATGGCAGCAGTCTTGTACATGTCAGCTTCTGTTTGCCTTTTTATTTTTTCTTTTTTTCCATGAAAACAAGACAGAGAAAAGAATATCAAATATTAAAACCCCAAGGAATATAAATATTAAAAAAGCTTTAATCACAAACGCACAGATTATTTAGGCTACATGTGGCTGTAAGAGTGTAGCAAATGCCTCTAAGGGTGAGGAAAGTTAATTCTTTAGGGTACAAACATAGAGGGAAAATACGTGTTTTAACTTAATGCTCTCTAATTTCCAAATGCCTACCTGCAAACATTCATTGTGAATGCATGGAGATGTCTGATGCATTCATTATGTCTGTTTGGTTAATCTGCTTTTACACAAAACTAAAAGAGATTATTAAACTTCCCTAAATGCCCTACCATTGCCAGCATTCTTCCCTTTCTGAAAAGCTTTGCAAGACTTGTTTGATTAAAAACTTTTCTTCAATTTCGATATCCTGAAGTCAAGGTACTAGATGGCAATCTTTGTTTTTGTTTCAAAATAAAGAAACTTCACAGTTGCAGAGAAAACATGATGCAAGTATAACTGACAGCTCAAAACCAGATGGCAAATAAAATTATCTCAAAGCATATTGTTTTTTTTTCACATTGCATTTACAATTTTCAACACTCATATTTGGCAACACTGCTGTCCCTCATTTTATGTAGGTTAAAAGTGAGAAGCAGCCGTCTGCTCACTTCAAAGTCAAGCATTTACCCCCAGGTAGGATCTATTTATGTGCATTTAACCAACTATTTATAGCCATTTGAAAACAGAAGGTTTCCATGAAAAGTGCTGGCAGAGCCCTCACTATAACAGCATTGATAACACGTTCTCTCTGTTCCCAATGGACCCTCTAACTTGATAACTCCTTTGGTAAAGATGAACTGGAATGTGGGGACCTGTGATATTAAAATTTCTTTAAGCAACCAACCCCTCTGCTTCCCCAGATGCTTTTCTGCTGCTTGTAGCAATAAATCTTCCAGTCATGCAGCAAGGCACCAAGGCACTCATGGCTTTTATTAGACAGGCTTCTAGGGCTTTGGGAAGTATTAATAGTCCATCAGAGGAGGCACTGACACTGATCTCCAGGTAGCCAAGGCAGAACATCTCAGTGTGATGGGGCTGGTGATGAGCACAGGGCAAAAGCACAACCAGAGTGGCACCCACAGGCATCATCCCCCTTCATGCCATGGATTTATTCTCCCTACTGCTCTTTCTAAGAAACACAGCAGTCACACCATGAGATTTCTGAAATGAGATCTATGCCCCAGTCCCTCAGCAAAGCAGAAAGAAAAACAATTCTTTTCTAGAAGCTGATATTCATCAGCAAACCCCACCTCTCTGCTCTGCTCCACCACAGCAAACAGGGCCTTTCTCATTCCTGAGCTCGACTGCACAAAGATCCATTAGATAAAAAAAACATATCTAAATGAGAAATGCAGCAGAAAGAAATGAGTTCAGACAGCTCCTCCTCTCTGATCTGGGCTACAATAATTATGCCCACGTCATGTGAATTCATGGCTGTGCATCCTCAGCATGGCTCATTTTACCCAGTAACTTCAAGATCCTCTTCCAGAGGCTCCTCTCTCTCCTCACCCGCCTTTCCAGGTGTCAAACTCACTCATTTCTCTTCACCATCCCAGCTTCCCATTCCATAGCTCTCCTGTAACACAGGTGCTCCTCGGCAGCCACACACACACCTTGCTCTGCCAAGGCAGGTTTGCAGCTTTAAAGCCCAGACTGTTTCACCCAGGTGCCCTCCCATGCTTTTCCCCATGCTAAAAAGAGCCTGGAAGAGAATTTTGGGAGCAATCCATGCAGACATGAACACATTCTTCCTGCAAATTTTTCCAGACGTCCTCCTGCAGCGAGAGCTCCAGAGCCCTGGCAGCTGATCAGGACAGGCAGGTGACACTCCAGCTCTGTCCCTCTTCCCCTCACAGGCTGCCAGGCTCCTGCTGTGCCCTCCAACCTGCCTCTATTGCAATTAACAAACCAAATGAACCAACAGCCACAAGTGTAAACTCATTACTTTGTGCCAGCCACCACCAGCTCATTCGCTCATGGGCTGCTCCTTCCTTCAATATTTCTTCAGGTTTGGCTTTTAGGCTGTGAGCTTTCTGGAGAAAGCATCTATCTCCACTTATTTTTCCTACAAGAGCCAGTACTAATGTGGTTAATAATAGCAGCTAACCTTTGGCTGCTGAAGTATTAGCAATGCCACCCATAAAGCTGTGTCATATTTAGTGAGCTGTCAGAGAAGCAGCATCATTAAAAAGCCCAAGCACATAACTAATGTATGTAAAACACTGCAAGAGATAATCATTTGGTTGGTTGGTGATTTATTCCAAAACTGATGGAAGCAAAGGGCTTGGCAGTGAGAACTGCTGAAGGGAGGGAAGCAGGGCAGGCTAACACTCACACTGACACAGTCCTACCACCTGGCTTGCAGCAGCAAGCTCTGCTGAAAGCAGTACAGGTGTTTTTTGAAACTCAAATGACCCTTCATGGTCTGTGGACTCACTCTCCTAATGATTTCTGCCTGGATTTGCAAGCTCTTTTTTTCCTTCTCTTCTCATTTCACATCAGAGGGGTGTCAAGACTTTTGCTGCCTGGTGTTAACTTTGTGTCTGTACATGATGTTCTCACTGTGCTCACTGGGACCTGCAGGCTCCATAATTAGGGCCAGATTCAAGCAGCACCAAGCACACTCACGAAGATTTTCCTCAAACCCAAACTTCCCCACTCCTTCCCAGTGCTGTCCCTCTCTCCAGAGTTCTGCAGGCTAAAGGAGATGACTCAAGAAAAAAGCAGCACCTTCCCCTTCTCAGCACAGTGAACCTGGCTGCCTCTCCATGGGCAGCAGCTCCTGAGCTCTCCTGGTCCTGCCTCTCTCCCCATGGAGCTGAGACCCCCAGTCCTTCCCAGGAACAACAATTCCCTCTTGCTGAGCCATGCCAGCCTCTCTGCCCACCCTGCCTGACCCACAGAACCCCAAACTGAGCCTCACAGGGCCCAGCCTGCTCAGCAGCTCCCATGGTGGAAGCCAAGACCTGTTGATTTCTGTGGTTTCATGTAAGTGTGAATTGATGAGCTACTTCAGGAAGCTAATATTAATTCCTGGAATATTGTGCAAGGGCTGCCTGGCTGATTACCCCTCATTCCTGTCTGCTTACAAACAATGATTACAGTCTAATCTCAGCACTCTTGGAGGAGCTGAGGAGAGTACCCTTCATCTACTGTAATTATGTTCCAGCTCCCTTGGAGCTCCCTTGGAGCCAGAGCTCTTATTCACTCCTAGCATTATCTGCAGTCTAATCTCGTTGGCTGGAATGGAGGTGAAAATTACTCCAAAGAGCTGTAGTAAGCTCTGGCTGTAGCTCCAAAACCAAGCTAAAGAAACCAGATTGTTTTGTGATGGTCAGACAAAGGCACAGGATGAAGGAGAGGTGGATCCAGCACATGGCCAAAGCGAGTGCTGCAGGTACTGCCAACAGGTGACATTAATATGACTCAATCCTGTGTTTTGCAGGGATGTTCACCCTGCTTTCCTTCAGCCTCTCAGCAGGATGGAGACACAGCAGACATCTCTGCAAGCTCTTTGAAAATAAGGCCTTTTCCCAGTGGGACCTGGTCACACAATCTCCCCAGGCTGCTCCTCCACACTTCAGTGAGGCCTCACAAGGTGCTACAAGGCATTAAGTGTCAAAACATCACCAGCATTTTGGATGTGATGGGAAGGTTTAGCTGCTTCCAGAAGTTTTGTTCTAAATATCAAAAGTCAAAAACAGTACATGCCTGATTTAATCCTGTAAAGGCTTCCAGGCAACTTCACTTGGCCTACAAACCAATTCTAGGTAACTGTGCAGGTCAACAACTTCTAAAATCCATTTTCTGATCATGTTGTCTCCAGTATCTATAGATTAGATATAACAATAACATTGTTCCCTGTGAGGGTGGGGAGGCCCTGGCACAGGCTGCCCAGAGAAGCTGTGGAAGTGTCCAAGGCCAGGCAGGATGAGGCTTGGAAGGACCTGGTCTAGTGGAATGTGTCCTTGTCCATGGCAGGGGTGTGGAACTGCATGGTCTGCAAGGTCCCTTCCAACCCAAACCATTCTGTGACTCTATGAAATGATATTTAACTGTTTCCCTTCAACATAACCACACTCTAGACCATCAACACTGCCTGCTGCTCTTGTTAAAAACACTGAGGGTTTGACACCACCTCCTTGTGCAGACACAGCTGAGACCCTCTGCCCAGGCACAGAAAAGATCTCTCCTTGCAATGGTGTGAGCAGGATCTGTGCTGCCTTCCCCCTGCTGCTGGGATGGCTCAGGATGATGGAAACTGTACTGGCAACCACAGCAAGGGCTGTCCAGCAAGCACAGCCTGCACTGGGCTGTCAGCACAGGCTGAAACCTTGAGCATTGTCTTATTCACTGCTGCCACAGGAACCTGTGAGATAAAACATGAAAGAAACTGCACAAGTTGCAGTTACATTTTGCTTTTGTCCATCCCTGTGGACACAAAGCAAGGGCCTGTGCTCCAATGATGCCTGAAGCACACAAGGTTTAACTGCAGCAATCTGGGAAGTGAGACATCTCTCCTCCTGATCTCCCAGAAGGCATCCTGATACCTGGGCTGCCAAAGGTCCTGTGTTCTCATGAAATCTTAAATCCAGTCTGTTTTTTTTCTTAAATCTAGTAAGATGTTTCTCTGTCCTGCAGTGCTGTCACCCTTTGCTGTGCTGTAATACAGTGAGGAGAACAGTTAATTAAGTTTGAACAACAGTGTTTAATGACTTCTATTTAAAGCTGTTCATAAAAAAAATATTAGAAGCCCTTAGAAATTACCTAACTTTGGAAGCCAACATGGTACCTTAAGAGAAGAAAACATGATAGTCCTGCACACTTGGACTTTGGAGGTGTCTTCTACCCCAAGCAGTGCAGTGGAGCAAGGCATCCCTTCTGCCCTACAACTGCTTATTTTAGATTTAAGTCATGATGAGAACACCATGAAAATAACAAAATGTCCCTGGATGCAGGGATCAAAAGGGCAGCATCACTGTTAAGTGCAGTTCCATTTAAATTACTCTCAGATGCTGGAGCAATGCAGCTGCTTTGTAAAAACCTGTGGTACCTGGTGGGGAAAGGAGATGGAGAAGCAAACAGGTCCTGAAGAGATGGGAAATACTGAAGAGACAGCAAAATGAGACAGCCTAGAGAACCAGCAGCCCAAACAAAGCAGCATCATCCAAGATCTCAACAGGAGAAGGCAACCTCACCACAAATGGCTTGAGAAAGGAACAGAGGATCAGAGAAGGGGCAACAGAGGATTATCTATTCTGTTTAACCTCCTGAGATCTTAATCCTTATGTTCATCTCTAGAATTCAACAACAGAGGTTATGCTGAGACACATGATGGCACAGGAACATTGCCAGCCTCTGCACCAGAGAAACTCCAAGAATAAAACACACAGTGATTTAGACACATCACTGGTAGATGATAAACACTGGAATTATCAGAGAAATTAATAAGAAGATTGTTTAAATATTAGCCTAATTTAGCACAAAAGAGGAGATGTAGTGCAGCATTAACCTCAGACAGACCCTTTGAAAACACATCCTGGGAGTTGTGTGCTCACTACACCCACTCACCAAAGTATCTCTAATGAATTTCCTCCTACCTGCTGTGTCAGATCTGGAGGGAACCCCTCGAGGTAACTTCCTTCCTAGCCTTGTCTTCCTTAATGCATAGACTGGGAGTTGTTTGGATTGCAAAAGGGAAACCTTATTTTTCTTATTCTTCTTGGCAGAGAAGAAGTGACAAAGACAACCACCCATCACTGCTCTTGATGAGCATCACAGAGCCGCAATGCAAGGATCACACCTGATTTATCTTCCACACAGTCCAAATAAAAACAGACCTCTGGTCTGTCTCTACTCAAACATAATAAATTGAAACATTAAAATGAAGCCTAGTTTCATCCTCCTTTTTGAAGTCAGCAAAGGGACATGCTGAAGGGAGTTCAGTCGTCTCCTGATGGATCCCACAGGTGCCCCATGATGGGGACACACATTTATTTACCTGCTGGCTGTTAAAGCCATTCTGGGTGTCACTTCTGCATTTAGGCTCTCCCTGTGACTTGGAGAGTTTGCTCAACTCACAAAATCATCTGCAAGCTCCCATAACACATCTCTTATCCTCGGAGGATCATGAATCATCAAGGCAGGATAATATTTGAGGACTTAAAAGTACTGAAATTGTTAAAAAAATATTAGCCTCTTACCAGCAGACAAGAAAGGAGCAATACTGTAGCCTTTCTCCAGGTTTTCAGAAACAATCCAGAGAATATGAGACCTTAAAACTTATTTATGTATCAAATAAAACTAAACAAGAAATAATAAACCTCCAGGCAAAATTATGCTAATAAATAAATAAAACCATTCTCTTCCTATCTAGGAGAATTCCCTAAAATTCTTAAGAAGAAAAAAAAAAAAAAAAGAAAGAAACCCTGAGGATTAGGGTTTAATTATTCGGATTTTCAAAGCCTCTGTGACAAAGCACCACCAAGAAGGCTACAAGAAAACTGTCTGAGCAATGGAGCAAGGGATAAAGTGCTATTACAAATCCAGAAACTAACTGAACTAAATTAAAAAAGGAGGTATAACACATGATCAATATTCAACATAGTGAAAGATTTCAGTGGCTGTTCCCCGAGGACCAGTTTTGTCTAACACATTCTCCAGCTATTTGCATAGGAGAGTGAGCTGAGATGTGGTGAGACTGCATATGACACCATTGGTTTGGGGGGCATTGAGCTGACCTTGGCTGCTCTGCCTCTCAGGAGCACTCAAACACTTCATCTTCCCTGCAGGCTGTCTTGGGAGAGCTTCACTCGCTTTAGTTACAGAAAATATAAAAACACAGCTGTTTAGCAGTTAAGGAGAAACCTGAGAAAGCACAGAATAATGAAGATATTTACTCTTTTCTTGCAAGATGCTAGGGAAATGATACCCAGAGGAACAGAATGGCGATTTTAAAGAGATATAAAAACCCTCTTTTCTCAAGTCCTGCATTGACCTCTGCAGCTCACTGTCACAAGCTCTCTCGCAGATCAAGAGTTCAGAAAGTCCAAAACTGAATTAGATACATTCAGAGCAATAGTGGTGAAACACATTTACCAAAGCTTATGAAAAACATCTTTTATAAAGACACCACAGTAGTTTCTTGGGCAGCTTTGCACCACTATATGTTCTGAAACCTGAAAACAAAGGGAAGAAGAGGCTCTTCCTCTGAAAACAAACTATCTCCCTCCGTTTGAACAAAGGTGAAAACCTCCCTCTCCCTTGCAAGCCATAAAAATTAACACTTCACTAAGAACTTGCACAGCAGAACTGGAACACCTGGACAAGCTGGCAGAGCCATTGCTGTTCCCAAGTCACAGATGGGGAATGGGACAGAGTGAGGCACTCAGTGGCAGTGCTGGATTACAGTCAGGGAATCCCTGGATTTTTGGCTGTGTGCTCATCCAAAAGCTGCTGTATCTGCTGACCAAACAAGCTCAGAGAACCTCAGTGGGGAAGAAGAGGCTCTTCCTCAGCTGTTCCCAGCCCTTCACCCATCCCAGATCCTCATTGCAGAGGAGAACTCCTCAGGGAGCTGCTGCTTCATCAGCACCAGAGCTGGGTATGGATGGGATAACTACAGACACTGGGGATGGGATAACTTCCCAAACCCCATTCTCTCAGCTCCCTGCAGGGTGATTTCCATGCAGATCTTTCTGGCAGGCTCTGGAGGAGAAGCAAAGCTCTCATTCAATTTGGCCAGGAGCTCCAGCAATGCCCTCTCTCATTTTCATGGCAGGCTGCACACCCAGGTGGATCACTGAGTCTGAGCCTGGCTGCCGTTGGCTCCTGTGCAGAGCAGGAGGGGAGGAAAACCTGCCCTTCATGGTTTCCTCTTTGGTGTCAAGCCAAGCCTGTGGCCAGCCACCAGCTCCATCCGCAATCCAACCCCTTGTTCCCTCCAGATGACCATATTTGCTCTCCAAATGTTCCTCTGACAGACACATGTCCTGCCCCTGAGCTATGCATTCCAATGTCTGCACATACTCACTTAAGATTAAAAAAAAAAAAAAAAAGATAAAAGAAATTAGAAATTACTTTAAAACCTGTAATGGCTTGAGGAGTCTCTAGAGTGAAAGGGAGGAGGGAAGGGGGAACCTGGGTTAATAAAAGCTGTTAATTAGAGTCAAATTTGCTGCTTAATGTGTCAAGAACTAGTGAGTTACGAGTTAATCAACTGTCTCAGTTCCTTGTGAGAGCAATAAAGCTGAAGCCTGAAAATGGAAGGACAAGGTCAGAGCCTTCAAAGGAGATGTCTTTAAAATCACTCAATCCTAGGGTCCAAGCTGTGAGACACCAGGATTGCCCTATCCTGAACATCCTGTTCTATCACTAACCATCAGCATTCCAAGCCTTCCACAGTGCAGTCATCCTTGATTTTTACCTTTTTATCTCCTTTACTTGGGACTTTATCACATGGGACAAAAGGCACAGAAAAGATTGGTAACTCTTCAAACCCTTCATTTTTTTTTTGTTTCTGCTGTTTCCTTTCAATGGATACTGCAAAAGTCCAAAGCAAAAGGCAGAAGAAGAAACATGGAGGAGTTGTAGAATATCCATCAAACCCTGAGTTCAGAATCCAGTGTTCCTTGTGCAAGACCTATCAACATCTCCCTCACCATGCAGTCAAAGGAGCTGGCACAGCAGGAACTGCCTTAGAGAATAAATTAATAAAAACATCAGAGAGGAAAGAGTGAATAAAGCTTGTCAAGAAATGAAGGCTTTGGAGATGGAGCATTTCCCACATTTTAATGCATCTGGGAGACAGAAGGCAAATGATGGGTGATTTACTTTTGCCATTGAACTATGGAAAGACTTAATCTCTTTTTACTCCAATTTACTCTTTGCAAGTCTAGCCTAGATGGAGTTCATCCTTCTTCCCTGCAACACGCCAGCCATCCCTGCTGCACCACTGTCACTGCTGAGAGGAGAAAATCTGCAGTGACTGTGGGACCTCTGCCATCACCCAAGAGCTTTCCCACTGAGGGAGGGTGCAGAGGGAGCTAGAAGATAAATATTTATAGCAGAGGATTCCACCAGACTTCCAAACTTCTGCTACAACAGAAGGCATGAAAAACTTCTATTTTTTTTTTTGTTTGAGACACTCAGTTATGCACCTCCCAGCCAGGCACACACCCAGCTCCAACCAAGCTGTTAATTCATGAATATCATCCATCACTGGGCATTGCTCAGTGTGGGCACAACAGTGGATCTCAATTTCCTGCTCTTGCCACCATATCTCCCTCTCTCTTCTCTTCCCTGCACAGCTGCCTCTGGAAGTTTTCAAAGAAAAATGCTTTTCCTGAGAGTTTCTTCTCCTGCCTTGCAACCTCTGCTTAGTTTAGGGGGCAAATGTGCTATCTAACTGTTGTGGAGACAACATGATTCCCAAAGGTTGGGTGTTGGCACAGAAAGGGAGAAGAGCAGATGTTCATAGATTTCATTGCAAAATGTAATTACCCGTGGTCTTGGGCACTACATACAACATATTCTAGTAAATGCAAAGCAACAGGAAGTGCCCTCTGTGTCCTTGTGGGCATCTTGGGTGCTCCTCCAGATCTTACCTCTATTGTCCATACTGCAACACTTCAGCACAGCAAGCAGCAACATTTTGAAATGTGGGGAGCACGGAGGATTACTTCACATACAGCCAAATAATCTTTTTAGCACTAATTTTCTTGTTCTCTACAACATCCAGGTCCTGAGGGAAAGCAGAGCCCAAAGCTAGCACTGGATGAAAAGATTAGTTGCTTCTGCATTAAGATGCTTGTAATGATTCAGCAACTTCAAGCCTTCTTTCCACCAACAAGGAGTCTTTGTGCTTCTTCTATAATCTGATAGCTCAAAGTGACAAATAAAAGAATTTGACAGAAGTCATTACCACCTACAAAACTGTTGTACAATTGTGAGTACAAATGGGTCAATTGTTCCCCAGACTTGCAGCTTTATTCAGCTGGGGGAGTAATCCCATCCTCCTTTCCAAAAAGAAATGTACAGTTCTGCCTTCTCTAACAAGCAATTCACCTGGAGCATCAGCAGCAGAGCACAGGCAGTGTCACACACAGCTCTAGGTGTGGTGGTTGCTTCCCAAAGAGCAGGTGAAGTGCACTGAGGACTCTGCCATGGTGAGAGTGACCAGCTATCTCCCATCTGACACCCCTTTCAGGCTCTTTAAAAGGAGGCACAATAAACTCCAGGAGCAATCAATCCTCTGCTTTTGTTGGAAACTGTTGCTGCACCGAGCAAAATAATCTACAGAAAATCTCAGCAAACAACTCAGAGTCTGAAATTCTTCTAACAATTAGTAGAGAGCCTTTGTGTACCTCCTTCCACAGCTGCCTAGTGCAGAGGGAAGTGGAGAGGGTCACAACCTTAATTCTGGACACAAATTGGCTGCTGGTTCTTCACTGCTGAAATGGGGAGAGGAGGTTACAGTCACAGAGTAATGAGGGAGATTACACTGCAATCAGGGAACAGAGATGGGAGCTGGAGAGACATGCTGAAGGCAGGGAAAACATCCCCTAAATTAAACCCCTATTGTTCACCTCATCTCTGCCTTGGTGGATAACCCACACAACTCTGAGCTCCTGCCAGGAGCCTGTGTGAGTAATTCCAGAGCATTTTTCCTACCTGTTGCTAACATAACTGTCTATGAGCACACCAGCTTTACACATCTTTGAGCCATATATATGGGAAGGTAAATTTTCTTTAATCCCTGGGGATATCCTCTTCTTTCCCTTTTCCCAGTAAAATCTATAGTGTTGTTTTTCAGGATGAAGGGCTCAAGTTGCACTGCAGAAAAGTCATGAGTGCAGTACATGACTCCTCAGCACCCTGTGCATCATTAGGGTGAGGTTATTAACAGGATTATGGAGGGCTGAGGCCAATAAGCTCTCATCCCTCTGGAGGATGATGCATGAAACAAGGAAGGCAAATGGAGATTTGCAGAGGAACCATGCATCATTCAAGAGGTGAGTTAGTGTTTCCTTCCTCGGAGACACTGTGGAGATCCTCACACCTCAAGATAACCCCATGGTAGCAAAACTCTTTCCTGAAGACAAAGAACAAGAATTCCACAAAGATGGCAAGACTAGAATAATCAGTGGACATATGACTCAAATTCCATGTTGGCATCTGCTCTATAAAAATATAAGTACAGACACAGCAACAACTGGCAACTTTAGCTCTCAACATTTTGGGAAATAAAATTTGGGAAATACTGCATAGGAACTGATGCAATGTGCTTTGAGATGTTCCTTCAGAAGCCTTGGTGTAAGACTGTGATTACATCCTATATCCAGTGTGAGGCTAAATATAGCCATGCCCACCGAGAACAGCTTCCAGCCCTATCTTTGAAACTGCTTTGGATATCAGCTCTTCCTTCATCTCATTAACACTGCTGTAAAGTGCCTGGCACAAATCTACATCAAATGAATATAATTACAGGGGAAAATACATTGCATTAACTTGTATGTCTGGCCTTCCCCTGCTTTTTCTGTCTTACTGCTGTACACAATTTTGTTTCTATTTTTCTTCACAATTCATCTTCTTTGTCTTCCTTTTCTTTGAGCTTTTCACCTACTCCTTATTTCAAGCCCAAAGTTGATTGCTTTCCTTTTTCTTTTTAAGTTTGATTGATTTATTCTGCACTTACGTAAATTATTTTATACAAGGCATATAAACTGTAGAACTCCCTGCAGAACAACACAAGCACTGCTACCCATGTAGGTAAGGAGGAAAAAAAAGTAAAGTTAACAAAATGCTAAATTAAGTAAGAATCTCTTACATCACACTTTAAAGCCTGCCAAATCTGACTCTTCAGATGTACTGCAACAGCAATTTTCTAAGACACAGGTCCTTTGCAGGTAACATCTTTAGTGTCAGACAGAACAAGAAATAGAGGTTTTTCCAGCTGCTCCAGCAGGGACTAGGGAATGATGTAACC
This sequence comes from Zonotrichia albicollis, assembly GCF_047830755.1. Lineage (NCBI taxonomy): Eukaryota > Metazoa > Chordata > Aves > Passeriformes > Passerellidae > Zonotrichia > Zonotrichia albicollis. Next base: position 4,897,599 of record NC_133834.1, on the reverse strand, counting down.
TTGCAAACAACCAGGCTGCAAGTTGTCAGGAGGTCACTACTGCATGGCCCCAAAACAATGCCATTCCCCTGGCCTGCTATAAAAAAGAAAGGAAAGGAAGATGAGGGGAGGTGTTTACTTTTCATATCTCATCTGAAACACCTGCAGGACTTGAGGCGAGTGAGCTCTGCTGAAATTCATTGTATTGCTCCGTCCATCCTCACTTAATTCATCTCATGAAATTCTTAAATGGTACCCAGGCTACAGGCTGGCTCTCTACAGAGATGGGAATTACATCCCTAATTACAAGATATGGTACTGCCCTAATAATAAGTACTGTGCTCAAGAAGTCCCCACCCAGGGGAATGAGCCTTGACCTCCTTTAACAAAGACTGCAAAACAGTTGATAAGAACATTAAAGCAAGTCCCTGCTCCAGAAACCAGGCACTGCTTCCTGCAAGTGCTCCAGGGCTGGCTGCAGAAATCAGCTTTGAGCACTTCTCTCCAGTCTGAGCTGCGATGGCTGTCTGTCCCCCAGCTCAAACACAGCCTTGGGAATAAACATGCAGAGGTGCAGAAGAGGAGCTGGAAACGCAGAGTTTTACCCCCACAGCATTCACTAGTTTTGCCCCACAACCCCCAAACAGCACCAGGACAAGTTCAGCTCGACAGGTCCATTCCAGGCACTGCTGGAGAAATTAATCTGACTTTTCATGCATTTTCAGGATGAACCCTCACAACCCCTGGAGATGATGGGCTCCTCTACAAAACGCCCAAAAGAACTGGGCCTTGCTACCCTATCATTATTGCTCCCTGCATTTCTTTACAAACATCACCTCTTGCCCTAAGAGCTCTCCCACCTCACACTGCAGCAATCTCAAACTGGGGCCAGGTTTTCCTCTCCAGCACAGATTTGTAGCATTTAACAGCAAACCTTCAATTACCACAGTGCATGACCGTAAAACTTGCTCAACTGGAAATGTTCACTTATTTCTAACCTTGCCTCCAGTTGTCTTCTTTCTTTTGCCCCTGAAGCCATCTCAAACAGTATTCTCCTGGAACCTCTCTGTGCAGCCTGCCTAGCACAAACCTAAACCATAAGTCAAAATGATTTAAATTATATGGAAATATATATCTCTCCTTCAACACCAAACTGGGAATGTGGCTCCTAATGGGGACATCACTACACATTACTCATAAGGCCAAGACATGTGGCATTTCCCAGGGAACATGCACGTTCTCCTTTTTATGCTGGATGACTTATAAGGAGCCATCAGTCTTTCCCTTTTGGGGCTGTGCCTTCCATATGCACAATTTGAGTCCTTAAAGTGAACCCCTCAATGCAGATTCCACCTGCCTCAGAGAATAAAAAAAAAAAAAAATACAAAAACCAAAAAAATAAAAGTCTTGGAAATATATAGCAACAAGAAACTGGCAGGACAAACTCACACTCCCACTGTGCCAAATTGCAAGTTTAGTAATTCTGTTTTCTTCCCGCTGAGTGGAAGGTGTCATTAGCTGCTGTATTTAGAGCCACAGAAAAGGTTCTTGGAGCAGTCCCCAGCCTTCCTCTGAAGCAGGTGGCTGCTGACCACAGGAGCTCTGTGCAGCTGGGGACCTTCACCTTCATCTGCCTGCAGCCACCACGGCCATTTGAATGGAGAGGAAACAAACGGGGCAAGTGGCAGTGCATGGAGAGAAACCCTCAGGCCATGCTGTCCTCCTCGGGGCTGGAATTCATCCCTGAATCACCACCAGGGCCACTTTAAAGCCCCTGCTCTGCATAAAACACTCTGGAGTGCTTTTAACTCAAGAATAGCTTTCCTTCTGGGAGAGGATTTCTCCTCTAGGCTGGTCTCTGTGGAGCACCCATTGAACCAAATCCTCATTTCTAAAGATTACTACAACAATTCAAAGAATCATCCTCTTACTGTGAGAGCCTTGGAAAGGGAGCACAAAGGCTTTGAAAATGCCCTGCAACCATGCAATGTGCACCTGGGCTGGAGTCCTGTTTGCTGGCAACATTCCCACAAGCTTTTGAGAATGTCAGCCCATCAGACCAGGAGGAGAAATGTCCCATCCACTGCTGGAGGTTTTGCTGTGTGATGGAGGAGGAATGGCAGAGTGTGGATGGGATGGCTCAATGGGATTGCAGATAAATAAATATACAATATTTAAGATTAATAAATATACAAAAATATAAGCATAGGGGGTCTTCATGATGCCTGCAAGGAGGAGGGAAGGGAATTGTGAGGAATTGCCCCTTTGGTGTGGGGCTGGGAGCACCCTGTGGTTTCCAGAGCAGTTTGGGATCCTGCAAGTGAAGACCACCTGCACTGACAGAGAATTGGGAGAATCTGTGCAAACATTCATTATTTATAAGATAGCTGTCCAGAGGCAAATTGCCTGGAATCCATTAAAGGGAGAAATCCCAGCTCCCTCTGGCAGTTGCCTGGCACAGGCCTTTTCCACTGGCAGAAAAGGGAGGGGGAAAAAAATCACTTTCATTTCTAATTAATCTTCTGGTATATAATACTTTTAATTAGGAGGGGAAAAAAAATCCTGTGTGCTCTTGGAGAGAGGAAGGAAGGAGACAAAAACAAAGCAGAAAGCTCTGGCATCTTGGCTGTAGTTAAGACTTTGTCTTCTTTAAACTGAGTTGCAGGGGAGCCCCAGCTCCTTTTCCCCTCATAATGTGACCCCAAAGCTTCAGGGGATGCTCTGGAGATGAGGAGTGGGATCCTGTGTGTACAGAGTTGGGTATCTACCCCAGAAAAGAAAGTCCAGGTGAAAGAGAAGCACTGGAAAATGCCTTGGACAGAAATGAAGCAGGCTCTGTTGGACACAGCATGGGCAAGAACGGAGAAAGGTCCAGGGGGAAAGAAATACAAAAAGCATACATTATCTCTTCAAGTTAATAACCCCCAAAAAACACTCCTTCCCTAACCCCAAATTTCCCATCCCTTCTTTTCCTAATGTCTCTCTTCCCTGCATTCATTATTAATGCCACTGGGGGTACAGATTTGCACTTCAGTTTCTGAAAAATTAATTCAATGATTAAAATTTCAGTCTCTGAGTAATGAAAGCAGCTCAGGCAAGCTGGAGATGCCCCTTTGCAGTCTGAAGGCCTTTGGTGTGCTGCCCATTTACCCCCTGCATGAGAAGCCTCTGTAGACCTGGCTCAAGGGGGAAAATATGGTAGGAAAATGTGGTTTTAAGGTGATTAAATTCTAGTTTTGTGGAGAAGCCATTTCAGTTTAATACCCTAAAAATTCTGTATTCACTGCAGAGAGTGAATCCCAGGTTCTTCCAAAGCTCAAGTCCTCATGGCTTTCCACATGACCCCTTGGGTAAGGGAAAATCTCCAAAGAATGTAAATATTAATCAGGGCTGTACATCTATCACTCACTGACAGGCTGATTGCAGGCTCACAGACTTTTGGTGTGGCTAATGAAATTTTCTGTGACACTGTGCTTAAAATGAAAGAATAGCAGAGAAAGGTTCTCAGAGAAAGACATCATCTCAAGACATAAAAAATATCTCTGTTCTCATCTGTTCCCAGGCCATCAGCAGGAAGGGCAAGACTCAAGGAATCTGTTAAGTGGTGAGGAAAGGGCAGGTGACACAGCACCCACCCCTGGATGGCAATTTCACCTCATTGCAGAAAAACAGAGACTCCCACAGCAAATTCAGTACCAGCTCAAGGAAGGTCCTTTGCCAGCCTGCAGCAGAGCCACCCTTCCCACCAGCTCCATGTCAAAGCAAAAAGTGGGCAAAAGACCTGCATAATTCTCCACCCTCAACTCCCAGCACTGTTATTTTTATTTATTTTAAAATAAATGTGAGAAGGATGTCAGAGCTCTGAACAGCACAGGGAGCCAAGAAGCTCAGAACCTTTTCCAGATGAGATTAGAGAAGGACAGGGGAGGGCTGGATTTAAACCTATACATCCCAATTTCATTCCTAAGGTGCTAAAAATTAGCAAAATACAACAAATATACACAAAAACCCCCTTGCCTTTTCAATGGCATTTTGCTACAAGGCTTAGGTGGATTTTTACTCAGTGGAATTAAGACAGCTAAAGTGAACAGAGTCCTTGGGGAGCAAAATCTTGGGAATATGGTGGAATCTCAGGGCAGCACTGGCAGGACATGCCCCACCAGCCAAAGCAGCACTGCCATCATGGGGAAAAGAAATGGACAAAGAGGACCAGGAAGCTCTGCCAAAATCCTCCACGGGCAGGAAAATAGCAAAGCTGTGAAGCTGAGATCTGATTTTCTGTGAAGCAACAGGATTAGTGACAGCCCACATTGCACTTCAGTGGGGTCAGGATAACTGAAGGAACACTGAGCGCTGACTCAAAGCCAACTCCTGGATTCAGATGCTGCGTGGCTGCTCCTGAAATATTTTATCAAAGCTTCTAAAATTCTACTGAATTGTGAATTTTGGGGGAAAAACCAAATGTCTTTGGTAGCTCCAGAAGAACACATGCTGTGCATACCACCTGCACAGTGCTACCAGGAACACAAAAAGCAAAGCACAGAAACCTAATTTTCACCACATTTGCTGAAACTTTGCTGGGTGAACGTGCAGAGCATTGGCTGCTTGGAAAACTTGCTGCTTTTCTTCCTCAAGATGCAGCTTTGCAGAGATTTCCAAATACGTGGCCTTTTATGTGCTGCTCAGCCCTTGAAGTTATTCTGAGCTGGGCCTTTAGCACTCAGCCCTGTGAGCACAGGGCAGACAGAGAGTCAGGACACGCAGGATGAGCTCCCTCCCAGGCTTTCATGTGCCAGCCTTCCCACCTCAGGACAGGTTCATTCATCTTGCTCTTAAGAGTCCAGGTGGTTTACTAAACCCGCAGCTATTAAATTTTCCCTTTTGCAGAGGCGCCTGAACAGGATCCATCCCAACCTGAGCACTAAAGTGTTGGGGGCACAGCCCCAGTGCTCAGTGCAGAGCAAAGAGGAAATGGAAATGCTGGAACAAGCACTTTGGCACAGCTTCTTGGCTGGGCTAAAGGTTTATTCCTGGGATGCTGCTTTCCTGCAGACTAAGGAAAATTAAATTTAGCACTTTGCAAATAAATAGGTTAGGGCTGAAAGGACACTATTTAGGAATTTACTGCACACAGCAGCCTCAGAGATTATAGATCCATCACCGTCTATTACCTTGCTAGTTACTGCTTCCACTCTGTCTATCTTCCCTACTTACAGAGTGGTCCTTTCATCAGGTCTTTTTCTGTTCCAACTTGAAACTGTCATCACTCTAATGGAATTATATGAAGAAAAACAACTTTAGGCTGCAGTGACTGCCAAAAAGCCAAGGACAACTCCTGTGCCTGCCCAGGACAAGGCGGTGAGATTGCTGCCTGACAGAGACATGCACAGATGTCTGACACCCTCCTGAGCAGCACAGCAAGAGACAGCTGTTTACACACATGTCCAAAACCTCTGGGCCTCCCTGAAATTGTGCCTTTTCAACACCCCCACACACACAGGAGGCTTCACAGGGACTGGCAAGCTGACAGCTGAAGGCAACCCTTGCTGCAGAGTCATCATCGCTACACGGCACGTGGCATCACCAAAGGCACCAACACAATTACAAACCCACCCTGTGCTGCTCTTCTCTCTCCCCTTCAGAGAAAAATCATCTGCAGACAGTTCTCTCTCTGGGGTCAGAAGCATCCCAGAAATGCAAAGTGACAGCCAGCACATGAACAGTCCCCAGAGCCTTCCATTAAAACAGACAAACCCTTTGCTTAAAGGTTTAAATTTATGACAGCTCCCCAGAACATGGCTGAGATAGATCTACTGCTATCAGCTACCTGCTTTAGCTGAAACAGATTAGGGACAAATTAACATTTTCAAGCCTGAGTTTGATATATTCCCTTCAAGATATAGCTAGACTGGTTTGTTTTCTTCTGGAAGCAAAAGATGCCATCAGAAGATAATCTTGGGAGTTACTAAAGCTGGAGGTCATCCTCAGCTCTCAAATTCCCTGCTTCCCCCATGATGTGATTTAGTTACAAATCCTTGTAAGACAGATTTGATATAAAATACTGTTTGGAACTTCTTCCTCAAAGGACATTCTCATGCAATTGGCAAAATAGAAAAAACATTAGATACAAAGGCCTTAAACAGTACTAAGTTACCTGCTCATAGCACTGACACTCACATGGGGCAGCAGGAATGGTTTTTGTGTGGAGTTACAATGATTCATGGACCTGCCTATTTGAAGCAAATGTGAGGAGAGGAGAGGTTTTTCTACCATTTCCATGAATGTGAATGAAGACAGTTGATACATTATCAAATCCTTAATATTATCCTTGATATTAAATTATTAGTGTAATATTAAATTATTAGAGCTGTATCCATGTGAAGGATTAACTCCTTAAGTATACAGAACATAAAGAGCTGAGCTGCAAGTGCTGTTCTCTGTAGTGTCAGGTAGAAATCCACCAGAATCCCAGCAGCCAGCCCTTGCACAAAGCTCTCCAGGAGGATTTTCAGAGCACTGCTGCATTCTGTCACTGCTCCACAGATACAGCAATATTAATGGATTGACACCACTGATGGGACATGCTATGATCTGTGCATGGCACATCATGATGAAGGCTCCCAATGCTGTGAAGTGCCCCAAACTCTCAGGAAATGCCACAGCTGGCTGCCTGATGTGCTCCCAGCCCTCTCCAGCAGTAACTGCCCCCAAACAGTGGTAGGATGCCTTCGAGCAAAGCAGAAGGTACACTCACAGAAGTTATTATTTTGCTTTTCTAGAAGTGGTTTCATAAAAAATAACCCCTCTGTTTAGGTGAGGGAAAACCCATACAGGGTACAGACTGGGGTCCCATGAAGGAGAGCTGCCTACAAAGCTCTTATCTTAAGCTGGCAAGCCAGTTTGAGAGAAAGCACATTAACTGGTTTATGCTGTGCCAACTTCATGGTTAAGAACCATGTAAGAATTGAGCTTTTAGACTGTGAAGTGTGGAAGAAATACAAGGATAACAGAAGAATTGCACGGCTGTGAGATGCTGGCTCCTGTCTCTCTCCTGATGGTGGCCCTTCGGCTGCCAAAGGGGACCTGTGACCACAACACCTCTGCCTTCTCATTAGTGCCTCATGCCATCCTTCCCCCTCACCTGCCAAACATGGGGAGAAAGAGCCAACCACCTCATCACCCAAACTGAATTTAGGCTGAAATCTTTCACCTGAAATACTACATGAAGGCACAACACAAACATTTATATTTACAACAAATAGCGAAGACCTTTATATGAGCCCAGACACACCTTTCAGATGAAGGCAATAGATGTTCCAGGGCCACACCAGCATGGGAATCTTCTGGTGTGTTTCCATACTTGTGAACAATTCTTATACACACAAACACATGTCCCTCTCCCTCCCTGAAGGTTAGAAAATCTTCCGCCCCAGTCAAGCTATAACTCCCAAAAGAAGAGATAAGTCCTAATTATATTTGTATTTAAACAATGTGCTGCTTGCTTGAGACAGAAGAGAGGCACTGAGTGCCACCACTCCACTGGTGCCTTTGTGCAGGCTGAGCTGTGCTGCCATGACCTGGGCACTCACACGCTGGTGGGTGCTCTGCTGGATGTTACCAGCTGTTTCCTGGAAACAACTGCTTTTCCTAGAGGTCTTCTCACAAACCTGTTCCTGGAACACACAGGGAAAAGGTGGAGGAGTGGTACAAAAGCCATCTTGAAGTTCTTTGGCAGTGTTCTCACTGCATGCCCTCTGCAGCACCAACCACCAGCTGGAGAGGTTTCAGGGTGTTCCTGTGGAATCACAAGTGGAGGAAAGGTCCACAGGGATTGCTGAAGTCCCTGACAGCATTTGTCACACAGGTATAACGCAGAATATGATGCTGTGACAGTCTTGCTCTGGCTGAACAGAGCAGACCAACACCTGCACAGAGGCCCAGAAGGTGCCCAAGGCACAAGAGCTGTCCTGTCCCTTCTCCTCCAAGGACAGCAAACAGAGACTGTGGAGCAGCCAAGGAAGCTGGCTGAGATGCAGGGTAGCCAGAAACTCCAGGCTTTTCCCCCCTCAAGAGGATAAAAACCTCCAGCACTTTCCACTCCTTTTCATGTGCAGCTTTGAACAGAGCCATATGCAAGCGGCCAGGGGGCTGTGGCTTGCTGACACGGCTCTGCAACTTCTGCAAAATCGCAAGAGAGCAGCCAGGGACAGTAACAAGCGTGCATCAAAAGCTGCTTTGCAAAACACCCATTTCATGTGCTCTGCAGTGAGGCTTGGTATTCCCCCATCGCCCAGGCTCCGAGGCACTGCCTTTTCCTCAAAGAATGCTGATCACACAACCTCTAAGTAGAACATCTTTTGAAAGTACCAGAGCCTCAAATAAATAAATAAATAAATTTGTTTGAAGGCATTTAATGCCAGCTGGAAGTGGTGGGCACCCACAGAAAAGAGCACCCAAGCTCCCAGCCCTCTCAGGATGTGCCCGAGGGACAATTTCCTGCATCCATGGCTGTGCAAGATAATTCCATCTGCCCTGGTTACATCTCCAGCCCATCCACACGCAGCTTCCCCACCACAAGACATTTTGAAAAGTTTCTCACACCCCTGTGAGTCCAGGAATTGCAATATCCTGCAACCAGGTGAGAGGGACAGAGAAAAGCAGGAGGCTGGCTGACCTAGAGCAGAGCTAAGTGGCGATTTAGCGGCAGAGAAGGGAATGGGAATCCAGGAGGGGTTTTGCTCATGTCCCCTCTGCTTGATCCCTTTTTTAACACTGTCTTCATCTCACACTGCGTAAACACATCCCTGCCAGCCCACACAGTCCTTTGTAAGCTGTTCAAACACAGCAGCAGGCGGACACAGACATCCTCCCACAGGGACACGGGCACAGCCAGCGACAGGAACAGCCACAAGAGCGACTCTTCCTTCAGCAAACTGCAACCACTGGTGCTGGGGGCGTGCTGGGGGGCAGAGAACAGGGAGAGGGTTCATTGGAGCAGGGAAGGCAGCCAGGACCTGCTGTGTCCTGCCCCATGACACAAGGATGGAGTCACAGGCTCCTGTTTGGGGCACTGGCACAACCTGCCCCATGTCCACCCCATGTACCTCCACATGTTGCCACACCAGCCTGGATGTTCTGATTTAATTAAATTCTTATCAGTGATTAGTGCTCCTTGATAGTGCACATGACTCACCCCAGAAAGCACAGGCTGTCTCTGTTTCATTAAATAGGAGTTATTTCAATGAAGGGGATTGGGACGGAGATAAATTGCAAGCTTATTAAAAAATAGGTGTATTCCAGTAATTTTGTTACTTATTATTGCAGAATTGCAGAATCATTTCAGTTGGAAAAGACCTATATGATCATTGAGTCCAATTGTAAATCTAATGCTGCCAAGGCCACCAGAAGCCCAGGAGAGATGGTGAGATCCCTCAGCTGGGATGGCTGATGCCTGTCACAGCCTGGATGAGGCCATCAGCAGTTCCAGCAGTGATGGGGGCTGAAGAATTTGTGTGGATAACTCAAAAGCTGCCTTTTCCAGTGCCCTCCTGCTTTGCCAAAGCAAGTGCAGACAGAGAGGCAGAGCTGATGCCAGCACAAGGAGGGAAACCTGGGAATGCTGAGGTGGCACTGCTGTGTCCTTGGGGAATGAAGGAGCAAAGGGAAGGGAAAGTGCAAAAGCAACTTGGTGGTCAGCAGCTGATGACTGCAAAACAAATGGAATTGCAGAGACAGATTCTCAGATGGCATCTGAGAGCCAACCTCATGTTTCCTGTCCCAAACCAGGCCTGCTTTTGTGAAATGACAGTTTTTCTATCTGCCTCACCAGTTAACACAGCAGTCACTCCAACACAGAGGATGCACCCATGAAGAAAAATCTCTGACCTTTTAGAAAGCCTCACCCATCCCCTTGTCCTGCTAGTCAGGAATAATGTCACTGGAATAATGCTCCAAAATCACCAACACTAATTACCTCCATGCCTGGGTCTACCTTGGCAGACTCTCAGGAATGGCAGGGAGGGAGCAAGTGGTGCCAAGACACTGAAATGGGTACTGTGCTACACTGGCAGGTAACAGGGATGGCTATTCCCAGCCCAAAGGTGCTCTGTGCTCTCCACCAGCACTGTCCATTTATTCCCTCAACAGTCCAGGGACATCATCCACCTTGTACAGGTATAGAAGAGAGGCAGACAAAGGGCATTCCCTCTATTTAGTTGGAAGAAGGTTCAGCCCAGCCTCTTCAGGCCTTTGCTCAGAAATTTTGCAGTCAAAAGGAAAACTTCTGTTAGATTTTTCCAGTATACTCGAGATGACTGGCTTCATTAAAAACAAAGAAAGAAAAAGCCCTAATGTGCACTAGGGAATAGGCAGTTGCTCAGAGAAGCATATGCAGTAAGAGAGAAACTGTGTAAGGAAGAAAAAAAAAGCATGAAGAGCAATTTGAAGCCAGTAGCAAGAATTAAAGCTGAGTCCTAACACAAAACAGACTGCTAGAATATATGAAAGAAAATTACGTGTGGGAAGGTTAAACACAGGATTTGATGCTGTAACACCACAGACTGCTCAGCAGCTACTTTTAGAGGCTGCTGATTAGTGCAGCCCAGGATGGCGCTTGCTGACCCTTGCAGGAATCCCAGCAATCACCCAGCAGGAAGGCACCACGCTCACACAGCCATGGCTGGTGCCCCCGGAGCCGAGCTGAAATCAAGCCTCCAACAACCACATAAAACACAACGTGAGAATGAAATAACTTGCAATTAACAAGAATGAGGAGTTAAGAGAGGCCTACAGTCCCTAATCAATCTCTTGCTGCCGGGCCTGCTCCACCGATGAGCCCCATTGTTAGTTTTGATTGTGTGTGCAGGAGTGTGAGGCGTCGGCTGGAAGAATAGCTCTCCATCAAAACTGTGATCTCCTTCTCCTCTCAAGACTCATCAAGGGTGAAGAGGAGGAGAGGGGAGAAGATAGAGATACAAAAAGAAACAAACAGCTAGAACAGGCTTCCCCAAGACACTCTGCTAGGTTTGAGGAGGAATAACTGAAACTGCAGGTGTGCCAAGAATGTGGACTCAAGAATCACAGCTCCCATCATTGCTGTCAGCTTCAGGATGAAACAAGAGCACTCAGGAGAATAAAAGTAATCCCTGCATTAACCATCCTGCTTATTCTGAGCTGTACATCATTCACCAGCGTGCCCTGGCCAGACTGGTACTCAGACTGTGCTGGAATCTCAGCAGACCAGAGTGTCTCTGCACATTTAACCACAGGAGTTATTATTCTCTTCCTAATCTCTGTAGTAAGGAGTTGTTTTTACACCTCCAGGTAGAGAGCTCTGCATGTCCCTACTTGGGCTAAATGTACATATTTTATGTAAAACTAGATATTATTATTTGCCCACAAAGATAGTTTAACATTTTAGAAAATGTAGTGGCCTCCTGGTCTCAGTAGTTCCTTGAAGCCACAGGGTCTATCAAATAAAAGGATTTCTACTCTTTTTCTTTCAAATTGATTGACTTCAAATGCTTTGGCTGGGACTGTGTCCTTAGGCACACAAAAAGAAAAAAGCCTGCAATTTAATTTCTTTCCACTGTTTGTTCATTTGTACAAGTGTCTCCAAATCATCTCCTCTTCAAATTTGACCAGTCTTTCTGTTTACTGAAGGACTGTCTTTGTCTGAAACAATTGTCATTGCCTTTCTAAAGACCTCATTTCCTTACTCCCATTCAGGACCCAGCCAGAGACAAGGATAAACAGCACAATGTACTCCTGGCCAGGCAATGACAGCCTGATTTGCCACCTCCTCACTCCCAGCCAGATAAGCTGATGCAGAATTTCCCCAGCAATGTTTGTTTGTTTTAACAGACATCTTTAATGGCTTGTTACAAAGGGACTTGAGGCAGTTCCTGGATATCTGATGGGTGGGCTGGTCTAGACACACCAGTGAAGCATCACACACAAGTCTGTGCCACGGCTGGACACATCTAATGAAGCAGCCACAGGAATGGAATACAAAACTGTCAAGTGCCCCAGGAGCTACAATGCATTACAGCCCACAAAAAAATCATCAGAATCTAAACTCCTGGTGAGGAATCTGTAACAGCCTTTCCATGGTGTTTAATTGAAACAATAAAAAGGAGCAAACAAACGGGAGGGAGCTGTGAAGCCTGAGATGTGCCTTTGTGCCCACGCACTCACAGAGGGGCTGAAAATCACTGGGACATCCTTCAAGCTGATGAGCTCATCTGTTGCACTGATAGGGATCACCAATAAATACTGGTATGGTTTCATTGGAATTCAGTGCTCATTTACAGATGCAGTCATTGACATTCCCAGCACAGCCCTGTGATTAACCCTTTCACTGGAGCTGTAATCCCAATTAATGCAAACTGGCTGGACACATCCAGCAGGTAGATAATAAGCTCCACTATAGCAACAGCACACCTTGGCCAGGAAAACCAACATCTTTCATCTTCATTTAGCTTTGAAGGGGTTACATTACAGGAGCTCCTATTGCATCCCTCACTTAAAATTAAATGCCACCAGCAGTGCTACTGAAATATGCTTTTAAAGTTTACAGCCGAACTACAGAAGCTTGTAAAGTGCCAAGGGACTTCTCTGGTTTAATTATATAGACCCTGTTCCATAAACTGCTTGAATAGAATAAATACAAATAGCTTCCATGCTTTGTGACCTCTCTGGGTTAATGAAATGCACACAAACACCCACAGTCTGCTATGGCTCAGAAATTCCACAGCATAAACACACAGCCCTGCTGGAAGCTATAGTCAGGATTCAAGCCTTCATACATACAAGAAAACCAGCTGCCTGGACTCAGCAAGGAAATAATTTGTTGTTTATATTCTACCACTATTCAAAGCTGCAGCCAGTGGGAATTGTCTGCAATTTACTTAACAGGGATAAAAAGTCTGGAGTTTTTAAATTCATGTTGAAGTTAGCAAATCTGCTCCTCTTGTCCGGAGAGGTGGTGAGGTAAGAGAGCCTGAGGAATTCCAAGAATCAATAAATGACCCACCCCTGGCTCTAAGAAATGTGAGATCTTCTTTACCTGTTGACACTCACCTCCATCCTTGGGATGTACTTGGGAATAAATACTCAAATGAAGAAGAGAAATACAGAAGAACGTGTAAAGAGATAAATCTGTACTTTAGTATCCTGTCCTGCATATAAATAGTTTATATTGCCATTTCACCAAGGAGAGTTTCCTTCTATCAGTGGCAAGTTCCTGAGCTTCCAGCCAGTTCTTGTTCATGTGGCCAGCATACAATTTTCTCACATTTTCTTGACTTTCTTCAAGCATGCCATCTCCCCTGTGGTACAGAAAAAACTGCAACTTATACTGTCTGGCCATGGCATTCAACAGACATCTCCAGGAGTCTGCTGAAGTTTCATTCATTGGATATTTAACACTACAAGTGTGAGCACAGGTCTCTGGAGGTGTTAGAGCAGCACTGCACCATCTCAACAGAGAACTATTTTCAGGATTCAATGACAGCACCTTAAAATCAACAGAATTATTCTTTTCCCTGGGCACTGAGCTGCTTTTGTCACTGCTATGTGCCTCAGGTAATCCAGAACTCTCCTAAGGCCAAGCAATATGACTGTGTTGGGGATATTCTCCTAGTTTTACTAAAGATCCTAGGTGCTGTCTTATACACACCCTCACTTGCTCTATTTGTTTGGTTTTATTTGTTATATTTTTTTTCCCTGAGGCACTAAAGTTGCAGAACAGGAAAACATTTGTCCTATTATATAGGGAAGCAATCTGGCAACCATCCACACGTGGTACATAGCTGTAGGTTCTGCAGAAACAGAACTTCCCCACTTACTGCTTGCAGAGTTCCCTCCTGTAATGAACACCTCCAAAAATCCTTCTTGAAGGAGATTTGCTCTCAGGAGAATCAGTGGGAGGCAGATATGATTTTAAGTGCTGTTGTGTTTGCCATGGAGAAGAAGAAAGTTCTCCCACTGACCTGTAAACTTGGGCTGTTGGCACTTGAACCAACCTAAAGACAGGACTTAACATCTTGGTGACTTCTAACATCACACCTCAGCTCTCTAAGGCATCAGCTCAGAAGGTAACAGAGGAGGAAAACAGCCCCTGTATCAAGGCACAAGCTCCCAGCCCACCCAGCCAGAGCAGTAAGGCACCCGACAGACAGAAGACAGACTGTTATTGCTACTCATCTGTGCCGTTCACATAAATGGCACTTCACACACACCAGCATGAGTTGCTGCTCAAAAGGGATTCCAATTTACATAAAGACAAGATGATGACACGCAGACAAGCTAGAGGATGGTAAAAAAACATAGGGACATATATCTCATAGTGAAGTAATGATGAGCCTTGATGGTTACATAAGGTTTTATTACTGCGGCATGTAACTGATAATATAAAAAGGTGAAGTGCCAGGCCAGATGCCTGAGGTATTATGCATAGAGAGTCTCTCCTCTTTACTCCAGACTTTGATATATAAGTGGGAGACCAGATGTCAAACCTCCTACTTTTTAACAGAAGAAAGGATCTTTACTTCCCTCACAAGCAACACTCTGCCAGGTAACAGGGGGCAGTGATTTTCCACTCTAACCACTGAGAAAGAGCAAATACACCCTGGCACGTTGAACAAAACCATAAACCCAAAGAAGCAGGTGCAGGCAGGGGTGCACAGACCTACCTTGAAGAGCAGGCAGTCCCCCTGGTGCTCAGCATAGATGGAGCTGAGCCTGTACTGGTTCTCGGTGGTGATGTCGATCTGGTAGCCCGTGAGTGTGTAGCACACCTTGCGGAACTCCTGGATCTTTGTCTGGAAAACTTCTTTCAGGCGCTGGTTTTTCAGTTCTGCACTTTCCACTTGCTTCTTCAGCTCTGGGTAAGGGAAGAAAATGGGTATTTTCTTATATGTCACCAGCACGGAGCCCTTGTGCTGTACTTGCAGTGCTAGCCAAACTGAGTGAATTGAAAAGGTTAATTAAAAAGTGAATTAAGCAGGCAAGAAACAAGCAAGCTGGATGCCTCTCCTCCTGGTCCCAGCAGACTACAAGATAGTAAACTGGGGAGTAAGGAAAACAGACATGTCTTGGTGGGATGGATTTTTCCTTTACTCAGCCAGTTTCTTAACACATTACAAAAATTCAAAGCTATAGCTTCCATTTCCCCACATGCACACGGCTTGTTTTCTACACACAACCCAAGAGAAGGGTGCTCCTCTACAGAAAGCAAT
Source organism: Zonotrichia albicollis (assembly GCF_047830755.1). NCBI lineage: Eukaryota > Metazoa > Chordata > Aves > Passeriformes > Passerellidae > Zonotrichia > Zonotrichia albicollis. The sequence goes on along the minus strand of NC_133834.1, from coordinate 4,882,381 downwards.
AAAGTGGAAAAATGGTCCAAAATACGCCTCTGTATGGTTGCATCAGGAGGAAGCTGCCTACGAGGTAAATCTCCTCCAGTGGAGGAGATTTGAGGTAAGTGCTTTGATCTCAAATTGACACACTGCTTAGGAATCCCTCAAGGTTTGGGAAGGGGCTTTTGTTGTGATAAAAAGCCTGGAGAGCACCTCTGCCTCTTTGCATTTGCTACCTTAACTGGACTAGTCCCTATCAGAGAGGCCCTGGGAGACTGCCTGCCTGCCACTCACCTGTGTTTTATTGCTACAAAGGGAGCTGCCAGTACTGTGAATCCTTCAAGAGGATACACAACAATTACCATGAATCTTTCACCCAAGGTGCCTTCTGAGTAATTAAACCTCAATTTATCATCCCATTAATTAAAGAGATTGGCTTTACTTTAATATACACTAGAGATGTCTCCCAAGTCAGCCTGTTTTATCAACACTGCAGTCCAGGGTTAGGAAAAATCCTGACTCTTTCTAACAGCAAACAAATAGACTTCCTCAGTAGAATACCTCTTTGTCATTCTGAGGTTTAAGGCTTTGTGCTGTGATCAGAGACATAATTGCAGCATTTGCAGCCCATATGTCTTTAGTTCAGCTACTTCAGGTCCAGCAGCAGGACAGCAGGAACTCAGAGCAAGGTGACTGCTGGAATATGAGGAATGGTTTTGGCTGGGTTTATAGAGCCCATACTAAAACATTATCACTTCCCAAGTGAGCTGGAAATTTTTTTTCTGGAGTACTTGCTGGAAAGTGTTTCCATTGGCCTCCCAGGCACAGTGCAGGGAGGATGGAGGATGGAAACTGCAAGGCCACGGACTTGCCAGTGACATTCACCTCTGAGCAGCTGCAGGCACACCAGGAGAGAGCCAGTCACCTCTCATCTCCTGTACTGCTCTGGTTAGGCACTGTGGGTGGAACAAAAGGATAATTCAATGTGTTAAGGTAAAGTGCCTTCAATGCCACCGAGGATGCCCCTGCTCAGAAGTACCTTGGCCTCAATCCAACCCAGTTTAATCCCCAGGCAAGGACAGGAATTCTTTAATGGTGAAAGATAACTGCATGTCCCTTTACTTCTGAGTGAGAGCATCCACTCACGGAGAGTTAACCCTGGCCAGCTCCTTACCTTCAGCTAATCCAGCTCCACCTTCCTGGGCAGCTTCTGGTGCTGATGTATCAGCAATGATTGCCTTTACCTTGGGCATCCCCCAGCTGCATCTTGCTTTATGAAGGGGAGCAAACCAGTTGTGTGGAACATCACCTTTGGTTCACTAAAACCCTGCTATACAGGGAACCTTCTAATTGTAGGGGCATGTAAAGCAAGTAGAGATTATCCAAACCACCCTTAATGGCCCAAAGGGCTGTGTCTTACACACAGTCCCTTCTCATGAGCTCAAAAAGGCTCTTTTCTGACCACCCACCTTCCCACTCACAGCAACTCATCAATGTGTAATTAATTCAACCCTTCTCTGGATTATTACAACCCTTTCCCCATCATCTCAGCTGGGACTGGTCTTTGATTAATCAAGTAATCAGCCTCTGAAATTGGGAGGTTAATGGGTGGCTCTGACCTGGATATTCTCTGTTTTCATTCAGCTATGCAACTGTTAAGGACAAAATCCTATATATGAAAGTAAAAATTCAGTGACCACACTGCAGTGGTAAATAACATTTCGTCACTGTCAGAGACAGCTCTGCCTTTAATATATTGCCATGTCCAACAGCAATATTTTTTTCCTTAATAAATGCAGCCTAGCCTTGGAAAAGTAAATCTGCCTCTTCCTACTGCATCTCAGAGGTTGCTTTTCCCAACTTTTATAACCTCGGAGGTGGATGGCACCCTAATTCATTAACTCCTTGAACAGCTTTCGTTATTCATGAAGAGTTAGTGCTTTTTGCACTGTTTTGTCTCTCAGATTTGGTCCTGCCAGTGGCCACCACGAGCATCTTCACCCCCACCCAACAGTGCTGGCCTAGTTAAACAACCCTCTGACTCTGCAACAGCAACTAAGTGATGGCAACTGCTTCCCTCCACTCCCCTCAGGGTGAGAAAGGAAAAAACTTTGACTACAGTCACTCTTTAATGCAAGAAATCTGGAGCTTTCCAGTGTAAGTGAAGTACCAGGGAGCCTTCACCCCCGACTGGACTGTGTGCCCTTGCTGCCTCCCTGCTGCTCCTCCTGGCCCTCTTTCAGAGCCTCAGCAGTGCTGGTGTCCTGGCTGGAGGAATTATCTGCATGAAAAACCTCTCTGCTGGTTAGAGATGCCTTGTGTCAGCCCCTGGCACAAGGTGCTGAACTGGGGAGCTGCTAATGTAGATGCAGCTGAATGTGCCAGGGGTGGGATAAAGCCTTGTCATCCCTCCCGTGACTCCATCAGGGCTTCTGTAGCTTAGGGACAGAGCAGGGAAAAACCCAAGCACAGGGACACAGGAGGAATGCCTGAGTTTGCAGCTGCCCCCGGTGAAAGGTCCACTGAACCCTGACTGTAAAACAGAGATTGCTCTTCCTTTACGCCCAATTAAGCCGCAGTGCTGAGCAGCTCAGCTGCAGCTGGTGCCTCCCTCCCGCAGTGTTTATCCCCTGGGAACAATTCAACCCGGGGCTGTTCCTGGTTTAACTCAGGACAGCACTCAGCACTGTGACCGGCCCTGCTTGCCACTGAGGGATCTGCTGACACCACCAAGAAAGCACAGCATGAGCAGGATCCTTGGAAGAGTAACATCAGACGAAGGTAAACTGAGACTTGAGAGAGGTCAGATGGGATCCCACTGCTGAAACAAAGCCATTCAAGATGTCCCGGGATATCTTTCATACCTTTTTATCATACTTCTGCAGGAAAGAAGCATCCTGCAGGTTGTGTGATACCAGCCAGCCCCAAGATAACTTCTCAGACACCTTGGGGTGTCTAAAATGGCAAAAATTGATTAATTTTAGGGTACCTATGGATCCTCTCTGCACCATGGGTCTGTTCAAGTACAGACCTGGCACCACAGATTCCCTGCACCCAGCCAGCAGGACAGCAGCATTTGCACAGACTTGGGGACAGTAATTAATCCTTCCAATATGTCCCCCATCAAGTGAAGATGTTAAGCTGAAATGCAGCTCATTGTTTGCTCTGCATCTGAATTCAGAGCTGTGAAAACGTTAATTCTTAAGCCTCACCTAATACCGCTAATTCCCGCCAAATTCTAGCACAGTCAGGAAAAATTGATTTAAAAGTCAGAGTGCAACTCAGCTGTTTCAGAGGAGTGCTTAAGGCACAGCCACAGAGGCCCTGGAACAGAGGGAGATCCTGTTGGGATGGTCAGAGCAGGGCTCCAGTGACAGCACTGATGTGTCCACCCCTTTCATCTACCACCTACAGGAACCTGAACATCTTGATCCATTCAGATCTTTCACAATGTTTGGAGAATTAGGTTTAATTACACCTTTAAAAGACAGTATTTGAAAAACAGAATCTCTCTGTTCAGAGAACCTGTTTCAGTTCCTGTATTTGTGTTTGACTTGCACAACACAGGTGAGAGAAGTTGCAGAGGCCATGGGTGGGGAAGGTCACATCACAAACTTTCTTTGTCCCAAAGAAGAGATGCCAAAGCATCTCCAAGTTTATGAAACAAATAAGAACTGAGAAAATAAGCAGGAGGTTACACAGGCCATGCCTTGGTTGGGGGTATGACTGGCCAGAAAAAAAAAAAAAAAGGAGAATAGAGAGAACAGGAAAATATATAGAAATCCTGTCCCATCTCCTTTGTATTGAGGCTGAGAGTATGCACAGAAAGTTGCCTGTCCTGAAGAGTTTGATGTGGAAAAAAATCCTCACTTAAAAAAAAAAATCATTAATCTGTTAGAAAATTAATATTGCCAAATGATTAATTCCTCCTAATGATACTGCTTCTTGAAACACCTTGTATTTTCACACACTTACATTGACTTTAATGAATAATTCAAACTATTTTGGATAAATAAATAAAATATGAGTTGGGCTTTTTTGGTCTCATATTGGAAATGTCACTGCTTTTTATTCCACTCCTTTGACACTCCTTACATCTGAAACTGTTCAGAGCAGCCTGGAAATACCACAGCTTTGGCTCTTGCTCCAAGTTCAGGCAGGTCAATCAATAACAATAGCAGTCTCTACACCAAAGAAAACCAAATTCACGCTTTGCCTTTTCCCCAGGGAAAGAGAAGGAAACAATGCGACTCTGAGCATGCCAAAAGTGGCATGAAATTAAATGTATCACTAGTCTTTTCCAGGAAAATACAAATTTGTTCTGCCCATCCTCAAAGATGCCACAAGCCATGTAGCTGCATTAATTCAGCTGCAATCCCAGCTAATATATATCTCTCTCAGAAAGGCCTGCAGTCCTTTCCAACTCTCCATTAAAGGTTACTTTCCCTCAGTGACATGTTTGGGGGTCACTCACTCCAGCACACACAGGATAAAGCATTTACACATCAATTCCTGTCCCTGCTGACCCTGCCAGGGGGCCTCAAGACAGATGCCACCCAACAGTGCTATGGAGGATGCTGCACTTTCACCAACCCTGCTTCACTTAAACAAGAGATTGCTTAAATTTTGTTTCCAGCTTACAGAAAGTGATGCCAGAATCACCTTGTTCACACAATGGGAAGAGGAAACACTGTTTTCTCAGTTCCAAGCAGCAAGGCATAATCACATTTATTCTCCCCCATCTACAGGAGCTGCTGCCATGCAGTGGCACTCCTGAACCACCCCCATGCACCCCCAAACTGATTCTGAATTATTCCATCCATTGCAAGTCTGTTCTTCCCATCTGTCTCTCTGCACCTGGGGCCCTTCCAGTCATTCCCCTGCTCAAACCTCAAGCTGGAATTTTCTTTGCCAGCCTCAGTTTATGAGGAGCAGTGTCTGAAAAGAGTTCTGTGATATTCTGTGAAGGGCACAACATAAAAATAAATTGTATCGTGTTAAATAAAGGCTAATAGGAGAAGAGCTGAACACTTTCTGATGTAGGCAAGTTTATGACCATTGCTTTTGAGAAATAAAATTCGCTTTGCTAGATTTTATAGGCATGTTTTATGCCCTGGGGGAGTGGGACCACGCAGCCCCACACCACCCCTACCCGACCTTACAGTCTGGCAGCCTCACACAGCTCTCTGCAAAACTTGAAATTTGTGACATTACAGCCATGAATTATAACTTTTCTTGAAGGTAAAAACAGTTTTATATTCAACAGACTGCACTGGCTGTTCAATTTGAAACCTAAGTGGTATTTATTTGATCAGTCAACATTGGTTTATTTTTAAACCGTCTATGTACCATATGGTTCAATGCACCTCCCAGCCCCCTGCTTGCCCTTCCAGCAGTTCTGGGGAGAGTTTTCAAAGGCAGCACAGCACAAGTAAAGATCTCCACCACCATGACCAGCTGCATCTCTTGCACTGCCCAAGAACTGCCCACTAAAAAAATAATTTCCCAGATGCTTCTCATCACTGAAGATGGTTGGCTGAAGGCCCCGTTTCAGACAACCCATGTACCTTTACAAAGGACATTATTAATTATGGACTTTTTGGAAAGAAATCCATAATTAATTAGCCTCTGATAACTTGGAGAAAGTAGCAGAAGATATTGGGAGGGTAAGGTGAGAGCAGCAGGACACTGAGGACCAAAGAGAGGAAGCTGTGGAAAAGCGTGAACTCTCTCTTGCAGTACCTACACACACATTGGGCCAGGATCAAGTGAAGAGTGATTTTCTTTTCTTCCTTTTGCCAAAACTGAGATTACAACACCAAATGGCAAAACTCACAAGCACACCTGAGGTTGGGCAATGAACCACCCCTGAGCAAAAGGTTCTCTCAGGGCATCCCAGCCTCAGCACTGCTTGGAGCTTTCCTTGTCCTTCTTCTTGTTGGCAGAGCTGTTTTGGAGTGGGGGCAGGAGGAAAACAAGTGGGCTTTTGGAAGCTCAGCTCAGCTCCTGCAGCTGCTCTCAGTGGAGGCAGCACAGTGCTGTGAGAAGAGACCCTGGGTACCACTAAAATCTGTGGCTGTAATGGTGTAAGCAGCCTGCTTGCAGCAATACAGAACTCAGTGGGGATGGCAGCACACACCCCAGACACAGGAGAAATTAACCTCAGGAGAGCTATTTATTGCCCAAGATGGACTCCATCCATTAGCATAATATGGCACAAACAGTTTGGAAATTAGGGTGGGCACACTGGCCATAAATTGTGACCCAAGCAGGAAGACATCTCCCTCCACCTCCCAAACTATGATTAAAGTCTGCCAGCCACATTTCCCTTCCATATGGCAATTACAGCCCAACAGCAGTTCTCAGAACAAAGTGATGTCAGCCAGAGCTGCAGCAAGTCATTAACTCTGGATGCAAAAAATAGCCTCACCTTAACAACACAAATATACTGTGTCACTTCAGTTTACAGGAAAGTACTTAACTTCTGCTTCTAGAACTAGCCTGCAAATCTCAGGCATAAGTCTTCCAGCCTACATGTTTTTCAGGTAATCTATTTTGGAGTTCAAAAAAAAAAAAAAAAAGTCAGTGGGACTTTTCATGGGCTGTAGTTCAGGGAAGTCAGGTAGCAAAAAATTGGGGCATAATTTGTATCACTTGTCAGATGAAGGAGAATCACTTCTCCACTAAGTTGCTTCCAAGAAAAAGAGTGCTTTGAAACCACTCAAGTGTCTAATGAAAAGATTAATCCTAAGAACTATATAATTAACATATATAATATGCATTGTTAATTAGATAGGGTGGTCTGCAGAAGCATCTAATAGATTAATTTATCCTCTGCCTATCACCTCCCTTGCACTCTGCCCATTATTTTGTTTCCATTGGCACATCACTACTATCAGTACTACCCCAAAACACTGGATGCATTTAATCCTCTGCAACAGCACCCAGCATCTGCTATTAAACCAAATGAGAAAAACAGCTCCAGAAATAGCTATTTGTTCTCTCTCACAGTGAAGACTTTTTGCAGGAGTTTTACTAATTCACAGCACAGGGTGGACAATATTCAATCATGCATTAGAGAGTGCTTCACAGTTTATTAGCTGATGATGCTCAGCGAAGCTGTGAACGGGAGATTTCCACCCCTGGCAAGAGTTGATTTCAAGCCTTCCCAGGAGCAAAACCATTCTGCTCTTACTCATGGAACTTTTTATAGTCAAATTCAGATGCTGAGACTCATGGAAATGCTATTTTAACTCAGTGGTAGTGTCCAAGATTATGTTACTTACAGTTTCTTGTCTCCCTCTGTTTTCTGCACTGCACAGTCTGTGTTCACAACACAAAAAATTTGTAGCTTTGCAGGCAACCAAAATATAGAACTAACAAATGCCTCATGAGGTTCCTCTTATGTCTAAAGTCGCTGTTAAATAACTCTGTGGTGTTAAGAGAGATGCTGAGATAGGGCAGGGCATCATACAGGTACCCTTTAATTCTAATTTGGGATGCACAGACCAAACTCCAAACCCTGCAGACTCCCTGACTGTTTGGGAGCATGGCTGTCTACAAGCCTTTCTACCCACATAATAACTTCCTCACAGCCATTATAACCCCATAATAACCCATTCTCCTCTCCAGAACTCCCTTTTTTGTGACACTGTACCCTGCCCCGAGGTGGGGAGACTCAGAAAGGTCAGCCAAGGGCCCTGGGGTGCTGAGCACAGCCTGCAGGGCACAGCCAGGAAAATGCACAGGCTCCAGCCAGCTGGGAGAACACAATGGCACTGCCACAGAGAAAGGCAAGGCTCTGCAGCATGCCACCTTACTCGTGTTTTTAATGGCACAAGATTGTGGAGTTTGTTTTAGGGCTTTGTTCCAAAGGAAATTAAGCTTTAAAAAGCCTCCACTTGCTCCTTCTATTCAATGCTTTTTTCCTCCCCTGTTTATCCCCTTAATAGTGTTTTGAAGTGTTGGCTCTGTAAATGTATTGCTCTTGGCCTGAAAGCTCTCTGGATGCCAACTAGTCAAACCTTTCCCAAAGCCTTCTCCCTGCTCCTTGTGCTCCTGCAGCAGGACCCAAAGGCACTGTGCTCAAGAATCACATCAGATGTTTCCTCTGGGCACTCTTCTGAGTGCCCCTGACCTCCTCTCACAGGACAGCAGGTTCTGCCCTGCTTTTATTGGCATATTTTTCATGTTCTGCTTCATTGTCTGGTGTCCACTTTATGAAAACAATCCTTTAAAGATGCTCATGCTGGAGGAGAAGGGAGCGTTGGTTCAGTGTGGAGCAGCAGCAGAGCAAGAGGGGAAAAAGAACTTCCAAACAACAGAACTGCAGGATTGTGACACAGGTGGAAAGACAAGAAAACTTATTTCCCTGGAGCAGGAAAGATGTTTGGAAACAGAGCCATCTCCTGGATAACCAGGCTTTCAATCATGTTATTCCAGCCTCTGGAGCTTTTATTTCCATTGCAGGAGTCTGAAGTGTTACTATGGATAAGGGAGGGTTATGTCCCTTAACCTTGTGCTGGTACTCTTGGCCAAGGATAAAGGCTTGATGTCTCCAAGCACTGCCCACAAACTATGCCAAGGCTGGAGGACACCAAAATCATCTCTGGGCAGGGAGACAGGAAAGGTAACATCTGTCTCAACCCAAATGCCAAGTCTCCTCTCCTGCTCCTGAATTATTCATCACGTGCTAACTTCCAAGCCAGTTCCGTTTTCAATTTTTAAATATTTAATAATTGGGTATTAAATATTCATGCAATTTTATTAGAAATTTTGGAAGATGGGCACTAAGGCTCTAATTGTAAAGTTCATCATTGGGACCAACTGCCTTCTCAGAGAGACCTTCTGGCTACCTAGAAAGAGAAAAGGAAGAACAGAAAAGCTAAAACAAGTATTTATGGACCTCTCTCACTCTAGATCACAGAGACAGAGACACCTATGCCTTTTGTTTTCAAAAATGCATCACCTCTTTATGAAAAAGCTGAGAAACCTACACTGGGAACATACTAGTCAGCTGCAGTCTAAAGAGGTTTTAAGAGTTTAATTTCAGTGCCACAGAAAAGGATGTACACCTCAGACAGCTGCAGTGGATATGGTTGGTAAATTGAGCCTCTTATTACAAGAAAAATATGCAGAAATCTTGGCTGGGATTTGGGGCAGATGCAGGGGCAGTTCAGCTCAATACATCCTTAGAAGGACACAGATTCCTCCCTTTTTCTGATGCCTGCTCAGAGGGGATGTCAGGAGGCATGGTCTCCCCTGAGCTGGTCTAATAACTTGGATTCATTAATTTTCCATGGCTGTTTCTCTCAGTGTTGTTCCTCCAGACCCTGTTTTCCTCCTTTTTAGTAGATGACATGTGTTTAACCCTGATTCCTGCTGAGAGCAAGCCCATGTTCCTGTCCCTCTGTATTATGAGCACACGTTCCCCACTGGGATGGAAATTGTATGGTTTACACAAAAGATGACACAAAAGGCCTGGAATTATATGCAAATGAATAGATCCATTCCTCACTTTTTACCATCAAAAGTCTGACTTTCCAACAACTGCATGGGGTAATTTCTGCACCAGCTTTCAAACAAAGGGCATCCCTGTGTTATTAACATCTCACTGTGGTGAGCAGTTTGTCACCTTTCACAAGAATTATCTGAAAGGACACCAGCAATTATTCCCAAGGAGATTATTGGGTGGCTGTGTCCCAGCAAAGCAGCTGGAAGCTCAAGAGATATAATATTCACCAGGAAATGCTACTTTCTCAAGTCAAGAGGACATGGAAGAGATGAAAAATTGAACTAACTGGAAACAAACACAAAACTAGAGGTAAAATCATGTTTGTTCCCTTCAGTTTTGTTCATCTCTACACCAACATTAGGAGCACATCTTCAAAAGAAAACTAAAAGCTCCTGATTATAACATGAGATAACAGGACATTAACTCTGGAGACTGATCCTAGGAAGAAGCTTGACATTTGTAATAAAAGACCCAAAAGAAGAATGACTACAGCACCAATTCCAGCTGCAGGAATCCAGCTGATTTCTAGGTCTTGTATATTTGGGTTTTCCAAGAATTTTAAACACCAAGGACTGGAGAAACACAAGACAGGCAAGTGTTCTCTTCCTGGGATTGTTGTATAACTCCTGGTTATATCTTATAATACAACCCAAGAACCACCATTTGTTTGGGTAACGTTCATGAATGAAGTGGAGCAGAAGTCCTGTGGAATTCCAAGAAAACAATTCCTCATGGCTCTTCACAGAAATGAGAAATTAGAGTCCCTGCCTGTGCAAGAAAGACAAAGAGATTTAGTCACACAAATTTCTTCAGGGAAATCAGTGCTGGAGAAGGTGATGTTCTACTGGGTGTGCTCTGAACACAGCTCATTTCCACAGAATCACAGAGTGGCTGGGACTGTAAGGGACCTTAAAGATAATCTTGTTCCACACAGGGAGGCCACTCACTGGATCACCTTGCTCAGAGGCCCATCCAGCCTGGCCATGGGGAGTTTGGGGGAATTAAATCCCATTAAGTGATGCTCCAGCAACTGCTAATTCCACATTCTGACCAGAAAACACAAGAAACCAGGGATGTAACTCTGGATTGTAACCTTGGGATGTCACATTTATATTCACAAACCCAAAAAAACAAACTACCGCAAACAAAAACAGCAAGTCTGACCTCAGAGATAAAAGTGGAGACCTCTTATACAGTGAAATACTTTTGCTAGTGCTGAACCACTTTGTTACCTCCAGTTCTGTGCAAAATACCTCTTTTTACTTTGATGGAAATTCTTCTGAACACTGACACCCATGATTCTTTGGAGCCAAAGAAGCACAAGAAAATCTGAGCAAGGCTTCTGTTTGATGGTGGGAAAGAAGAACACACTATTGCTGCACTTTTGGGCGCATATTGTCGACAACTCTAAGCTCAGACTTTTCATAGAACCCATAAACATTTTTAAAAAATTATGAGCTCTGCTTGTTTCAACATCCATAGAGCACATAATGGCCCAAAATGGAGCACTTTAGTGTGTTCATTTCTTCACTGATGTTTTAAAACGTTTCTCTGCATCATCTAGGAGATATTGTCCAGAGTCAGACTTCATGTTGCTGCAGCACATTCACACAGGACATTCAACAAGCCCACAGGCAATGAGCAGAATAATACAGCTGAGGACAGAAGAGATCCATGAGGAGATAAGGACATGCAGTGACTTCAAAAAATTAGCTTAAAGGGCAATTCATGATAAGTAATTTTAAGGTGGAGGCAAGATTTTCAGAGGGACAATGTGGAAAAGATTTCAAGACAGTGTCAACCACTCTGATAGCTAAAAAAAATAATTAAATAGTGGGGTTTGGAAGAATGAGAAAACAGAGATGGACAAATGCAGTCAGCCCACAGCCATCCAGAAGGCTGTATGGACCTACCTGCTGAAGACAACACCTTCTGTGGTTTCAACAAGGCCAGTTTGAATAAAGGATCAAGCCAAATCATCCAGGAGGATAAAATTAATACAATTTTTAATTCTTATCAGCTGAGGGAGTGTGATGGAGGAATAAACAGTGGTGGTGAGTGATTTCACACGTGCACATTTGAGTTACCTTAAGCAAGGTGAGCAGGGCCATCTGAGAAGAACTCAAATCACAAAAGAATACTTGTAGATAGATCTAATAAAACAGAATCCCTGTCTTTTTTCCTAAGAAAGACATATTTTATTGGCCTATAAGCCTTTTTGTGGCAGCAGACAAAACCCATACCCAAATCAAAGATTCTGCAGAAGGCTCAGCATCTTTCTTCAGAGGAAGGCTACTGAAAGTGTCAAGCAAAGACATTTGATAGCTTGAGAGTTTAAAGCACAGCTTTTGGGATAATTTTGACTGCAAATAATAATAAAACACTCTGACAGCAGGGGTTTGGGTGGAGAAAAAGGGTAAGGGAAGTAGAAACATATTCTTAATTAAAATCTCATTTAGCAAATTTTTTTTAATGTGCTTAAAAATTCCACCGAGGTCACCATTCTGGAGAGATGACAAACTCCTGGGATAAAGGCTGGAAAATCCTGGTAGTCATGTCACATTTAGCAAGTCAAAGATATGTTTGTATAAGGCTGTAGAGGGCTAAATCCATTTTACATGCCGTATGTATTATTAATTTCTGACAGTGGGCTTAGAAAAACCTAATTCTCTGGAATACGAGCTCCCTTTGAGCAGAGGGAAGCCTTTTCAAAACTCATCTTTTATTGACTGAGTCATTTTTGAGTCAATCTGTCTGCTTTCGGCAAGACAAGAGTTTTAAATCTTCTCTCTTTTTTTCCTCCTTTTTGAGTCGTGGCAAGTCTATTAAAACCTGCTAATGTATGCAGCAAGGCCTCTGATTTGAAATGTAATGAATTCTTCAGATAGTGGCAGATTAGGGGGAGAAGATGATAGAAACAGCCAGAGCTGCCAAAAAAAGAACTCTCCAGAAAAAGAGGAGGAGAAGGGTGAGTGGGAACGAGAAAGATTAACCCTTTTTGCCCAGAAGAAGAAAATCTTTAAGCTCCATTAATAGAATCAGTTAAAAAAGCAGAACTGGAAGAGGCAGAGCATCTTCAGGCTTGCCTGGGGCTGAATGAGACAGAGAATAAATGAATCTTTCCTCCTAGAGTCTCTTGTAAGATTAGGTAATTCCCTGAGTGAAAAAGGAATAACTTAGAGAAAATTAGCTCCATCCATATAAATAAGCTTTCATATTCCAAACTCGTCACCCAGAGCTTCCCAGGCGAATGCCCCAAAACATTTCTGCTGTTGTGTAACAGATGGTTTCCTCCTCCCCCCTTCCCTGGGTCGGTTCCAACCGCAGTATCTTTCAGGTGATCTTGTTTTAGCACAAAAATGAGCATTTTGGGTGTAAATCATCAATCCTGTTAGTGAAAGGAGGCTTGGCAGTTTTATTGTCTTTGGCATCTTTGAAGCGCTGGACAAAGCCTATGGAGTCACACAAATGAGAGATTAGCACTGTCTCCATTTTACAGATATAGGAGCTGAGGGAAAGAAAGTCAAGGATACTACTTAATTCGATAGCACAGATCTGGTGACAGCCCTGAGAGCACAGAATCTGCTGAATCACGGCACAGACCTGGGCTATCTTCCTGTTTAACAGGAAAATTCATAGCTCAGCCTTGAATTCGATGGCTTTAAAAAATAAAATTAGCCCCATAATAAAGTTCTAATGAAACAAAACCTTAGAGAGAACAGGCTGATGGAGCACAGGTGACCCAGAGGATTATAATGAAAATTAAGCTCAGCAGAAGTGATGCAGGTGAGTAAATGTGGGAGATTGAGAAATGGGTTCTGTCAGCCCAATGTCCCTTTGCTAATGACAGGCATTGAAATGTTTTAACAACTGAGAAATCCCAACTAACAGAGGCAAAATCCTTCAATTTAACATGCAGCAGAGATATGTAAGTCCATGCATGTCTTGAAGGAGAGACTGTTTTTCCCTACACATGCAAGGCATTCAATCCTCTAACTCAAACTACAAAAGGCAAGAAGTTTTAAGAGCAAAGTTAGCTCAAAAGCTGCTGGAGGCAGAGACTGTGGAAACTAAGCATGAGGTGGAAAAAACAGCAGCAGGAAACCTTTGCAGTGGGATACAGGACACAGGTGAAAGTGTTATCTTGGAGGGCAGCAAGCCATGGGAGTTAGCCTGGCTTTTCAAATTGCTTCCAGGTACTGTCTGCATTTGCTGGCAGAAACACATTTTCTTCCACCCTGGAGAATAACAATGGCTGTTTGCTTGTGCCCACATCTCCTAAACTCCATCAGCCCCTTGATGTGGTTCTCCCCAGCTGGGAAGCTGCCTTTTCCTACCTGTCTGTTTGCTTCCAAGCCTGATGTGAGTGCTGCAGAACTCACGAGAACTTTTCCATTTCCACGTATTAGTGCTTTTGGGAAGAAGAGGTTGTGCTTGCTTTCATCTACGTAGACACAACCCCGACCTTTAGCTGGGTGCCAGCCCTGTGATTCAATAGCTGGCACTCTCTGCCTGAATCAGTAATGAGCTAAAGGTTATGGCAGGGAGCACGCTGAGCTCTGGATACTCCATTTTTCAGAGGAGATAAGAGACTCAGACCTGGAATGTTACAGAAGAGGTAAAACATTTTTCCTGGCAGAGCATTTTTTATTTGGGGCTGAGGGCACAACCCAGGACTGTGGCATCAGTCCTGTACAAATGCCATTTGGTAACGACGTTCTGCCTCCTCCATTTTTAAGTTAAAAAGACACTTCTCACTTTGTGCCATTGGGATGGCCCCTGTGTGGCACTGAGCAGTTGCTGTACTTCACACGAGCCATGGATGCACATTAGTGGAGGATGAAGCAACCCCCGTGCAGATTTCCTTTTGCTGCGAAGTTTTGCAGAGCACTTTGGGAATCCTGAGGGGCCAACACACTCATTGCAGCAAGCTCCACCACATCAACTGTAGCAGCGGGCTCAGAGAACAGCCTACCCCAAAATTTCACTATTTTTCTTTTCCAACTTCATCTTGCATTTTCCCTGCACAGCCTCTACATCCTTTCTTCCTGCCCTACTTGTTGGGAAGATTCTCTTGCTTTCTGACATTGCTTGAAGTCTTCCATCTCTCTGTCTCCCGAGAACTCTGCACCAAACATTGGCTTAGTGCAGGACTATCCTGTTTGGAATAAGATCAGTCAAAACATTGAGATCTCCCATGCTTAGTCACCAAAGAGATTATTTTGGTATAGAAAAAAAGCACAGCACTGAGGTAACCTTGACTCTTGGTTTCCAATGATCCACCCCACACCAGGGAGCCAGTGCACACAGAGTCCTGATCTCTTGCACTGCAGCCTTCCACAAGAAGGATTCACTTCATTTAGGTTTAGAGAATATTTTACTCACTGCTGCTGCTGTGGACTCTTCCCACTGAGGTCAATGACACCAAGTGCCATGGAGACCATGCTGCTGGCGTGAGCAGCTCTGCCAAAACAGGTCAGAGACTCTCAGGAAAAGTGTACACTGAGGAACAAGAGAGGAAAGGAAAAATGGTACACACACAAAAGATCTGCGTGCGTGGGATGAGCAAGCAAGGAGAAACAGATTTACCCAACTCGGCTAAATCAGTGAATTAGCTCTGTGCTCGAAGAAAAAGTTATCCTTAAAGGCTGTGCTATTCAGTAGCTCACTTTACATCTGAGAAAAGTCTGCAAAAATCCTCCTGTATTATCTCTAGCCTTATAGATTTCTTCTTTTCATCTGAGGCTCAGAGTGGGGATTACCCATTAAGGTGCAGTGGCCAAATCACATTCAATCTATTCTCTGTAAAAAGAAGAAAAAGCTTTGGTTTCTCTTGTCCCCTTCCATCTCATTCACTTCTTGTGTCCACATCCAAAGCATTTACCTCCAACTTTCAATAGGTGAATAGGTTCTGAATACCAAGAGGGCACAAGGGATGATGCCAAATAACAATTCTCACTTCTCAATCCTACAGCCTGCATCCTAATTCTCCAGCACCACAGAACAAGGGTTCAATTAAAACATTCACATATTTCTCAACCCAATCACCAGACAGTTGGCCATTTCCAGCCAGGACTGACCAATTCCACCAGCACAGTTCCCACAGTATCCTGCCCCTTGCTCTGATCAGGGATGTCACAGTGGCAGCATCACTGGCAGGTTGGTGTCAGACCATCTGGGCTCAACCACACAAAACATCTGCAGTGCTCCACATCTGGCCACCCCCACGCTTGACCTGGCAGCTCCAGCTGGAGCAGATGTGTTCAGCAAGGAGTGATGTGCCCAAGAGACCCAGCCCTGAGCTGTGCCAGCTCTGCCTCCTCCCCTGCTCCTGCAGCCCCAGTGGGACCACTACCAAGTGGAGTTAAACAAAGGAGTTAATAAGTACAGCTGGAGAGAGGCAATAACAGCAAAAGACAACTAGAAAAATACCTCTGCAAGTAGATGAAGCATGTAACTACAGGCAACTAAAATGTTTTCACCACGTTGAGTTTTTATAGAACTGTGTTTGCTTTTCCTTAACCACAGAAGTCGGAGACTGTAAACATCTGCTTGTTCATGCTGTCTCTCTCCCACAATGTTTTGATTTAGGTATTTTCCTGTAATGTCTGCAACTTCAACACATCAGAATTGTGCCAAGGCTTCAGTAACTAACAGTAAAAGGGATTGAAGGTATTAGAAAAGTGAAAAGCTAATAAACTCAAAGCCATTAAAACAAACTGACAAGAGCCCTGGCATCACTCTGAAGCATTCCAAAGTAGAATTTCCTGAGCTGAAATTACCTTGAATACATCTTTCCAGTAAAACTGAAATTACCTCCCTTTCAGCATGAGACCTATTGAAGCACTTGACCCTTTGGACATTATAATCTTCTTGGCAGCATTATCAACAGTTGCTTCAGAAGCTGGTGAGCTGGAAGCCCAGCATGAGTGTTTGTCATGGTTTAACCCCAGCCAGCAACTGAATGCCACACAGCCACTCATTCACTCCCTCTCACCAGCTACAGGACTCTCAGTGAGGTTTATTCTGCTGCTCCCTTAATTCTATTTACTAGTATTTGGATTCCAAAACAAAAAAAAAAAAAAAAAAAAAGTCAATTTTGGCTTACTAGGAATTATAAAGGACTTCTGTAATTTGGTTTCTGATGTAGTTATCAATCCAAAAAGACATTCTGTACTAAGAAGTAAAAGATAAAACCATAAAGCAAGGTTTGCATTGCGGCTGCTCAGAGTAAAAAAGAACGCAAAAAACAACAAACAAACAAAAAAAAAAAATTAGAGAAAACCTAAAGAGATTTTTATTAATGCTTTAGATGACTTAGAGAAAAAGTCACTTAATCATAACATTGTAAACAAGGAAGTTCTACAGCAGTATTTAAAAATATCCAAAATCGTTTCAGGAGCCCCATTGATTTGAATTAGGCAGCTGCATAATCACAGGGGCTGCAATTTTAATGAACATTTCAACAGGAAATGTAGAGCTGATTATATATATCAAAACAGGAAAGATCTGAATGCTGCAGCAACTCTTTTTTTGTTGTTGTTCTGTTTATTACCTCAGTGTGCAGATCCAAACTAACTCCAGAACTAACACAGAACTTACCTGACAGCCCTTCTCTCCTTGGCTCCCAATGCTTCCTTCTGGCTGCAGCTCTGATTTTACTGGCTTGATACATGTCATTAGGCACAGCATTTTGAAAAATAATTAGTGATTCAATCAGATTTTACACTGGATCAAGTGGCTGGAAACTTCAATGCTGTGCTGCAGTTTTCCCTTAAAATACTTTAGGGCATGTTATATATACTTAATTAGATAATGTTTATACAGTGCTTTGAAGAAATAAGGAACTCTGTAAGGGCTGGGTCGCATTTTCAGAGAGGAAAAGAGCAGTGTTGAGACAGCACAGGCACAGAGGGAGAACAAAGCTCTCAAAAGCTCAACACCACCTTGTTTGCAGAAAGGTTTCAGGACATTTGAGAAAATACATGTCAGCAGCTTCCAACACCCAGGAACTAAGAGAGAAACAAAAGTTGTGAACCAGGGGATGCTGCAGAGGCAGCAATGACAGGGCTGCTGATACCAAAGTGGGAACAGTGGCACCAGAGTCACAGGGGCTCTCCAGAAGGAAAACTTTGCTTATACCCAAGCCCAGGCCATTATTATTACCCTCTTACAGCAATTTGCAACATAAGGGCTCAGACAGAGTTGTAGGCTTTGATAAAACAAAATGCATTCCACTCCTGGGAACACTTTTATTCTTAAGAGTGGGAACTAATGGAATAAAAGTACCTGGCTGCTTATTATTTTGAGGAGAGGGAAGCAGGGCTTTTTTGTTAAAGTTAGGGTGCTTTCAGGTTGCATGCTAAAATACTAAAATACACTGCAAAACACAAAAAATAGGTCTTGCTAAGAGGAACAGGGAGCAGCACATGGTCTTCCCCTGACTGGGCACCCAGACCAAGCACCAGAGGGGATGCAGAGCACAGAAAGGGTGAGGGCCAGGTTCTGCTGTGGATCAGGATGAGGCACCCTGTAAATCCTTCATCCAAACTTCTATTAAAAGAATTTGGAAAGCAAAAAAGCAAGCTGTGCCTAAATCCACTCCGAATGAACAAGAGATGCTGCATCAGACATTTGGCTCCCTACAGGGCAAGAGGCACAGAGAGTGCTCCAAAGAGTTTCCAGTGAGCAATGAAAGCAAACAATGTATGCAGGGAGCTTTCAAAATGATTGCAGAGAGAGCCCTGAGCTTCTGTTCAGTGCGTTTTTGGGTTTTTATTTGCCTATAACTAAATTACATGATTTCTTTGCAAGTCTAATTATGCAGTTAATTGATGCTGGTGCCCTTTAGCATCTGGCATTTAAGATTAAGTAAATAATGGAGAAAAGTGCATGCAGCACCCAGCAATAATTAAACACAGCAAGTGTTTGTTCCCCCACCCTCCCCCATTCTAACCTGTTACATATAAATCTCTGAGGATAACTGTCTTTAATAGCCTCAAATACACTTACACACCATATAATGGATACTTGACAAGAGTATTTTTCCTCCTATAGATCATGGATACTAGGTGTATCTTTGCTCTTAGACAGGAGATTTCATTTCATGGCTTACACTCAAGGGGAAGGAAAAGCTTCATTGTGCCAACTCTACCCAACTGAAGAGCATGTTAAATGGATCTTCATGGGGACATACTTCTAAATCCAGGACTGTGACTGTTGGCATCATGCATTAAAGATTTGTGGTCAAATTTTTCCCTTTTTCACATGCATGCTTCCTTCCTGATGGACCATTCAGTGTTATTCATGTATTTCCTGAAGACTGTGGAAATGCAGGCTATGAAAAAGAAAGATTGTGTTATCTAAAATAAAGCTCCAGGGAGACTTTATTGCTGCCTTTTAGCTCCTAAAGGTGGTTTATAAGAAAGACATGGAGAGACCTTTTAGCAGGGCTTCTGCAATTGGTTTTACTCTAAAAGAGGGTCAGTTCAGACTAGATATAAAGAAGAAGTTTTTTACAATGAGGATGGTGAAACACTGGCACAGGCTGCCCAAAGAGGTGGTGGGTGGAAGCATTTCAGGTCAGGCTGGACAGGGCTCTGAGCAACCTGACCTAGTTGAAGATGCCCCTGCTTATTGCAGAGGGTTGGACTAGATGACTTTTAAGGGTCTCTTCCAACTCAAACTAGAACATGAGTCCATGATTTTTCACATGTAGAGCATGGCACTGAGACTTCCATCTGATTTAAGAGCACAGTTTCCTCAGAGGGCGATATGTAAGGACTGGACATAAGTTATAAGGTCTACTCCAAGTCTTATGCTACAAGAAACTCTGAGCCAGCTACAGCAGACCCAGCTTCTGCTGCTCCTCCAACAACACCACTCAGGAGCATAAACTCAGTCCAGCAGGTCAGTGTCAGCCAGACTCCTTTCCTAACACAGCTTTGATTCAAACTAACAACACTATGAAAGGTTTTTAGCTCTTCCAGAGCTGTCTGATGGAAGGAATTCCTGCCCAAAGATTAGTGCCACAATCTTTTTAGACTCTGCAAGCAAAAAAAAGCTTGTGTGGAGACTCCTGCCCACCTCCCACGAGTGCTTAATTAATATCTCTGGCATACTCAGAGCCCTTTGGACAGAGGGTGCTACAGAAGTGGAAAATATTATCATCATTATGCCTGCTCCCACCAGTGCTGGCATCCAAGGGAGAGCTTTCCCAGCAGATGGTGAAGTCATGAGCAGGGCTGGCTTTGGTTATAATTTCCCTCATCACAGACTCCTTGTTGGAGCAGCTTCCCTTCTTGATGCCTGAAGAGCAAACCAGAACCTGCAGAACAGGACTGCATCCTGCTGGTCAGTACCACTGACACATCCAAACCAGCCAGCACTCAAATCACTGCAAACTAAATCATCCAAGGGGCTTTCTAATTAAAAAGAGCTTCACTTGGATGGCAGCTCTTTCTCCTGCCTGTCACAGTCAGCCCTCCCCTAAATTCTGATCATTAAAAGGAAAAAAAACCCAAAGCATTAGTCAGCTTTTGTTAAGTGTCAAACATTGCCTCTCTAAACAATGAGCAAAACAAGAAGAGGTGTTTAATAGCTCTCAGAGCAACTTTATACCTTCCTAAACACTATTTCTGTACCTCTTGCTAATTGCTTATTTGCCCTGGTTGTATGGAAGAGCCTGGCTCACTCCAGCTTTGACAGAGGAGAACAGCAGTGTTTAACATGCTGCAGGAGGTGTGATATGCCTGGTTCTAATTTTTATCCTTATTTATTTCTGTCGGGGTTAGCAGCTGAGGACTCTGAGATACCTGAGGCGTAACTAAGATGCCATTAGCTTTAAATCTGTTCCCAAGTGCTGCAAGCAGCCTCTCCATTTGGCTTAGGACATCACCTTGCAGATGAAGCCTTTGCATATGCGGGAACATTCTGCTCAAAATTTCTCTCTTCACCAAAAACTTCCTAGGGACTCTGGAATAAAAGCACAAAGTAATGCTCCCCACCTCTTTCCTGGGACTTTTAATTGTAAAATGTGAAGGATCTTGTAGTAGAATGAAGTGCTCTGAAATGGGAGTGAAGAATAATCTCTGCTACTCCTTGTAGCAGCAAGGGAGTCCAAACACGTTCTGCAGGGAGCTTGCAAAGGCATCAGCATCCTGCCCACGTAGCAAGGAAGGGACTCATCGTGGAAACAACCTCACCTGGAGTTCTCCTCATGGTGGCTGATGATGGAGATGCCTTTAGCCCACATCTGTGACTGGCTCTAACATCAGCGGCTCAACGCGGGATTTATTTTTATCACTTTGCTAAAACGAGACAGAAACCTCCCCTTGCCCGAATCCTGCCTCACTTCAGGGAAGGCAGCATGGCAGTCTAAAAGGGGAATCACACACCATCGTCATTACCAGCCTATTCAGAAAGCCTTTGCTGAATCCCTCAGATCTGCACGGGCGCTTTGATGCCACCAGCAGAGAGATTTCTGATGACACATCCCCATCTCCAGCGAAGGTGCTGCTGCTGCCTCCGGCCCTTCCTTGCAGAACCCTCTGATCTATCTAATTTAGATACTTTTGCTGCACACCCATGATTGTGTCTGATCATGGCAGAAGGTAACTTTACAACATTGCATACCCGCCCAACAACCCACCATGCCACAGCCCTCCAACAGGACCCATTGAGATTCTGCTATTCAACAGAGACAGAAACACACTCAGAGACCCAGAGAAAGAAAAGGCAATTTGTGAATCCGATCTCATCTCCAGCTTTTCATCTGTTTGATTTTCATCCATTGAGCTGGAGCTGGTTGTATGTAAGAATGAATATGCTGTTCCCTAATGGAAGCTGCATTGACTTGCTCCTCTTTAAGTGGAGATGCCAGAAAAGCTGGCACTGAAATGGAGAAAACATGGAAACGCTGCAATAGCAAGGGAAGATGCATCAGTGCTGTGACACACAAAGCACACCTAGTAGCATTTACTGTAAAGAACGGGCTACTCAGAAATCCCTGATGGGCAGACATGAGTTTCCTGCATTTTAGGACTTGCTATGATTTAACAATGCCTTTGCCTCCCTGGCATGAAACTGCACCAGCAGCACGAGGTGCCCAGACCACAGCCAGCAGCACAGAGAGCACTGCATTACTTACTACCTAACACAGGGGTGTTAGCAAGCCAGGTGGATAGGGGTGAAGATGCTAAGAAAGGCTTTTCTCCCCTCCTTCTGATACCCTTATGTCAGCAGCACCTTCTAAAGGATATCACAACTCTACCACATCATGGTACTGATGTCAGTGCCATGATTAAGACAGCAAAGTAATTACAAGTGTCTGCTTTTGTATGCTGATTGCTTTCCAAATAGATTTTCTCCATTCCAAATAAATCCACTATGGATTAACATTTCTCCTACTTGTTCACTACCTAGAATGTATTTGATTAGAAAAGCGTGATCAAAACTCTGCTTGACCATTTTTCAGCACTTCACCATTTTTCTTTTCCTCATCAGGGAGAAAAATGTATCCATTAGTTAACCTTTTCAAACACATTCTTTTTGTAGTCTAATTCAAAGAAGGATTATAAAAAAATCGTCAGACTCGGCATGCGAATGGCTTTTTGTGAGCACAGGGAACAAGCATTCATATATCAGAACATCAGCATGGGGAGATAAGGGAGCTGTATACTGAGAGCTTATCTGAATGCAAGATCAGCCCTGTGAAACCAGCATAAACATCAAGGACAGAATCCATATATTGATGTAATTCTTAGTGCTACTAGTGCATTTGTGTGAATTTGCAATTAAATAAAGCTTATTCCTTACAAAGAAAACAAGAAGTTAAGGATACGATTCAAGGTCTATTGAGATCAATGAAAATTTTTTTTCATTGCATTTGAATACAGCTCCCTTTCCCTCCCTCCCAACGTGTCTACCAGAATATTAAGAAAGAAATTACCTGAAATTTGTTTGTACTACTTTTAAACAGACCAAGAATTGAATCCTCAATTCTCTTAGTCTGCTTTCTAAAGCAGCAAATCCAAAGCTCTCCTTTCATCCACAGCTAACATTTCATGTATTTAAATCCACATTAGTTTTGTACCAAATAAAGTCATTGGAAATACCACAAATAGATGTGGGTGACAAATTAACTGATGCAGGCAACATAACTTTGAATTTCCTGACTTTTAGGCAATTAAAATATCAACTTAATTGTTGGATCTGTGTAGCTTCTCTCATTTTAATATGTAAATCAGTCTCTATTACGCTATAGCTCAAAGAATGTGTGACTCTGCTTACTTGATTAGGCTGGGAATTGCTGGTCCTGCTGTCACTATGTTTACACTCTAGTGACAACTTTGCACATCAAATTCACATAATGCAATGTCATCAACTTACTCATCAAATACAAACTTCTTAAATACAGCCGCCGCTCTAAAATACTGAACCTTATTTTACTTCATTTACAGCTCCTAAACAATCAGCCTAAGTGAAAAGAAAAACTGGAAATTCAACTGCACAACAGTATTTCTCAGAAAAAAACAGCTTCCCACAGTCAGGGAGATGAAGCAGAAAAACAGTCTATGCCAAAAGTTATCCTTTGGCTTCCACATTTTAGTTGCATGTTGCCCCTTTAAAATGTGGTACAAGGAGACAAACTTTATTTCTCAGTCTCCACACATTCACCCCACCTCATTTAGGAGTCAGTGTTAAGGAGCCCTGATTTATCCTGTGAAGACAGTCAGATGTCAGCTCGTGGCCACCTGCAAATTGATACAAGGAATTCACAGAAAAGCAGCAAACTCAGTCTTTTTTTTCCTATTATGAGCTGATGACAACAGGAAAGCCATCTTGGACAGTATGGAGTGGGAAAGTGTAAATAAGTTCAGTATTCTCCCATTCCTGTCATCTTTCCTGAATCCAATAACCAGCCCCAACCAAGGGGACATTCACCTTGCCAGCACAAGGCTTTTTAAGACTTCCCACTGTCCTTGACACCCCTTGCAAAGTTCCTCCACTGGATTTCTACCACTCTGCTGGCTCACAGAGGCATCAGGCTTTAATTTCCAGGAGAAACAATGCACTGACAAGATGCAGAGCAGAGATCTGAGGCTCTCTGCTGCCGGAGCGTTCCGCCACGCTGGCAGGCTGGATTTTCTGATGTCAGGGAAATCGTGTCGGCCCGAATTTGAGACATCAGCACAAGCCTTTCTTCTCAATCCTGCTGATGAATGAAAGAGCATTTTCAATTGTGTACATCTAGAGGCCTTGTGGCACATCAGGACTAATCAAAAGCTGCTCCATGATGCCAAGTGCTGTCAGAGGCAGCTCCCAGCACAGCCCCGCAGGAGCCAAAGGGCAGCTGCAGATAATGCTGCATTTCCTCCCCTTCAGGGCTGGAGCATCCCAGCCACCAAGGAGGCCACAACCAAGCAATGAGAGATCAACTCAAATATCCCAAAACAGAAATGCCAAAGTTTACCAGCAACAAAGCTCAACAGGCTGCTGGTCTGTCTCTGGTTGACGAAGAAACCATCAGCACAGAGGGACATTGAAGAACTGAGGGATGGAGAAGGACTGTGGCCACAAAGGGTGTTACCTTTCATGTGGCAGTTTCTGTACAGTACAAATTTGGTGTTTTACAAGGATTGTGGGGGTGGGAAGGATTTAAAACACAAAGAGAAGGGTTTGGGATCCTTCAGCAGCTCATTGATTTTTCTCCTTGCATAGGCTCTGAATGTCCCATGAGTAAAAATGGGAGCACAGCTACTTCTGGGGGTTACTTCTGGTAGTGAGAGCAACTCTTACACATGCTCACTTTGTATTTCACTCAGCTACTGATGGACTGGGAACTGGAATCCCAAGTAACCAGGCTCAACAATACTGTTTCAATTACCAGTTTTTCCTGCACAGCCATATACAGAAGGAGACAGAATACTCCTTGTCAGCCCAGGTTTCTCTACACATTTTCTCTTGGTTTATCTGCTCCCTGAAGTCACCTCTAACCTTGCTCTCTGCCCATCTGTAATGGTTTCAGCTATTTCTAACCTTCCCACCTCCCTCAGCACAGCAGCCTCTTCTTCCCCAGATGTAACACCACACCTTTACGGTGTCAGGACCCAGTAAGGAAAATGCATTTGCCCAGGAAACCAGCAGCTTTCTCCTCAGCTGTATTTTCTTGCAGTGCTACTCATTTCCATTACACCCAGACTCAAGTCAGGATCAATAAGCCCAGAGAATCTTCCCTTGGGAGCCTCCTTTCTCATATTGCTACAGAAACCATGGCAGATGTTGTTGCAGTTGTGTTTAAATTTGGTGCTCCTCATCACATATACATTTTTATTTTCTTTTCCATTTCCTTCTCTCTCACAACTTATTTTACTATTTTTTCTTTGCAAAAATGGGTTTTTTTATGGAACAAAGCTTCTACTTCTACTAAATATTTTGTAATCCATTTCTTCACAGTGCCTAGGAAGAGGGCAGAAGATGCTTTAAAAAAAACCCTTGTAGGACTTGCTGGAGCTGTGTGGAAGTATTATGTGGGTTCACAGGCTGCCTCTTAGAAAAACAGAAATATTGAGTTCTCCAAGGACTCTAGATGTGAAATTGGTAGAAAAGGAGGGCAGAAAGAAATCCTGCAGCTTTTTTTGCTCTTTGTGAAGGCTAAGTATAGTCTGGATAGTAACCTTTGACTGACACCAAGTTTTACACATTCACCAGCTACAACAGAACTACTTTACAGAATTTATTACAAACCTCTGGCTCCCTGGACAGCAGACAGAGCCTGAAAGTTCTAACAATGCCTCAGTGGCACCTCCCATCACAGTTTCACAGGAAGCTGCAGGCTTCAGGCATCCTTGGGGGTTTGTTGGGTCAGCAACCTTTGGCCCTCTCGCAGCACACAGGTTACACTGAGCTCAGGGCAAGCCTCTGCTTGTTCAACAGACTCATGGCATCTTGCCACAGGCAGGGCACACTGTTTCCAATATCCTCAGCGCTGCATGACTTCATATCTGTGTTATCTCCAAAAAAAACAACCTTGGGAATCTTTCTGCATGATGAATACTATATAAGATTAAAGCAATTTTCTTCTAAGACCAGAAAACAAATTCAAATTCAAATTCTTCCAGCCCTTTTGAGATGCTGGACTTTCATCCAAGCCAGGACCTTTATAGGTGCCTGCAGTGACTTCAGTAGTGCAGAACATTTACCATCAAAGGTACTGTTGCTGAATCAGACACACAAAAGCTTCAAGGTATTTTCCCCTTACAGCTGCACTGCCCAAATCCATTGACACCATTTAGGGACTCTCCCCTGACCACTGTAACCCTGTCAATATGAAGTACAGGAGATCACAACTCTGCTAGAGTTATTTATGAAAACAGGTATACTTAGCAGCACCACCTGGCTATCTCTAGTGCTGGGCTGAGACAAAGGGATATGGATAATAATGAAGAGAATCAAAGTAAGCTCTATTTAAACTATCAGCTTATTCCCAGTCTTAATATACAATTCAGGTCCCAGACTGGTCTAAATGTCTTGCAGAAGAGAAAGTAGCACCATAAAAACAATAATAAGGAGAATTAGCTGGGAGCTGGAGGGATTGCCCCACAGAGGCTGTGGAGTCAGCACAGGAGGGCAGGCAGCTCCCAGTTGGTCAGGGCTGCTGCTAATAACTCATCCTTGTGCTGCTGTCCATGTCATTTGTGGTTTGCACACTGATGCTATGCAGCACCTTGGATGTAGGTAGCAGTAGGGGATGATTTCTTCCCCCATCAAGGATATGTGGCCATCTCTGGAGTGAAAGAGGACAGACCTTCATCAGTGCACAGCAAAGCACCAGAGGCAAAGTCAAGCTCTTTATTAACTTCAGATGAAATTGGGATATGCAGAAAGCAATTTACTGAGATACAGGCAGGGCATAAAGGCTAACATCCTGCTTTTAACACAAGTCCCTTAACATCTGAAGGCAGCAAATGCCCTGGACCTTTTTGTCTCTTTAGAAGAAAGGCAATTCCTCCAGTAAGAGTAAAGGGGAACTGGCAGGTTAAAGATAAGTGACAGAAGGGTCACCTAATGAATCCTTCCTGTGCTTCAGCATGAGACTGAAGGAGAGCTGCCCTCTGTGCACTCACCTGCCCAAGCCCATCTGACCAGAGCGATGCTGAGAGCACTGGCACAAAGTGAAGAATGGAGGCTGCAGTGCCACACGTCCACCCAGCAGCAGCTGAGGTCAGGGCAGGATCCTCCATCAGCTGGACTGGGTTCTCACTCACAGGTGCAGCCCCCATCGTGTGTGGATTCCCTACACAGATGGCAGGAAGCACCAAGGCTTCCAAGCACCAACAGCTCAGACAACTGTGGATGGAGAAGAGCAAAATTCGAAATTCCATCTGCTCCTTTTTTGTCACCTTCTGTACTCAGAAACACATTCATCAGAAGCACAAGCACAGTGGGACAGTGACAAATTTTACCATCTCTGGCTTGTCACTTCAACAAGATTAGATTATTTTAATATTAATTCATTACCCAATTTAAATCCAATTAAATAGATTTTACAAGGCCCTGGCATGGCTATGATGCTGCGGACAGCCCCTGCTGAATGCCAGGTGTAGCATCTGTGTTAGGGCCAAACACCTGCCTCAGAGTGAGATTTCCCCCTTTTCCACTTTTTCCCTATCAAGGAGAAAAGGACACTGAAACCATTGAGATGGATGAACAGCTTTTCTTTTTGATGGGATTATGCTTAGGAAAATAGTTCCAAAGTTCTCCACAGATGGTTGAAATCAGAGTTGATTTCCCCATCTTCCTTCCTGGTAGGGGTGCCAGCCTCTCTCTCACCAGAAAGAATATTAAAAGCACTTTTCCTCTTTCTCACAGGGAGAAGCTGCATGAAGAAAGGAACACTCTGGTGCAGCTATGGGATAGCAATAAATCATGAGACCTCATGGAAAATTCACATTACTGCATTCTTTTAGTCAGGAACCAGCTTCCATGGATCATTCATTCCTACCTTCAGATAAATTACCTTTAGGATAAAAACACAAATGGAGATAAGGAGCACCTGAACCATTCTCTCTCATTTCTACCCATGTTTTGTTACAAGTCATTACTTCTCCAGCTCCCTATTAGCTGCCATCTACATACTTGCTTGCAACTAAGACCCAAATCTATCTCTAGCAGTGCCAAAAAAATCAAGAGGTCTACCAGGATCCCACAGGGCAAAAAAAGAAAGATCTAAACAAAAATGGCCTGGAGAGAATTGGGGAAAAAATAGGAAAAGATATGGAGATGGAAGAAAAAAGTAGAAGATGCAGACTGAAATACAGAAGGGGCCGTGGAGGGAAGGTGTGAAGAGCATGGGAAAGGGAAATGCAGAATTGGAACAGATTTCAGATCTGTGCAGCAATGCCCTGTGCCACCTTTCCAAAGCTGTCACAATCTGCATCCCTGTTTGTGAGGCAGGAGGACTCGGAGCCTCTCCCCAGATGGCTGTCTGACCTTGGTGCTCCCTGCTCTTACACAGCCCAGCAGAGCAGCACAACACTCACAGAGCTCCAGCCCACACCCCGAGCACGGCACCCACAGGAGCCCCCCAGGAGCCCCCCAATACCCTGCTCTGCCAATCTCATTTTGGAAAGGACAGGATGTTGTTATAGCTCTCCATAGGTCCCCATCTGAACAGAGACTATTATGGCATAAGTGAGAGGAAAGGGCCACTGAACCACGTGGCAAGGTGCCAGGCTGTGCTGCAGCCTCCAGCAGTTATGCTCAAAGAGATTTAAAGTCCAGCATAACCTTGATTTTTAATAGAGTCACATTTAATGAGCTTTAACGTCCACAGTAATAATTTTCTTATTACCTACGCAGGAGTCGGAAATACAATCAGAAGAAATGTGCTGCACTCCAGTCCAATGAAGGGATTTAACAATGGCCAACACATTATTATCAAAACCATCAACATCATTGTCCTTAATGCCTTTTTTTGGTTGGTATAATTATAATTCTGTGAACCATAAGCATAGCTGTTGCATACCACATAAGCTGGCTGGATGCATCAAACCTGGCTGGCTGGAGGCCACCCAAATCCCTCACCTTGCCAAGCAGCCAGTCAGGTTATATGGCAAAATAGGACAATAAAATCTTACATTTACCTCTATCTGTCTAAAGGCAAAATGCAAACTTACATATGACCTCTGTTGTCCTCCCAGCTTTTATCCATACTCTTCCTACTCTGTCCTTGCTCTCTCTTCACCCCATTCTGTTCTGACATCAGGGACCTCCCACCTGAAAAGCTCAGAGAAGTGAATTTGCCTCCTGTGTGTACCACACGAATGAGCAAGATAAACAGATGGGGAGTGCAGCTGACAGAGAGGGGTGCAAGAAAAACTCCAATTCTTGTTATTTTTGTACAGAAACAGCTTCACAATACTCACAGAAATCCACTCCCTTATCATGCACAACAAACCTCCCTCCCAGGGGCAGCCAATTGGACAGTGACAAACAAAGCAGAGGGAGTTTCTGCCACACGCTCCCCACTTCACACCTTGAAAATACACTGAAGCAGAAGGCATGTGGCAGCTGTTGCTGTGGGCAGAGGTAAGAAAACAGCAAAAGCTGGATCTTCCATGTCTTATCCAGAAGGAGACAGTGTGATTTTCTGGCCACATGGATCCATGTTGTTGAGCCACTGCTGAACAGCTGCTGTATCCACACTGTGGGTGCAGGATGGAGTCAGTGCAGAAATGGATGCAGCCTGCACAGCACACTTGATCAGCTGCCCCCAAGCCCACTTGGAGCTCTCCCTGCTCCAGCAAGGAGGCCAAATCTGGCATTTACCTTGCTAATTTAAAGCCAGCTCAGAATAACCCAGTAACCTTGTGGTCAGCACTGTGACACCCTCAGCATCTCTGCACATCCCAACATTTGCATCTGACTATGCTGCTGAATGCTCCCACAGCAGAAATGAAAGTTTGAGTGCATTTATGACAATGTGCCCTGTCCATGACAGTGATGCACACAAGCACACGAGCCACATGAAAAAATGCCCAAGATCTTATCACATAACCTGGCTTCCTATACCTTCACCCTGTCCTCAAAGAGAGTCATCCACAGGGCTGCTCCAGCCTTCAACAGCTTTTTCCCATTTTGTTTACAAGAATCACTTCCAGATGCACTTATAGGCACTCTGAGAATCCAAAGGGCCCTCCTGTGACTTTGGTAAATGACACTGAAGTACTTCCCACCCTTCTAAGTTCTGAACCTGCTGCTCTCTTCCATCTGAGCTGGTTACCAGAAGTCAGAATGAAGTAGCTTGGGACTGGGGTAAAAGGAAAAAAAACCACATGACATACATGAGGCTGGAAATACCCTGAAACCCAGCGAGCTGTTTGTTTTCCTGTTGGAATCAAAGGCAGAAGAGAAAACAGCTTTAAAAATGCATCTCTTCTGAGCTAACGCCAAACCTGGTAACATCCCAGCACAGAGCACCTCACAAACAGCTAAAAGCAGCTGCACAGAGAAAGGCAGCAGAATAATAATTCTAACACATGACAGGAGGCACATGTGAGGAGCACATTCCCCCAGAAGAGATGGTCTAATTACTGCAGATGATACCCCAGAGGTTCATCCATCAGTGACAGAGGCAGGGGCTGACCCACCTCTGCAGCCTCCCTGCCCCTGCCCTCCCTGGGCACTGCAGCATCAGATGTGCCTGGCACTGAGGGCATAAGGACACACAAGGGCACTGGGCAGCTGCATCTGCTGCAATTTAAACACCTAAAACACACTGCATCTCAAATTGCAATGCAAGAGCTATCCCCAGGAACTGCCCACTGGGGGTCTGAGACTGGAAGCTCCTACAGGCAATAGTTTTTTTTTAAATGTTTGCCAAGTGTTTCATGCTCATGCATCTGTTAGAGCAGCCACTAACAGGAGTGACAGAACTGTCACTTACTTGTAACATGCAGTGAGCTCTTCACTTTATAAACCACCCCATCTGCACTTCTCACCATCCTATTTTTAAGGCTATATAGTACCATAATCCAGTATGAGATGCTGGAACAAACACAATCTCAGCAGTAATAAAGTGCCATTGTTTGAGCGATGGGAACACAGACAAGCTACTTTCTGAGAATTTCTGTTTCATAACAGAGAAAAATGTTTTCTTCTGTGGATTTTCTTTAAACCAGGGCTCTGCCCTTTTGTGGGTCTGAAGCCTCCAGCACTTGTGACCTTTGGGAAAAGTTCTGCTCTTTCAGACTCATCTGAGGGAGGATCCTGACCTCCAGACACTGACCAAGTACATACAGTTGGGACACACCAGGTTTGCTCCACACAGACCTTCAGTTCTCTTTTATTTTTCTCTTCTCTAACAAATTGTTTTGAGGCCATGAGAGAATTACAGCAGTAACTTCTCCAGGGCTTTTCAGCATAACTTGGTTCTGCATGGTCCCTCACAGCGTTACAGGTGATGGCTTAGGCTTTATTGATATCCTTACCTTGATTTTCAGAGTCTGAGAGCATGTCTGGAGGTGCTGATTTTTGGGGTTGCTGTATACTAAAAAGTCTCACTCAGGTATGTGAAAGGAAGACAGACTGCACTGGAGTGCCACAGATTCTGTGAAACGTATTTAGCTCAGTGAAAGATGTACTCTGCTTTCATGGAGTATTGAATGTAGCTGTGATTAATGGGGCACATATACACTGATAAACAATATTAATTTGTTTTAAGCCAGGTCTGAAAAGATTTCAACCACTTGCTTCCCTGCAGCTATGAAAGTTATTTCCTGCTGTCTGTACTACCTCAAGGGCTAAACCAGCCCTGAAAGGAAGGAAATATTTCCTTTCACTCTGTCGGCAGCACCAGCCTATGAAGGCTGTTGTATTGGTATTTCATTCATCATGAGCAAATGATATGAATTATTACTATTTGGCCTTACCACCCACCCTCTACCACACTGCCACAGGATTGCCACCTCACATCCCCTCTCTCCTGCATCAACCCAGCTTTTTTCATTTCCCATATAACCACTCCATCAAGCACACTGTCTGCAATGCCTCCATCTGCTTCTGCACTCTGGCAACACGAATGAATAAATGCATCCCCAGGAGCAGAAGCCAGCAGCCTACCTGCCACTTCTTGTGGGGACTGAAAAGCCCCAACTCCTTCGAGATTCCCAGAGATGGAGCCGCCTCCTTTGAGCACCCGCACGAGCTCCCGCAGCCGCTCGCACTCCTCCTGCAGCTGCTGCTGCTCCTCCTTGCGCTGCTGCTTGGCCAGGCTCATGGGGTTCATGCTGAAATGGACAACCTTGGTTCTGCTGGGGTCGTAGTCACCCTGGGGGGCAGGAAAAAAAACAAACCAAAAGCACATTGAGTAACCGATCCAACCTGCAAGTTCACCCGGTCTGTATTGCTGGGTGAAATAAAAAAACGTTACAGCAGAAACAAGGTGACATTCATGCAGTGACAAGGTTTTATTGTAACAGTTGAAGGCAGCCAAGCCCAGTATTGTTTCTCCTTCTCTTGCTATTCCATCTTTTAAAAACCCCTGAAACAACAGGCAAAGAAACAACAAACCAACAAAAAAAAACCAAACCAGAAAAACCCACCTAAACACCCCACTTATGACAGAACTCATTCCCTGGCTGGTACTTCCACAGTCAGATTTAACTCCAGAAATGAAGTTTTATAGCTGTATTTAAAATCTCTTGATAGCAGGAGATTATAATGAACACCCAAACACACCCTTAAACTACAGCAAGACACCCAGTGCCAGCCTGATTTATTGCTCATATGAGCCAGCAACATCCATGGCATCCAAAGGTGGAGCCATTAGCAAGTTGTATCAGCTTATCCCAAGCAAGGGAACAGATATTCCATTTCTTTTTTCTCAAAGGAGAGTTGTATTTACAGCAGCTTAAATAGTCAGTCAAGCCCTAAGATGGCAAATTAATATTCTTTCAAAGCGAGAGGAAAACACTGATGTTTCATTTGTGATTTCAGAGAGACAATTTTCATATAAACTACAGGAAGCCTCACGACCATAAATGTAGTAAAACATGTGCTAACGCTGGCTGCCACGGCACTCTGCCCAGCTGAAACCCTATAGCACTGCCTGCATAAAAAGCTATTTTATATGGTAATATTTTTCCTTCAATTAAATCTCGGGACCTAAAGTGATTTTGTAAACATTAATTAACCCTCAAGAGCAGCATGAGGTAGGTATTATCCCAATTTTAACATTTCATTTCCATTAAAGACGTGATAGAACTTTATGTGGGGTTTTTTTCCATGCAAACCAGAGCAGAGACTGAGTGACTTCATCCTGCACTGCTGGTAAGAGACCCCAGAAGATCCCACTCCCAAATATCTTTTATTGAAAATACTCTCTATTCTCATAAAGTGAAGCTCTTCATCAGGCAGTGAACTGCTGAAACGCACTGCCCCAGAGCCTGGCAA
Organism: Zonotrichia albicollis; assembly: GCF_047830755.1. Lineage (NCBI taxonomy): Eukaryota > Metazoa > Chordata > Aves > Passeriformes > Passerellidae > Zonotrichia > Zonotrichia albicollis. The sequence goes on along the minus strand of NC_133834.1, from coordinate 4,849,440 downwards.
CAGACACAAAAGTAACAAAAATGGGTTTGACAAATTCAAGGACAACAGCTCTATAACTGGGCCATGCCAGAGCAGGACATGTGAGAATCTTCCAGCACCTCTGGTTGCTGGCAGAGTGCTGGAGAGCATGGACAAATCTGTGGGCTTTCACAGAATAACAGCTTCTACCATTGTGGTCAAAGATGCTCTTCTGGGATTTTCTTCCCAGAGATAGAAAAACAAGAGGGGTGTGGTGGTTCCTCATAACTACTCTGAGAAACCAGTGTGAGCACAGCTGTGCATCTGGCTAGGAGAGAGCCACTGCTCCACAGAGAAAGTGCAAGTTACAGAGAAAGGAGATCACATGTGTGTGTCCCAGGCCATGAAGGGATGGGAAGAACTCCCAGAGGTCTGCCCTGGTCCAAGAGCTCACTCCAGGGAGCTGGGAAGACTCAGGTACAGAACCTCAGGTCCCCTTCCCAGGTGTTTGCAGACCCCACAGTCAGGATTATGTGGTCTCCCAACTCTTGGCCACACTCTGAGCCGGGGATGCACGTTCTCCTACTGCCCAACCTCACTCAGTGACCTCAGGAACACGTGGGAGGGCAGCACTGCCCTGCAGCCCCACAGCATCAGGACTTTGTGACCCCATTTCCACAGCCAGGCTGAGACAAAATTCCCTTAATTGCCAATCAAGCAATTCAGGCCAAAAGAAGAAATTATCCCACCATCAGCCTTGATCAAAAGAAATTCAGGTGAGACCTGAAGGACACAAGCAGCATGCTGGAGATATCAAACAAAGGGAGAAGGAAGACAGCTGCAACACCAGCTCATTAGATGTATTTTCCTCAGCACAGACTGGCATTTACAAACCTGCTTTTGCCAGCTCGTTACCTTCTCCTGCTATTTGCACTCCAGGACTCCTCCAGACAGGTCAGGGCACTCCTCACTCTTATGTTTGTCTATCAAGGGAAGAGATTTAACTCCAAAGTTTGCAACAGGGCTTACTCTGGCTGCTAGGAGGATGCTCCAGGGTCAGCTGTGGATCCCAGCTTTCCTTGGACAGCTGCTGGTGCTTCTGACCAGCTGGGAAGGGCTCTGGCCCTGTCCCCTTTGCCAAGGCCAGGCAGAGCTCCCAGCCCCTCATCCTGGCTGCCAGCACCATTCCAGCTGCAGTGCAGGGATCCACAGCAGCAGGATGCCTGTGTGAGGAAAGCCTTGCACACCTGGAGACTGCTGCTCCCTCCCTGCTGGGGCTGCTGTAACCCACACTGCACCAATCTTTTAACTCTGCAGGTTATTTACCCTTTTCCATCACCTATCTGGCCTTTCTACAAAGCCCTGCCATGAAGCTGCAGTGCTTTGGCTCTTACAGATCTTTCAGACCATTTATCCTCTCTTTTCATAACATGCCCCCCTTGAAAAATCTTGCTGTACAACTCATCACCAGGACTCAGCCTTATTTTCAGGGTTCACCAGCTCTCCTCAGCACATCAGTCTGAAGCTTCACTGAAACAAGAGAATCTCTTAAAAGCCCACAGTGCAACGAAGGCAGTGGCAGAATCCATCTCATTTAACATTTCTGGGAGATCACCAACATATTTGCTATGCTACTCACATTTTTGGGCTAGGGGCAGTAGCTTTCTCTTTCTTCTACACAGCACACATCAAACCAGTACATTTCTCCCTACAGCTAAAATATTAGTGCAGCTGGTTTATATTACAGCAATGCCTAAAAGAAACCAATTGAGACAGGGATCCCAGCATGCCAGGTCCTGTACAAACCCCACAGGAAAGTGTCAGCTAAAGCCAAAAAAGCAGACAACAAATCCCAAAGGTGCAGTATGTGAGGGGAGTGCAGGTATGGAAAGATGCAGCCTCTGGTTCCAGGTTCCTCAGCAGCATGGCAGAAAAGAAAACACATCTTCAGAGCTGCTCCTCCTCACCACCAGACCATGCTGCCACCTCACAGTCGTACCAAGCAGCCTCCAGGAAATTCACTGGCAATCTCTGGAGTTTCAAATGAATGCAGGAAGCTTTCCATGGAAACAGCGCAGACCAGAGGAGTGTCTGGTGAAAGGGATGGGTCTCATGTGTAAGTAATATAGAAAGTCAAAACACTATCACAGCTTGGGACATTTGGAGTGTTTTTCCCAAATTTCTGAAGGTTGAGGGTGACTTTGGGTCATGAAAAGGAGTGGTTTAGGACTGGCTCTATGAAGACCCATAGCAAAGTAGCATTAAAATCTCACTAGCATTTGATGGACATGAAACCCTAATGCTGGTAGGAAAGCAGGGATTGAAGAAAGAAAACAACATCCTCCTGGAATCCCTTTCGTTCTGGAAAATGTAAATTGCTGTTTTTCTCTGTCAACTGCACTTCCACCTACAATAAATTAGTCTTACTGATCATAATTTTATCCTTTCATTTGTGCAGCAGAAGCCTGGAGAATTGTTTCAGGCACTGGGAGAGAAGACCTAAAACAGATTTTCCCATTTAGAAAATAATTTCTAATCTTGGGTGACTGAAGAGGAAGACCAAACAGTGGCATTCGAAAGGCAGGCACAGAAGAGACAGCCACGTTCCTTGAACAGGAGCTGGGACTCCCCAAACAGCTGCCCAGGCACAGCTCCAGATGCTGCTTCTGTGCTGAACCAACACATGCAAGGAGGTATTGCTTAGCAGAGTTAAAAAGCATCTTGTAACAAATGGTAATGTATCCCTGGTTTCTCCAAGAAGCGTGAAAATCGTGCTGCAGGTTTGGAGACTGGGCCTGAATGTGAGGTTTGACCAAATCCACTTAAGCTCATGGTGCCTTTAGATGGAAATGTGGGACATTTGGACAATGCAATCCATGTGTGACCTACAGAGCTCTGTTGGAAAGGCATCCCATCCCTAGCTCATTCAGCAATAGCTTGGTAGCTTGTTTTCTCATCAGCACATCATGGCCAGTGTCTCAGAGAGCAAAGATAACATATTACTGCCAGTTTCTCAGCAGAATCCTCTCTTTACCCCTGTTTTCCAATACCTTAAAAACCTTAAAATACCAGAAATTTTACCTTAAAAACTAGAAATTGCAGAGATTCTGAAGAGTAAATTACTTGGACTAGAGAGAACTGCTGGCATTCATTGATTCTTCTTTTCAGAAATAACATTGAACAAGTAATTCAGATTTGTCAGAAAAATGTACAGAGAGCTTCAATTTAGGAGGAAGCAATAAATACCTTGATTGATTGTAACCAAATCTGGTTGGCACTTAAAGTGAATTACTCATTCCTGGAAAGCAACGCATTAACTAGCTGATTTGGTGCTTAAGGCAGCAAAACCTTGGTTTTTTGGCTCTCAGAACGGCACTGGACATTTTATAGAGATGATTTTTTGATTTCACGTGTCAATATGCTCCACAATTTGTGAAATAATGTTGTTTTGGTGCATTATCTTCAGCCTCCCAGGGTTTCCATGGGAAACTCTCTCATGGACCACCTCACTGCTGCTGTCCCAACTGTGGAGCCACTGTGTGAGACAAACACTGCAGATGCCACACACAAATATTGGCTTAGTGCAGTATGTTCCAAACACACTCTGGCAGAACTATTTAGTAAGACTCTGGCTATCAATAAACTTTCTGACAAAAGACGATGGAAAAAAGAATTTGCAACAGGGCCAATTTGTCAGCTAGAGCTGAGGTACAAGCTCAAGTCAGATGCTGCTGCCTCCCCTCTCACTTCCATCTTCCAGCTTGAAAAAAAAAACACCCCAGGGAGATAATTGTGCTGATGCTATGTGTCATTTTTAAAAACTATATTATCACCAAACAGTCAGCATGTTGGTCTACGTGTTGAAATTACAGCTCAAAAACTTCCTAAGTAATCTGCCCATTAGGGAAGAATCAGTCAAGTGCCAAGGCAATGAATGAAGACAGGACTGCTTTAATCTCTGAAAAACAGAAACTTTTCCTTTAGAAGAGGAGTTGTTTAGAAGAACAATGAAAGCTGCCAGTGACAGCACCTTGAAAAGGGATGAACTTATTTTGGCATCTCTCCTCCTGGTTGTTTGAAAACTGCACAGTCCCAATTCAGAGATGTCTTTCTCCAGGAGCTATAAAAGCTTTTCTCTCTACTCCACTCACTTTCACAGGCACACAGGTAAGAATAAAGTACTTAAAACCATGTGGACCATTTTACATTTGATGAAACATTCAGTGCTTAACCACTCCATTTAAGGTCTCTTCATCTGCTGCAGGTATTTCTGATCAGAAGGTAGAGCTGCTAGCAAAGGGAATAGTCTCCACTGGTGTGAATATGTTCATCTAACATCACTAATGAAATTAAAGAAATCCATACATCCCAAAAAAAGGTACTGACTGTCAGGATACAACGTCAGCAGGCACTGTGAACGATTTTCAGCTGAATTCACATCCTCACAAGCTCCTTCTGTTAAACAGTTTGGCAAGCAAAATCATCAAAACCCATAGATGGGGCTGACACGCACTTAAGTACCTCATTTTTTCAGTCTTGGTATCTATCAGCCTTAAAAGATTGTGATTTCTGAGCAGCACAATAAATTCTGGTGGAGCATATGGACAGCTGAGCTTAATCACTGCTGGCTGGCAATGCAACAGCTTGTGCTTGGCCCTGCTGAGAAAAGGCTGGGGATTGGAAGCTCTTCAAGGAAAGGACAATTTCCTCCTCACACGACTCTCAGGCACGGTGAGAGCCACCCAAACACTGCTGCCTCCTGAGCTAAGGAATTTCTTCCCATGCTGACTTCTTAAGAGAGAAATCTCCAAGGTTTCTGGGCTGGGACAGGTTATTCAGTACTGGAGAACTTAAATAGAAATGATATAAGGAGCTTAGTAGATTATATCAGCTTTAAATGGGTCAGTAGTTACCTTGGAAGAATTGTTGAAATAAAGACTGCATCTAGCTGTAGGAGACAGATGGGAAAGTTTCTTATGTACAGATATAAAACATAAAGCATCAGTTGGGGGGATGGTGGAAGAGACGTGTTTGAAAAGCATCCAGCTGGCATGGGAATGCTCTTGCTTCCATTTACTACCTCTTGTAGGCACAAGAGTAGCTTAAAATGTAAACACTAACACACAGCAGGTAATTGGGTATATGCAGGTGGTCAATGTCCAAAACTGAACTTTTGAACTCTTGAGCAGAGGATGGTACTTCACTGCTGGCACAGCCTGGTGGTACACTTTGGTAAATCCTGGACTAAAACAGAGGGGGCACGTCTTGAATCCCCCAAAGACTGGACAAAATGGGACAAAATGTCACTCAAGGTTTCTGGCTGGTCTTTCACTGTGTCAGGCTCCAGCTACAGCATTCTTGCAAAATCCAGGTTTCTGATGCTAGAAGAGCTGACACTGCTTTTGGTGACCTGCAGGTTTATTCTTGGGATTCAGTGCCTCCTCCTGACTATGCATCCTTTACACAGCTCAAGCATGCCTTTCCCAAGGCTGGTGGTTTCTGGAATGACTGTCTGGCTTCACTGCAAACATGTGGTATTTGTGGGTAAACACAGCCACACAGGCTTTGCACACAGCTAATGAACACCCCGTTGCTTCCACTGAATTATGAAAGCAGACAAGTCACATATCATTAGAAGTTGTCTTTGAATGTGTTTATCTTCAGCTTACAGTTAATGGCTCAGCATTTATGTCAAGAATTGTCTGCTGTTAGTCCTGCATCAATACCCATCAGAAATTTCACTCAAAAATGGAGAAAAAAAAACAGCGGGAAGGCAAAATTGGAATTTATCACATGAAAGGCACATGCAAGGTCCCCAACAACTACAGCTCTTGTTGTAGTAGCTTATTAACTAGAGTCTGCCTGGCTATTCAGGTGGGCAGCTTCTCCTGATATTCCTAAATTTTAACAGCTATAAAAAAAAAATTGGTTACTCAACTCTCTCCTACAAAAGGCTATTGGAGGCATTTCTGTACCCAGTACAAGGCAGCCTCAGAAAGCTTAATCCCACCTCAGGAAATGCCATTTTAATGGAAATTCTGTTTCTTGGTTTTGTTCTTTTTGTTTCTTTGCTCAGGCTCGTTAAAGTGATTAGAGTAATACCCAAAGTAAACTGCATCCCAAAGAATTCCCTGTGTACCCAGTGCACAAAGCACAGCACGCTCACCAGCCCCAGCTCCCTCTGTCACACAAGATAACCACACCAAGGGATCTTAAAAGCCTGTGGAACAGGAGCTGTATTAACAAAAATGGATTGCAAAGATGAGACAAAGCTAACTAACAAATAAGCAACAACCACCACCTGCTCCTTGTAGCTTTGCCAGTATGTGCCTGCTTGACATCAGTAACAGTTGGGGGGGGAAAAAAATGAAAAACAGAAGGTGCTGGATGTTGGGAAAAGGCTCATTTGTTCCCACCAGGTCTCATGGCGCTTCCCTACCCTTTTTCTCTCTCCATGTGTTTTTTTGTGTGCATCTGCACACACACAACACTGAAACCTGGCAGCAGAAATTCACTGGGGCAACCTTTCCATCGTTATCTTAGCCAATTCTTAGCACAACACCTGCTACTTCTTCTGCAAAACAGGAAGATCTTTCTCCTTGCCCAGGTGATGCTACCTCTTGCTCATACACCTTGATTCAGGCAACCTCTCACCTCTGGCCTCCTGAACACCCACGTCAGTCACTTCCAGAACAGTGAAGACACTCTGTGTTAGCCTCAGTTATGCCTCTTCCCTCCACCAGAACAACAAATTCCACATCCTTGCTCTCAGGAGCAGTGAGTAATCCCACATCACCTTCCCCTCTCCATTAGCAAGGCCACCTGGAACAGCTGCTCCTTCCACAAAGGCCTCTACAGGGGTTTTTCTGTTCCTTCCTGAGCAGATCTTCCACACCATCCACATTCATTGATATTCCTCCCTATGGCCTCTTTCACTGCAGCATCTACAGCAAATTAGCAGTGAGACAGGGAGGTGGTTGGAGTTAGGCTGTATCACAGACAAAAAAGCTCTAATCACCCTAATCACACTGCTCTAACACCAGACCATATCTTTGGGTACAACATGTAACACATTTTGGACACTGCTACAATGGGAGCAATAAAATAAAATGCCTTAGCAGTGGTGTGGAAGCCCTTCAGGTACAGTTTTAAAAGGAGATCTGTTTTCTGTATCTCTTTCAAACGTGTTCTTCCCTGGAGGATGCAAGACTGTAATTTGCATTGAGTGAGGCATTCAGATGAGGTCTGGGATGCAAACAAACGTGACAAGAAGGTTAAGAGTCAGGACAGAGAGACATGGAATGGCATGAAGCTGAGATAATCTAAAAGAAAAAATGCATCCAAATGTTCACTGTCCTTTTCAATTGCTGCTCTTCCTTTTATTGAAATGGAAGAAAATCATAGTCTGCTCTAGGATGGTTTGTTACCACCTAGAGACTTGAATTCCAGGGTTTCTACACTAGTTTTTTCAAGTCAAGGATTCCTGTCTTTCCTGAGAACAAAGTCCATAAAAAGTTGCTATTATTTACAGTCTAGTAGCGTGCAGAGGAGACCTGTGCTGGTTCAAAAACCTGTGATAAAGACACTGAAAATAAAAAGCACATAGGTTCTGAAAACAGCCCCAAAGAGCTTATAGTGTGAGTTATAAAAATTCCTTTTCAGAGATAAGTCTTAACTTTATACAGTGAGAAATGCTGGCTCTCACAGATCTGAATTTCAAAAAAACATTCTATCAACTTTCCCATACAAATCAAGTAACTTTGGTTGAGAATATTGTTGAGAGGTGTCAGACCAAATCTAGGTTTTCAAGAGAAGTACACACAGTTTACCAAAAAGTTTAACTATTTCTTAGCTTCTCTCTTTTTTTTATTCTGCAACATGCACATACAGTTACTGTTCAGTAGACCAGAAAGACAGGAGACGCTTGAAATGAGGTTTTGTTTGTAGTATTCACTCCAATTCAGATATTCAGCCACTCAAAGCTTTCTTTCCTGACAATGCTCTGTAAATCTTGCTTTAATCCTCCATAATTCTGTGTTTCCTGGTAAAGCTCTACTTTGGAATGAATTCAGATTGACTGAAAGGAGAGATCCTAGAGGAGAAAAGCAACACAAATTGGCTGTGCTAGACCAGGACCCTCAGTATCCAGATAGGAAGGGAGGAGTCAGAGTGAAGTATGACAGCAGAGGTCCTGCTTTCAAGACTTTATAAAGCAAAGTGAAACTGCAATGTAATAGGATTTTCCAGTTAATGGATCTCATTAGCAAAAAGCAAAACCTCTACGGGTATTTTTTTAAGATACTATCTGGTATAAAAAGAAAGATGCATAATTAAAAATTATGTAAAAGCCTTCATGGAAGCATCAAAGTTCATCTGAGCATATAAAAGCCTGAAAAATAAGTGACAAGAAGTGCTGTCAATCACGTTATGTATTTGTACAGCAAACACATGGCACAGGCTGGATGCTGAGGTCAACCTCAACAGCAATGCTGAATCTCCTAAAGGCTTTAAGTGCACCAGGACATTTTGATCCTGTAATTTAATGCATATAAAGTACTATTATATGTCCTTGCACATCTAATTCTAACCTGGCAGGGTGCAAGGCAAACCCACTGTGTTTGAGTGAATGAATGAGCACCCTGAGCCTTGGCTGCCCCCTGAGCTAACCCACCACCATTACCAGATTCCTGCCTCAAGCTGGAAGCATTTCCACTCAAAGAGCAAGTCAAATTCCTTTTCCCATCACACAGAAACATGACAGACACAAGTGCTTTGGAGGACTCATTTCTGACAGTCTCCTGGGGCAGCTGGGCAGTGTCTGAGTGGGATTTACAGCAAATGTGTTGCAGGTTAAACAAGCTGCAGTGCAGCCTCTCCCTGTGCAGGTTATCGCCTCCCACACACCTTCTGCTGTGGCCAGGCAGACAGGGGAAAGAAGGGAAACAAAACGTGGCCCTGCCACACACCCAGGGGAAGAGCAGCTACAGCACAACTGCCAGGTTTCATTCATTTTGTCACTGTCTCTTCATTGTGATGTGGTGGTTGTCCTGCCCCTGGGGAGAGCTCATCTCCCCCAATATCACCTCAAAGTTCAACCAGGTACAGTAGGAATTCCTCTAGTAATGGGTAACTGCATAGAGGGAAGATGAGAAAGCTTCCAACATCTCAGAAAAACATGCAGTCATCTACATTACTCACCATGAGGAGCCACTGCAGGTTCCCTTAGCTGTGTTGAGCAGGCAGAACCCTCTTCTGTTTGTAAGAGACCTGAGTGTCTAAAACATCCAAATATCGATTCAGTGGTACATTCTCTTCTATCTCCTCAGGGCAAATAGACAAATGTTTGGCTTTCCCTTCCTTTTCACCATTTTATCAGGTTAATTATTTTTTAAATTTAAGCAAGTTGTAGGATCCCTGATGAAAAGAGCTCTTTTCCCCTTCTCTAGGAGCATGAAAAAGGTCTCCTCCATCTCCTTCCTCCTCCTCACCTTGTGATGATTACCTTTTTGCCCCAGGTTTCCTCACCCAACTCCCTGGAGAGCTGGACTCTGCTCCCTTGGTCCCTATGCAGAAGGGCATCACTTTGCCTCCTTTCACTCCTTGAATATTAAAAGTTTCTCCAGATTTGGGATTAACAAACATTCGAGATGTCCCAGGCAGTGAGAACAGGGCTGTCATGGAAGAGGTTGCTGTGCATACAAAGAAACCCTCAACAAGAAGAGTCAGCAATGCAAGGAGAATTAACAAGCACAGTTAAATAACCCTAAATCCTCATGCATATTTATAAACTACATCACATCAAAACTAAATCAATACACTCACTAGTTACATATGGCCTGAGAAAGCAAGAGCTGGTAACTTGGTTGTGCTTTGCCCAACCAGGACAAGGCCCAGAAAGTCTCCACAGGAGGAAATTCCTGGGCTGTGAAGGGGGAATTTCAAGCTGTAACATCACAGGCTAAGATGAAGCAGAGGGGAGAGAAGGAGCAGCCATCCACAGATGGCAAAAGGAATTCACCTGAGCCTTGGCAATGGAGCAAAATTTCAGTTTAAACCCTTCTATTCCTATGACAAAGAGAAATCCACCTCTGGCAAGAGAACAGGTTTCACAAATTCAGCTGCATAGGTGCATTTCAGCTGCATTTCTCTGTAGGTGACAAACTACACCTCCCAACATTTCATACCCAATGTGCTGGGTGAGACTGTTCACATGGAGACTTCCATCAGCACAACCATCTGCTTAAGCATCCCTTCTTGGCTTTCCCTGGAGGAAAATACTTCTCGGTTGCCTCCAATGCTTCAATTGCTATTCATGTCTTTTCAAGTAAATGCAGTTTGAACCAAAGATATGGGAAAATGCTTTATAAAGTCACACTGGGATCACCAAGCCATTAGCAAAATGTCTCTGTCAAACATGCTAAACCTGACTTACATCACTTCAACCCCAACAACACATTTTCCTCATTCAAGCTTAGACTGCTGTGAAGTTGAGCCAAACCAAATTTGAATCTACCTTGAAATATATTTAGTAGACACAACTGTCCAATCCTCAGTGCATGACTTAATGGTCTGAAATACAACTGTCCTGCCTCCAGTTGGATTTTATTTCACCAGTTTTACGTCACTGTGCTAATGGACTGGACAGCAACCAGCACATTTTGCACAGAGATGTGAAGGGGCAATGATTTTAAATTTTACTGCCAGGTTTTTCCAGAATTATGACTGCCAGGTCAATCTCTAAACTGTTAAGACCCTACAAAACCTCCTTAAAAACACAATACTTCCTGCTGTATAAAACTCAGGCTTTGGTTTTATCATCACTTTCCTCATTGCCAACATACATCACAGCATTTTTATGAAAGAAAATGGTGGATGAGGGGAAATTCTACTTTTCTGGTGTTTCTCAGTGAGAACCCAGCTCTCCAGGCTTTGTACAACAATCCAGGGAGGAGAGGAGAGCTCAGCCTTACACTACAGCTACCACAACATGCTCCTGCACTGTGGTAGTTACTTCTTTCCCATTAAGTTTTAATTAGACAACACATGCATGACTTGGAAACACAGCCTGGCTGCAGATGAGAAGGAATCTTTTCAACTTCATTTGAGCAAACCTGAAAGAGAGCCCTCCTGTTCTTCTCTAACCACAGATTTTCAGATGGCATCTTTAAGCACACAGTCACCCTGAACTTCAGGGGTCAGACCACTTTTGCTAGGGAGAATGCAATTTTCCTTCCTTGTAGGAACTACCTGGTAATTTACTATATTTCAGTTGACTGTTTTGTTTTTAATGCAGTTTTAATACCTTAAAATTACTGCTACTTCAGTAGCACTCTTTGGTGGTACGGAGTCTCCAAGTGAGCTAAAGGTATTTATTGAGTTATTTTCATGAGCAGAGCCCCAAAATTGTCTTTGGTATGCATTATACTGACAGAAAGCAGGATTTTCTGCCTGAAACTGAGAAGTAGACAAGCACCTTGGAATTCATTTGACTGAAGCAAAAAGTGGCCTCAAGAACAACGATAAACATCTCAGTTGCATACATTTAGACATTTTTATCCTCCAGCAGGTCAACAGCAGAGGAAAAAAAGATCAAGAGGGGTGATAAAGGAAAAGCACATTTGATGTTAGCAATTTCAGAAAAAAATATTATTTTCTGTAATCACTGTGAAAGGAGTACAAATCTCTGCCATCGTCTTGCTTAACAGAGCTCAACAATGCTTACATTTCACTTGAGAGGAAATATCTGTTTTCATTATTTCAGCCCACTCAATCACTCCTCCTCCACTTTCTTCTCCAACTTCAAACCTCGACTCGGATGTATTCACTTACTGGAGTTTGCAAATTGCTAATCACCCATTGGCAGTATTGATCTGCACGTTTTACTGCAGTCAGAATGAGACAGCACAGGCTGGTGAATAGACTGTGAAGACTGAAAAATGAGATTAACCAGCTCGCCTCATACAGATCGAGTTATCTGCTGCCTTGTTCGCTTTTCATGAAGCTTCCAGAATGCAGCAAACTGAATCTCCTTAACTCACAAGACAGGGCTGATACATAAGTCCATTAGAAGGAAATATCAGAAAAAGCAAGTAACACAATTTCATGGAAAACAGGTCTTGTCAAACAGACTTGAAGAGATTTCAACTCCAGTTAACTAAGATAACTGTGTTGACACAACAGAATAGGAATTCTGTAATATATTTGCCTCGGTATCAAAATCGCATTTTCTTTTAAAACCAGAATGATGCAAAATCAGACTATGGCAGTTTTTAAATGGCCCAAAGGCTGATGAAATAATAGTGACATTTCCCTGTTACTTTCCCAACAAGAATTGCTCCTTTGGCCAATGGTATGCAGCACACATTCTCTAAGATATATAAGAAAATAATAAAACCCTACTAAAATATGCAGATAACACAAAGGCAGAATTGTAGCAAACAATAAAGCCCACAAAGATAGCTTAGAAATCTGATTGTGCCAGGCACAATCATTCCCTATGAATTCAAATGCACCATGAGAGATCCCAGGGAGCAGAACGGTCTCAGGCACAAAACACAGCAGGTACTTTCTGGGAGACTCTGTCTGTGAGGAGGCCACAGTTAATAACTAAAGGTTACCTCTAATTTAATGCTGTGTGAAGAAAAAAAACCCAAGGAACAGCCAGAATCTTTATGTATCATTGAGCAGGAAGGGCTAAAGAAACAATACTGTCCCTGAAGGCAGCACTGATGAGACCCCTACAGTGATAACACACCCAGGCGAGGTGTGCAGGCCTGAGAGTGTTGTTGAAAATTAAGGAAAGTGATGAGAAGATTTCCATGAATGATTCATGGTCTGAAAAAAACACATCCTCCACTGAGAAATTAATGGAAATCAAACTATTTTATTTGCTGTGGAGAAAGCAGAAGCAATTTGATCTGGGTTTTCGGTGGAAATCTGACACTAAATGGTTCTTTAATGCAGCAAACAAAAGCATAGAGAGAACCTGATAGCTTCACTTCATGGTGAAGCCAATGAAATGGAAATAATATATATTTTTAATAGGGATGGCCAACCAGGGAAACCAATACATTGTCTGTTACTTAGTGTCTTTAAATCAATATTTGATATCTTATTAAAAAGAGTCTATGGAGCAACCACAAGTCACTGGACAGATTTCTCTTAAAACTGTATTTTTGTGTTATATCAGACTAATGGGTATTCTTTTTGGCCATAAACCTTTTAATTCAACTCATTCCACTTCCCCCAATTCAAAAAAAAGTGTTATCCAATACTTTTATCCATTCTCTCTCATATCATTAATTCCCCCTCTTACTTTATAAGCCTCCAGACAATTCTGTAACTTCAGCGTTTATTCCTCTTAGACATAACAAGAACTTAGATGTTATCACTGACAGTTTAATCTTTTTCAAGGAGAGTTTTAATTTGTAGAGAAATTATATTAGAATCAATGCCTCTAAATATAAAAATACTTTCAAATCTATGTTCATTTCAATATTCCAGAGTGGCAGGGCTGCTCAAATCCTCAGGTGATGCAAAATCAGACTGATGCTTAAGACCCAGGCACTGAAATTGTGCCTTTTTCCCTGAAGGAAATGTCTTTCTAACAGCCATAATGACAACTTGAACATGTGGATGCTGATCCATACAGATGTAATCCGGCTCATTGGAAAATTACAAGGCTTATTTGGTGTTTAAGAGTGCAAAAAAACCAGAGAATGGAAACAGATTTGTCACCTGCAATCTTTTTTGATCTCTAGGCTTTACAGTAGGGAGTGTCCATCCTGATTTAATGGGAGTAAAGCCAATTTAAGATCTACTTTTCTGGGAGACGATGAAGAGAGAAATAAAGATGGACTCAGATGTGAAAGCTCTACATGTCACAAAACAGAAAAAAACCTCTAGCTACAACACCCCTGACCACATGTACACATTCTTTGTAAAATAACCACTCTGCACATGTGTTCACCCTCATTAAAGGAGCTTTAAAAAACCATCTCTCCCATTTCCACCCAACATCCTGCTGCCAATCTCCCACCCTACTCCCACAGCTGCCCTGTGAAGTCAACATCTGACATCGAGTTTTGAGCACTTTTGGGGGGCACCTGAAGGATTGCAGTGTGGAAGGGAAGCAGAAAAGCAAACACCTTGTAAAAGCACAGTTTCCCCTGTAATCCCATATTATTTCTGCTCCAGCATGCACGAGCCACAGTAACAACATGACTGTGGTTCTTCCCGTGCCTCAAGCACAGTTTCAGACAGATAAAAAATTATGGTTCTGCCCTCAGGAAAGGCCTGGAACATCATGAGCTGCCACACTGGGAAAGCCAGATTCACTAGCCAGCTGCACACTGGTCTTCTGCAACAGATAAAACCCAGCCCACTACTCTCAGGCTTTGTTCTCCCCAACTACCTCCTTGCTACTGCCAGTAATTCTAACCCAAATTACAAATACAGGAGACCATAACATGGTTGCCTCTCTATACTAATAAGAAAAAAAAAATCAGAAATATCTCTAGTTCCTCAATACATGCCTGGTTTCTCTGCATCCATAATAAGCTTGTCCACATTCAACTTGGAAATACTATTCAATTTTATGAATTCTGCCTGGATCCGTACCAACCGCAAACTCTAATTTGTTTTCTGAATGTTATCTCAACTGTAAGAACTGATCAGTGCCTTCACTTCAGCTCTGCAGCCTGTATATTAAGTTAAGCCACACACAAATGTGCTTGCCTCTCTCAAAAGCTGTTAAATGAGATAGCCTCCTATGGAAAAAGAATGGAATACCACCTGGCAAAGAACAAGGAGTGCTGCTCTGCCAGGTGAGATGGTCAGCAAATTTTGGGTTGCCAGGCTGGGCAGTCCATGTAACCTCTGTGAAGATCAGCCAGCTGTGCCCAAAGTCCAGAGCTGCTCCAGGCAAATTTAACTGTGCCAGAATCTGACAATGGATCAAACCTGGTAGATTTGGACAGGTGTAACAGATGTTCAAAGGAAATGTGATACTACAAAACCCTTTTCTTTCAGAATTGTTTCCCTCCCTCTGTGATCTCCAAACCACACTGTGCCAATGGGGACTGCTGTGGCCAAGGGCCTGAGCCTCTCCTTCACAGCACAAGTGACCACATTTCAGGGATATTATCTACAGATTGCACAGAAGCCCCTTACACTCAGTCACCCCCACACCAGAGCTGGAAGTGGCATCACCTCCTGCCTGCCAGACCTGGGCACTGCCAACAACCCAGCCACATCCCCAGCTCTGCTTTGGCACCATCTTCCTCTTGCTGCTGCTGCTGAGCTTTTTCTCCTGCCTCTCCCCTCATGAACATTACATGGAGGTTTTACTTTCCCAGACATAAGCTTAACTGACCAAATATTTATAAATAACTGAAGAAGAGAGCCTGAGTTCTGAGTTTTTTGCTTGTAACAACCTTATTGCTAATTTGGGCTTCTGTCAGGAATGGGTTTTGTGCTACCACAGAGACCAGACAACCTTTGCATTCAAGAAATTAAAAACTTGTTCCAGTGTTCCTGACACGGGGTTGGGGGTGGAGAACTCCTCTTATTGTGGGTAAGTCATTGTGCTGCACTGCCAGTTCTCATCTGGGCAGCAGCTGCCAGTCCAAAGCATTATCACCACTGAAACAGTCATGTGTAAATAGAGTGCAACAAGCACCCTCAAAGAACAAGGTACTTGAAGGCAGAAGATGAATTAAAATCCAGTTTTTTGTATATTATTTTCTACAAGTGAACTCTCAAGTGCTCAGTCTCTAAGCTCTTGAGAAGGAATGGTAGCTGAAAAAACATAGGGACACAAGGGAGCAACAGGGGAGTGGAGTAATGAGAGATTTGTCTGCTATTTCAAAAGACAAATTGTACTTATTTTCAAACCAGACAAATATTTTCCAATTCTCTTTGAGGAAATGGGAACATGCAGATTGACAGCAGACCCAAGGTTGCTTAAACCCTGATCTATAACCTGGCTGCCAGGGGATGCTGCAAGGGATTTGTAACCTTCAGCCTTGGCTGGTCTCTCAGACATGCAGCAGCCTTTGAGTGGCTGTGACAGGCATTCCAAACACTGCAGAAAAAAGGGAGTTGGTGTGGCTGGAGGAAGAGGATGCAGGTGGTTCCTGTGCAGAGCACAAGCAAAGAAAGCTAAGAAGGCCCCTCCATGGGAGCACACTGTTCCTCTTAGCCATAAGCACATCCCTCCTAGGAAAAGCAGCATGAGGTAAGGTAAGATATTCTAGACTCAATTTAAATGGCTCTATCCCTTGCAGTCACATTGACCACAACCACCCGAAATCTCCATTTATCACCTTCCTATTTTAAAACTAATCAATACCACTGCAGGACAGCAACTTTCTGTATAAGTAGAAAACAAGATGGCCTGGAGCCCTGGGAAATTCTCCCTGCTCCCCACCAGCTGATCCCAGCTCTGATCCTGTGTCTGCATCACGCACAGCCAGGGCTGTAACACGGCCTTAAACAATGCAGCAGCAGCAACTCCTTTGCTTCCAGCAGCTCAACAAGCCTCGAGCTGTGAGTAGAGAAAGAGCCCCCTCTGCTTGCTTCTCCACAGCAGTGTGTGCACAGGACCAAGGGTTTCATCAAAGGGAAGGGAAGGAGCAGGTGGGATGCAGGAGCTGTAAGTGCTGTTATAAACCCATGTGTGTGTCTGGAGAGTTTTGAAGGGGAGAGTGAATACCTGAGAAATAGAAAAAGGTGCAGTCCACAGGCATATGCAGCTCTTCAGCTGTAATTTGTGGTGTCCAGGAGGCTAAAAGCTTGTGGGAATGAGGGACTGAGCTGAGCTGTACTCTGTGGGCACAGGCAGCAAAATGCCACCAACTGTCCCATCAGAGTTTTTAAGTGTTTGTCAAGAGAAGCTGGGAATGAAGTTAAGTAACCAGTGAGGGTTCCCAAGAGAGAGACAGAGGGTGGCAAAAGTGCAACAGTAGAAGGAACAGATGGGAAAGAATTTGTGTGCCCCCTTGACCCTCCTAGGCTTTTTCAGATGCATAATTCCTGTGGTTGATGACCTGGTGGTTTGAGTGTCAGAGCCCATCTGAATCTTGTCACCACAACAGCCTGTATTGATGTAACTTACAGAGGAGATACACCCACTGGGAGTTAAATACCCTGGCACAGAAAGGTTTTTAAACAACTCTGCTCCTTCCTTCATCCCATACTCTTGCTAGTAGCACACATTTAAAAAATAGCAGAGGAGCCACGCACACTAATAACACAAACCACAAGTATTTGCATTAAGTTTTACCAACCTCATATGTAAATCAGCCCATAAAGGCTGGTAGCCCGTTATATACTATTCAATTACTACAGCAAGCATCCATCCTGTGCCTTTCACAGTGATCTGTAGCCTGGAACAGGTTCATAAACAGCTCAGAAAGGCAGCTGCTGTAGATTTCACTTAACTCCTTATCTATCTGCTTTAAACGGATTAAATGACTATGTCATTAAAATGCTCGAAGTAAGCCTTTGATCATAAACTTCTCATCATTTTACAGTTATTGAATCTGATCCCTAATGAATCTTATTCTGCCATATTTCTGTCTCTGCTCCCGGCCTTGCTCCCCATTAGTCCTGGTTGCTCAGCCCTAATCCAGCTGCTTTGTATGCCTGACCAGTGGCTCCTTACAGCCCTCGATCGTAGCTGCTGATTGCCCAGCCCAGAGCAAGGATGAAGTGCAGGAATTTCATCTGAGGAAGGGTCAGAAGGAGCGAGAAAATAATCCACAAAATACCAACCACCCCAAACAGGCTCTCCATATTCACTGCACAGCTGCGTGACTGCAATTCCTTTCTGAGGGCCCTGCACCAAGCAGAGAGGGGAGCACTGTGCTCTCCAACATTTACAGACAAAAATATGGTTTATTTTCATAGTAAAGGGGTACAAGAAAAAATAAACACACTACTGAGATCAAGGGATTTTTCTGCCACAGCACACCAGCAGATTTTAGCAGCTGCAACGAAGGATGTGCCTGATCTCAGTATGAGTAGAGGTGAGGGAAAGCGTGTGGTGTCCAGAAGTGCCCCAGCACAAACACAGACAGCAGCCCGTGTCTAAGCACAGCAAGTGGAAAGCCACTGCAGATCCTGGGAAAATGCAGGGAGACAAAACATCCAGTGCCCTGGTCCGCTCATGAGGGTGGTAGGGTTGGTAAATAATCAAAGGAGAACAAATGTTTACTGGTCAGCAGTGATCACTAGAGATGGGGACCACTGAGGTCATTCTGCATTCCAAATTTTGCTCCAAACTCAACCAGGCAAAAAAACCCAGCTATTCAATGTGGTGCTAAATCTCATTTCTTGCACCAGCTTAGTTTTGGCAAATCCAAGGGCCCACACACAAGGGCTGGCAAGAGGAATATGTAAATATTAAAGATGATAAACAGAAAGGGTCTTTTGAGCCTACTATAAAGTAGACTTTATAAAAGTGTTTGTTTTTAATATCAGTATATAATATCCTGAGTTCCTGTATTTTCTCCTCAAGAAGAAGAAAACCATGTTCTGAAATTCCAGAATTTGGTTTTTTCTAGAGAAGCTCATTCCCATCAGGCACAACAGGAAGCAAATGCCCAGGAATTCATGTCAAGCTTGAATTCATGTCATTCAAAACAATGTAGAAGAATTCTATGGTGAGAGTGGCTTTTATTCTTCAGTACTAGTAGGCACAAAAGGGAAAAAAAGAAGGTCCTTCTAGTAGCCACAGGAGAGGAAAGGTACTGTGCAACGTTACATGAGCACCAAATGCTTGTTTCAGCTATGAACTCTATTAAAGTCACATGAAAGTGTTAAACTCAATGCTGAAAACTGCATGTTTGATATGGAAGAGGCCCATTATGTCAACTTGCAAAGTCCTTGCCAATGCAGCAGACTGACTAATGTTAATCATTCTGCGTTCTAATTATCTTACCATTATAGCAATTTCCCTGATGATCATCCTTTTTTTTTTCCTTTTTTCCCATTTTGCTGTTGTTCAGTGGTTTTCAATGATGCAGGCTGTAAGGCTTGGACCACCTCTTGGCCATTTGAGTGTTTCCAAAGAATACACCAAAGGGTGTGTTATTATCTCTCTCCATCATTCCCTTGGCTTTCCAGGACATACTTTTAAACAAAAGGATGGGAAAGAGGCAGATGCTGCTTTGCTTCTGTCCCCTCAGATGCTGTGCACTGAAACAGATTGGCTGTGGAACCCTCCCAGTTTGCCCCAGTGCTAACCTCTGCTAGCCCTGGTCCTCTGGCAGAGCACACCAGTGTTGGCTATGATGGGCCAGCAGGAACCAGCATCCTTGCTATCACCCAGCTGGAGTGAGACTGCCTTGGTAATTGCAGCAGAGCAAGAATGGATTTAGTTTGTTTTCTGCTTTATTCCAGTGAGAGAGAGAGAGAGGGAGAGAGGCCAGATTTACCCAGTGGCCTCATTCCTACCCCCAGAGCATGAATTACTTACGATTTCACAGTGAGTAGAAAGAAGCAGGGACACAGACAGATTCCTAGAACCAAGGAAGTGATCGGTCTTTTCTGCCTCATCACCCTCATGTACATATTGTGACATTTTAATTAGCTTCCCCCATGTCTGACAGACATCCTGTGTCATGCAGAGAAATCACGGTTTACTCCCTATCTTCACAAAATTTGGGAGCTTTAAAAAAACCCCCCAAACATCAAAAAACCCCAACCCAGTCCCCTCTCCCTTCAAACCCAAGCAATTCAATTACTTGCCAGATAGCACTAAGAATCCATTAGAGAAGAATATATTCTGCATTTGCTGTGGAAATCTCCTGGTGATCTTATCTGTCTCGCAGTTCAAGCTCAAAGCTCAATTGTTTTTTCTGCCAGTGCAAGGAGACTTCAAGCAGCACTGACATCTTTTCAGATGGGGACAGTCGTCTCATCTTCATTTCAATTTTACAAGAGTAAGAGAGATTTGTGGATAAACTGAAACAATAAGAGGAATGGCTATGGGGCAATCTATTGGATTTTGAAGAGCTTTGAGTTAACTGCTCCAACCAGCAAATTCAACATTATCCTGAGCTGCTTGCCTGAAGAAATAAATACTTCAGAAGCAGCCTTGCCCAGACACAAGTTTTCAAGTTATCATTGAGTAAACTGGTAGAAGGGCATCATCTCTAACTTTCACACATATCTAAAGGACTCAGACTATCTTTTTGATCCTCTGGAAGCAGAAAACATCAGTAAAGAGCATTAAGTTGAACGAAACAGCCAAGGAACTAAAATGGGAAGGATGAGAGGGTAGGCTTAGGAGGAACACACTTGGTAAATTGACCTACAGCTCTGTTTGCAGAATGTCCAGTGGTGTTTTTTCTCTAGGATGCTTGAGAGAATGGCCCACACAAAAATCTCCAGATACAGACATAGATCTGTCTTCTAAGCAGTGTCAAACAGAAGCATCACACTCAGAAGATGTCAGAGACCTTGAGAAAGCAGGAGAGTCAAAAGACACTGATATTCAATGCTCAAACTGGCCGTAGAAGTTACTGCGTGTGTGCCACCATGGCACAGCCACTTGGCAGCACTGGAGAAACCATTTCATGTCATACAACCACTATTCCTTCCCCTCATCACCTGAAGAGCATGCTGGGGAATGTCTCCAATACTGTCCCCTCCTTCATTTCAGCTTCTGTGAGCCTGATGGGCACAGTCTGACATGCTGGTTGTATTCTATCCAAGGAAAATGCCCCAGCCCACACCCAGGGTCAGTTCTCCCTCCTGAGCAGGCATTTCCCTCCCTGCCATTCCTCTGACCACACTCCAGCTGAATTTTGTTGAGCCAATGTAGGTGACAGTCCTATTTTACAGCCAGCTACATCAAGTCATGTCTACATTTAAATACATTGACATGCATTCTAATAATCATTTGCAAATACATATATATATACATACATAAAAAATTAAATTCCCCAGTGTTGCATTTAAATGTTGAGGCAGCTCCACCATGTTAATATTAATCATAAGAGCTCACACATATCTAATCACACTTTTCCTTGCACACTGACAGATTGACCTCTGAGCAAGCCCTGACTCCTTGGGAAATCACCTTAAGGTCAGCAGCTCTGGCTGTGATGGATCTAGAGGGAAAGCAGCTCCACAGCTGAGCTCCCTTGCAGACTGCTGTCAACAGCTTTTCACATCCCTCTACTCATAAAAATGAGAAAATTTCTGTAATTACTACTGATTGGAACTGTGGCAGCGCTGCACAGAGAGAAAGAATGCATCCACTGGAAGACAACCAAAAATACACAAGAGGACCTCTGGAGAGCTCATCCTTGCTGCACAGCCTTCATGTTACTGGTTTTTCAAGTTTTTCATCTTACTAGAGCCAGAAGCACAATGAACCCCCTTTTCAAAAGCAGAGTCTTTGTTCTGAAAGGTCACAATCTCAGCTGAACATCTTCTGTCATGTCCAACATGCACAACAGCTTCCAGGGAATTTTTATTTTGTTTTAAATGTCCTGCCAAAAATGCAAAGAACAGGCACAGAGCTGCTGCATCATTTAGGGAATGTGGGGTTTAAATGTTGATCAGAGGAAGCAGCAGAGCTCCTGACGGAGCTGAGCCCCATGCTCAGTGAGCATGGCTGTGATGGATCCCCTGGGATTGGTGAGCACGGTTGTGATGGATCCCCATTCCAGCTGCAGGGAACACAGCTGGGCTTTCCAGGCACCCTCCTGGACACACAGAACCCCCTCACTGCTCATTTGTTAAAAAAGATACGAATGGGATGCTCTTCTCACAGCACTTCACTTACTCTGCCACTCTAACTGTCCATCCTCATTTACACAGAACAGCCTTTCTACCTAAATTAGGCATCATCTTCCATTCCACTGTTACCTGTCTTTCAAATCTAGCTAAGAAAACTGTCAAAAACAATTACTTTTTTCCTGACTTGTCTGGATCCATGTCTCTTTAAAGTCTTATCAAACACCAGCAAATGGAAATTGAGCTAAAATTGGGCTTGGAAGGGCCTGTATTATGATCTGTGTTCAGAGTGTGCTGACAGAAATGCTCTGTTATTGGGGTGTAACTTCTCCCCATTTACTCCCAGGCACACCAAGAGCCTGCACTGCCAGATGAATGGCAATGCCACACATCCCAGTGACAGAGGCATGTTGAGTTTCCTTCCTACTATCTGAAGAAATTCTTCAGAGAAAACCCATTTTTATAATGTAAATCTCTGCCTCCAAGTGTCACAGAGGTGGCAGGTCAGGCTGAAAGGGAAGAGTTCTGGGATGTGTAAGATAACATATCAACATCTCGCATGCTTGAATCCCCCTGGCAGAGGTCTCACAAAAATGTGCTTTTCTGATGCACACTGCCACCCCCACCAGTGCCTCAGCTCAGATCACCTCCCCATTTCCTCATGGGTATTTTAACATTACAAACACTGCCCACTCTTCACTGTGACATGAAACAGGAAGAACTTTTGTCTTACCCTCATCACGCACTCAGAAAATATTATTAAATTCCAATGTATTTATTTTTCCATAATCTGGGTGACACATCCTGGCCTTTTGTCTCCTAGAGATGGTGTCAAGATTGACATATACCAAGTAGTAGAGGAAAAATACGGCACCATAACTAGAGTATCAAAAGAATAAAATTGCTGAGGAATATTACTGAAAACTTGGACTTTACAAAGCCAGACCACAACAGAAATGACAAAGACAAGGCTAGCACAAAACTGTGACCTATTACTTTGTTTTAATCAAAAACTCAGAAATAATTGGGTCATCAACCAAAGGCTGAAATGGTAATGAGTAATGAAAAGCTCAAAGCCTAATGTGGAGAGAGCTGCAACTCATGGACATGGTACTCATAAAAGTCTGAGAGAAAGCACAAAGCTTCAGTAAACAAACCTTGTGAAGCGTTATTTGCCTTACACAGGTCTAAATGACATTTTTGTTTTGTCTCTGTGACATAGAAGCAGAATTCAAAGCAGCAGAAAAATAATAGAAAATGAAGAAAGAACAATTGAAAACTAATTTGTGCCACTGAATGACTACAGAGAACAACAAGAAAACTATAAAAGGACAGTCACTCTTATTGCTTCCTGAAACTTTGCTTTTTCTTTGTGAGAGAAGTAAGATTAGAGGAGTTTAAAAGTGAAGTCTCATTTTAAAATGGTTGTTTCT
This sequence comes from Zonotrichia albicollis, assembly GCF_047830755.1. NCBI lineage: Eukaryota > Metazoa > Chordata > Aves > Passeriformes > Passerellidae > Zonotrichia > Zonotrichia albicollis. The sequence goes on along the minus strand of NC_133834.1, from coordinate 4,826,299 downwards.
GTCTCATCAGCCTTGGCATTCACCCACAGGGTGATTCTGGGGATCAGTGAAACACACAGAAGCCTTCTGGAGTTGCTACTTACTACTACTTGACTGGCACACATTGTAAGTTTTTGGGTGGGAATTTAAATACACAACTGAGAGTTTGAATGTGTAGTCATAGCTGAAATGCCTAATTTTTCTATATTGTTGCTCTTTTTACCATACAAGAGTACCAATGGTGTCCCTGTCCTCTCATTTCCATGAAGGCAGTGCACTCACCCCACATTTAGTGCTCTGGTGCCACGCAACCAAGCCTTGCACAACTTTTAAAACATCACCATTTATTCTGCAACACCTGTTCACAAAACCAAGGTTTGTTCCAAGCCAGCTTTCTTATACCACAGAAGGACTGGAACAATTTCCAGCTGCGTGCCCCTGCATTAACACATATACCTCCTTAATGCAGCAGCATCCTCATCTGCATTTTGTGCTCAATTTTCCTACTCCAGCACGGATGGCACTCCCTGAAGTTCATGCTTCCTGTGTAGTGGAACAGAGACCTTTTCCTGCAGGACATTTCCCATGGCCCAGCTCTCCCTGCCTGCTCTGAGCTCCCCGTGCTGCTGCTCAGGTGCTGACACAGTGCACTGACCTTTCCTGCTTCAGAGCTGTTCAGGAAATCCAGCGCTCGCCCTTCCTCCCCCTCTGCTCATCTAATGAGCTTTGTGATGTCACACAGCTGCTGATATTTTCAAGGGTAGTGGCAGGAGAACATTAATGAATTTATTCTGGATTTTCGTGTTAAATGTATTATGCAAATGTTAATCAGTTTCTGCAGAACTTTGAGAAAGGTGCTGCATGAAATAAACAATACGGTGGCAGCTCTGGCAGTAGAATTTATGGAGCTTCAGGTGTTTAATATTCAATGTGTGAATTCCTTTAAAAAAATTTTTTAAAGGGCATGTTGGTAAAATTTTCCTGCACAAATGTGAACCTGTGCACTCCTGGTCTCTGATGTTAACAAACATTAGCAAGTCTGTTCTGTGCCTGTCCTTGTTTCATTTGACATCCACATTGCACATCACATTTATCAGGGCCACCAAGGCCATCAAACAGCTTCTCCTTGAACCACCTAATGACAAACCTACAAGTAAATGGCATGTTTATGCTTCTCTCTGCTCCTGTGGAATGTTTCTAATTTCTGTTAATTCTAAGAACAGCAATGTATTCAGAATTAACATGTACAAATATTTGCATAGCCCCAGCTAATTCAGTGTCACGTAATCCCCAGGGGCTGGATCACAGCAGGTTCTACAC